>NC_045434.1:31338740-31392419 GCF_002776525.5 Piliocolobus tephrosceles
AGAGAAATGCAAATCAAAACCACAATGAGATACCATCTCACACCAGTTAGAATGGCAATCATTAAAAAATCAGGAAACAACAGGTGTTGGAGAGGATGTGGAGAAATAGGAACACTTTTACACTGTTGGTGGGATTGTAAACTAGTTCAACCATTATGGAAAACAGTATGGCGATTCCTCAAGGATCTAGAACTAGATGTACCATATGACCCAGCCATCCCACTACTGGGTATATACCCAAAGGATTATAAATTATTCTACTACAAAGACACATGCACACGTATGTTTATTGCGGCACTATTCACAATAGCAAAGACTTGGAATCAACCCAAATGTCCATCAGTAACAGACTGGATTAAGAAAATGTGGCACATATACACCATGGAATACTATGCAGCCATAAAAAAGGATGAGTTTGCGTCCTTGGTAGGGACATGGATGCAGCTGGAAACCATCATTCTTAGCAAACTATCACAAGAAGAGAAAACCAAACACCGCATGTTCTCACTCATAGGTGGGAACTGAACAATGAGCTCACTTGGACTCGGGAAGGGGAACATCACACACTGTGGCCTATCATGGGGAGGGGGGAAGGGGGAGGGATTGCATTGGGGAGTTATACCTGATATAAATGATGAATTGATGGGTGCTGACGAGTTGATGGGTGCAGCACACCAACATGGCACATGTATATATATGTAACAAACCTGCACGTTATGCACATGTACCCTAGAACTTAAAGTATAAAAAAAAGAAAAAAATTCTAGAGCTCATCTTAGACTCAAGCTTCTTTGAGGATATGGCTCTAGAAATCTACAGGTTTAACAAATATACTCAAGTTTATTTCCTAATGACTAAACTAAGAAATACTGATTTAACAGTTGTGTATACTTGTACATTGAAATGTGTTTAGGCTAAAGGACATGTGCTTTTTGATCATTTTAATCATCAGCAGCAAAGAGTTGTGTGGTATTACTTTCTGTTCCATATGAGAGTTATCAAATGATATAGGTGTGATGCTTTCTCTGGAGGAACAAGAAGACAGCCATACAGAAGCATGAAATGCATACTTTTTCATTTCTTTGAATTTGTTACTTTGGCAAATTCTGGGAAGAAAGATAATAGTTCAAGGTAATGAATTCAGAGAAGCACAAAACTTAAGGGAAATATCCAGCAGTGTTCTGTGGTTGCTGTGTTTTTAGTGTTTATTTTGGGGATGAAAACCTTGGTGTGTTGATTTTTCTCAAGGCTTTCTTGGTCAGATGTTACTGTGGGCCTTTCAACAAAGCCAAGTTGACAGAGAACAGATGCATATTTTAATAACTGAACTTCCTCAGCAATAGTATGTGGATCAGATTTGTTTCACAGCAGTGTTGTAGCAGGATAAATTATAATTAAAAATAGGCAAGTATTTTATTTCGTGAAGATTTAGGGGAAGAACAAGATGGAACTTTTTAGAGTTAGCAGTTACCAAATAGGGGAATGTAGGTAGATCTGCAATTTCCCAATACAAAGTATTTGGGAGCTCATTCAGATTTTTACTTGCACTGAATTGATAAATGGCATATGATCATTAATAGTATTCTATAAATACTAAACTCTAAGTCTCTTTTGAAAATCTAAAATTACTCCTTTTTCTAAATTATCAAAGGTTTTAAAACATCAAATTCATAAATACCCTTTTTATTTAAAGAGAAAGTAGTATTTGATACTCAATTTTTTTGTTGTTGTTGAGATGGAGTCTTGCTCTGTCGCCAGGCTGGAGTGCAGTGGCGCCATCTCGGTTCATTGCACCCTCTGACTCCCTGGTTCATGTGATTCTCCTGCCACAGCCTCCCTGGTAGCTGGGATTACAGGCAAGCGCCACTATGCCCAGCTAATTTTTGTATTTTTAGTAGAGACAGGGTTTCACCATGTTGGCCAGAATGGTCTCTATCTCATGACCTTGTGATCCACCCTCCCCACCCACAAAGTGCTGTGATTATAGTCATGAGCCACCGCACCTGGCCGATACTCAATTTTTTTAGGTTGATGCCAGTTACTTACTTTGGCTAATCCTATTTCTTTCACAATAGAAATAGATGATCAAGCTTAAAAGATTCTACACTTATATGAATGGTATATTGTTTTGTTATATGTAAGCTGTAGGACAAGTACTTTGCTTCATTAGGGTCTAGGAATGTGAATATCACGACTAGCCTTTCCCATTTTTGCTTTTTTATCACAAGCTTCTTCTTCTTATTATTATTATTATTTTTTTTTTGAGATGGAGTTTCGCTCTTGTTGCCTAGGCTGGAGTGTAATGGCGCGATCTCGGCTCACTGCAACCTCCGCCTCCCGGGTTCAAGCGATTCTCCCACCTCAGCCTCCCAAGTGGCTGGGATTACAGGCGCCCACCACCACGTCTGGCTAATTTTTTGTATTTTTACTAGAGATGAGGTTTCACCATGTTGTCTAGGCTGATCATGAGCTCCTGACCTCAGGTGATCCACCTGCCTCAGCTTCCCAAAGTATTGGGATTACAGGCGTGAGCCACTGCACTCGGCCTTTATCTCAGGCTTCTACCAGTAGAGACAAATGGCTAGCAGGAATCTTCTATGCCTTAACCTGAAGGAGATGGGTTCCATTACCAATCTTCTTTCTTCCAAAATATGGAACTTCAGATATTTGCCCGAGGCTGCACCCTTGGCCAATATTTTGGCTCTATTTTGGCCCCAGCCAATATATTGTGCTCTATATTAGACAAGTCACAGTACTTGACGGAGACACAGAATTGATAAACATTTTCAAAAGGAGGCATGTTGGGGTGATTCAATACAAGTAAGATAGACAGACTCTTGCATTATGTTGACCCATAGGAATTTGCTCTTTTTTTGTTTTGTTTTGTTTTTGAGATGGAGTTTTCACTCTTGTTGCCCAGGCTGGAGTGCAATAGTGCAATCTCAGCCCACTGCAACCTCCACCTCCTGGGTTCCAGCAATTCTCCTGCCTCAGCCTCCCGAGTAGCTGGGATTACAGGTGTCTGCCACCATGCTCGGCTCATTTTTGTATTTTTAGTAGAAACGAGTTTCACCGGCCGGGCGCGGTGGCTCACGCCTGTAATCCCAGCACTTTGGGAGGCTGAGGTGGGCAGATCACAAGGTCAGGAGATCAAGACCATCCTGGCTAACACAGTGAAACCCTGTCTCTACTAAAAATACAAAAAATTAGCCGGGCGTGGTGGTAAGCACCTGTAGTCCCAGCTCCTTGGGAGGCTGAGGCAGGAGAATGGCGTGAACCCGGGAGGTGGAGGTTGCAGTGAGCCGAGACCATGCCACTGCACTCCAGCCTGGGCGACAGAGCAAGACTCTGTCTCAAAAGAAAAAGAAACGAATTTCACCATGTTGGCCAGGCTGGTCTTGAACTCCTGACCTCAGGTGATCCACCCACCTGAGCCTTCCAAAGTGCTGGGATTACAGGCATGAGCCACCATGCCTGTCCAGAATTTGCTGTTTTTGTAAGTCAAAAATTTTTTAATATTGGCAGTTTCCTGTGGTGCATCCTAATATTATACTGAGAGTAGTGATATGTTCGACATAAGGTCATAAGAACAGGTAATAACTAATCTAAAGTGGGAGAATAACTACTGTTCAATCCCACTATTGGGCCATAGTAGTCACTGTTTATATAATAAATGAGTGAAGTCTTCTGTGATGTCTTTTTGACACATATATTCAGTGTGTATTATGTGTCTAGTAGTCTCCCAGTCTCAAAGCTTCTTTGAAGTTGCATATCATATATTTAAAATACATGTACATTTTGCATTTTGCTGCACAATAGAGCCATAGTTGTCTTAGTACAAATATTTTTTTCACATGTTTAAGTAAAACTTGTCCAAAGAGATATAGCATATTTGCCTTGTTTTTCCCTTTTCTTACACACAGCTCTTTGTACGTCAGGGGTTTGTCATACCACAGTTTGGGATGCATAGTTATATAAATAGGAGGCCACTGAAAGTTTTTCAAGGTAATGCCATGGTGAAATTGATGTTTGAGAAAAGTAATTCTGAGAGAGTCAAAATAATTTGTGTTGTGACAGCAGCTGGCATATGTGCATTAAAAACTGAACATTAAGGATAAATGCTGACACTGTGGATTATTTGTTGTTTTGTACATCTGTCCTCTAGCACTTGTGCTTTTTATCTTTTGTATTAAGAATGCGTTTTAAGAGTACATGGTATACCACCAAATTGTCTAACAGTGCTACATTTTTGTGGAATTTTGAGGGAGGGATCGTATATATTTAAAATTTTGTATTAGATTTTCTTTTATAGCCATTTACATGATGTGACTTTTTATATTTGGAGGAAAAAAGAATTCATAGAATACATTAATGTGTTACATGATGTCAGCAGATAACTAGATTTCTAAAGGTTAAGTTATTAAAGGCTTACATGGAAATCTAAAAGGACTCATGAGTAATTACTTTTAAAGGCATTGAAAGGAGTGAAAAAGTGGGTGACTATCTAATTCCAGATATGAGAATATGAATATGAGACAGACTAGTACTTATAGCAGTTAGGAGGATGCCAGGGAAGCCAAAAAGGGAGCAGCATATGCTTCCAAATTGTTTTGAAGTGAGGTTTTGTCTTGTCTCTAGAAAAATAGCTAATATCTTATCAATTTAACATCTAGAGGATCAGAGAATATTCACTGAAAGGAATGTTTTTTATTCATTCAATTATTCTTACATTTATTAAGTATTGAACACACGTTAATGTGTTGACACTGAGGTAATCCTAACATACCGTGGTTAACAAACAGACATTGTCTTTGCATCTGTAGTGCTAATACACTAATGGGCAGACAGATAAATACAAAAAAATGTATATGGCTATATATTATAATAAATGTTATAAAGGGAAACTACAAGTTACCTCAAGATTTGGTAACAAGGAAATCTATTTTAGATTAGGGTTTCAAGAATGGTCTCTCTGAGTAAGTGACATTTAAAGCTGAGATCTAAGAGATGAGTAGGAGAAATTGTGGTGATGAGTAGGGGAAGTGCATGCTCAAGGTTCTTGGGTGGGAGGATCTAAAAGAAAGCCAGACTTTCTAGAACATAAGAGCAGTTGGCCAAGAGGTAGGTAGGACCCAAATTATACCAGAGCTTGGTGGCCATATTGAGGAGGACATGAGATTCATTCTAACTGCAGGAAAAAGCCATGGAAGATCTTTAAGCATGGAATTGGATGGACTGACTTAAGTGTTTCAGAAATGACTATGGCTGTTGTTAATGCATTGAAGGGGATAAGGAGACCAGGGAAACCAGTTAGGAGCTACTGCTCGGGTAAGAGTTGATGGTGGTTAGTTGAATGTTTCAGCAATGAACTTGCAATTGAAGTCAAAGCTATCTATAAATTAAACTCTTAAGAATATTATAGGTGGTATGTCTCCCAAGAAAAATACCTGTCTAGGAAAATAGGAAACACCATCCCCAAAAGACTAAATACACAGTGTGAAGGTTGAGAAAGAGGAATGTATCGCAGGGAAATTTTTGGTGAGGTTTATTTGTTGTTGTTTACTTCCAAAATATGGTTTCCATTTTTCTCCCCCACAAGTTTTCCATTTGGGATAAGAGATTTAGTAGAATTATAAACTGAAAGAATTAATGTATAACTTTTGCCTCACTTTACTTTTTGTTTTCCTTTTTTGTCTTTCATTTTTTTCCTTCTATAACTTTCCTGTCTTTGAAAAAAAGAGTGCAGGTGCCTTATGTGTCCAAGAATGAAAGAGTCTCTGAAGTACTATCTATTTGCTTGATAGCTTGCTGGCTTGCTGGGTCAAATAAAAGGAAAGGCTTATTTATAGTGTAACAGTGTTTTGATTTAACATGCCTCTGAGGTTTTTACTGTGTTCTGGGACAGTACTTATGAACGTTGGGAGTTAAAGAAAAGCATTGCGATGAGTTTGAGTGACACAAAAATAAAATTCCCATGATAATTCAATACCATAAATTATCTTTATTGAGTTAAATAAATTCTGAGGGTATAATAATTATTTTATGGTTCTTTTGCATTAGATTTGTGTTTGCTTAATAATTTAACACTTTGAATTTTCTCTTTGAATTTTTATTTTTCCAGAAATCTTTGCAGGGTTGGAGTTTTCATATTGTGACTTTTGGGCTAACATCTCTGTAGCTCTTCTTATTAGTTAATTTTCAGCAGATTCTTTTTTTTTTCCATGTTGCCCAGACCAGTCTCAAAATCCTGGGTTTATATGATCCTCTCTCCACAGCCTCCCAAGTAACTCATTGGGAGTACAGGTGTATGCCGCCATGCCCAGCCTTGGCAGACTTTTTATATGTTAGCATACCTCTTTCTTCTTTTATTTTTTCACATAATTTTGTTTTTGTTATCAGCAAGTCTGAATCAAAAGTAACTTCCTTTCCTGGTGGTCTAATTGCTAGGATAAAGAGAGGGAAAAAATAACTTCATCATTAGTGAATTATCAAAATGAGGTATTATAAATTATCTGTTACTATTATAAGGCTAGTTAGAAAATTTGAGTCATTTTCTGAAAGATAGAAATATGACAGCTTGATTTTTCTGACTTTTTGTCATTCCTTCACTGATGCATGGTGCCATCTGCTGTTTGTAGGAAGTATTTTATATTTTGAAACACTATACATAATAGAAATACAGTGTCTAAAAGAAAAATGCCAAAATAGATGAAATGAAAAAAGCAGAAGTGTGGCCCATTTGAAACTTTGTGACCTGTGGCTTATTTGTTTCTTTTTTATGCAAAATTATTTTTATATCTGATTATTTTTAGTACTTACATGAATCACAAGATTTTGTACTTATCATATTCTGTCTTAATTTTGTTTTTGCTGAAAATAGAAGTAATCGGTAAACATTTGTTGGTTGACTCATTTGGTTTGTGTTTTGTGACTACTCAGCCACCTTTCCTGTAAGCTGCTGCTTACAGTCTATGCAACCTTAGGCAAATAATTTCAGCTCTGTAGCACTTCTGTTTTCTTCACTGTAAGAAGAAGATAATACCAATTGCTTAAGGTTGTTGTGAGGATTAAATAACACTTGTCATATGCATAGCACAATCCTTTCCTTTCACTAAAATGTTATTTCCAGGTCCAGTGAGTTTCCCTTTTACCTTATTTCAAAGACACCTTTGTTAAGAATCAGATTTTGGCCAGGCGTGGTGTCTCAAGCCTGTAATCACAGCACTTTGGGAGGCCGAGACGGGCGGATCACGAGGTCAGAAGATCGAGACCATCCTGGCTAACACGGTGAAACCTCGTCTCTACTAAAAAATACAAAAAACTAGCTGGGCGAGTTGGCAGGCGCCTGTAGTCCCAGCTACTTGGGAGGCTGAGGCAGGAGAATGGCGTAAACCTGGGAGGTGGAGCTTGCAGTGAGCTGAGATCCGGCCACTGCACTCCAGCCCGGGCGACAGGGCAAGACTCCATCTCAAAAAAAAAAAAAAGAATCAGATTTCATTGCTATAGGATCATAAACTCTTTGAGCCAGAGGAACTATAGTAAGTGGGCCTCAAAATGTTAGTACGCATTTGAATCACATGGTGATCCTATTTAACTGCTGATTCGGATTTTGTTGGTGGTTATAGGATATGGAACCTGATAGTCTGCACATGTAACTTACACTTAAGCAATGCTGATATTGCCCCCACAGAATGCCTTTTCTGTAGCAAAGCTTTGGAAAACAACAAACAGAAAAACAACTAGGAAAGAAAGAGATGGATGGAAAGAGGATGACTGAAAGGCATAAAATTACAATTAGAAAGAAAGAACAAGTTCTGGTATTCTATTGCATGGTAGGGTGACTATAGTCAACAACAAGTTATTGTATATCTTAAAATGACCAGAATAAAAGGTTCTGTGTCTTCACACCCCCAAAAAAGTGATAAATGTTTCAGGTGATGGATATGCTGTTTAGCCTGATTTTAACATTACACAATGTATATGTTTTGAAACATCACATTGTAACCAATAATATGTACAATTATTATGTGTCACTTAAAATAATTTTTTTTAAAAAAAGAAAAATAATCCACCAAAATCTGATTTTCTTTTTTGGGTAATCTCATGTGCCAATCATTATAACTGTATTTCTTTGTAGAAGAGGAAAGGAATCCAGAGTGTGTCTGCAGAAGGTATTCCAGACTAATTTCTTACTCTTTACTCTCAGCACTAAATTTTATTAGTCAGCAGTTACATTTTGTTATTTGTACCAATGTTAAACAGCAGTAACATTGCTGAGAGAAATTATTAAAGAGAATTATATTCAAAACCCAGTTATTTATTGTCCAAGCATTATGACCTACAAATATTTAATTGGGATCCATTTAAAATTCAACTACAACTTTTATTTCTATTTGTAACTTGTTACCTAGTTCTTTCCTCTTCAAATTGTCTTTAAATTTTTACAGCATTAAAATATGAAAAGCTAAAATTAGCAACTTCAGTAACATTTGAGGTTACAAAATCAATGTACAAAAATCAGTTGCATTTATATACACTAATAATGTTCAAGCTCAGAGCCAAATAAAGAATGCAGTCCCCTTTACAAGAGCCACACACACAAAATGCCTAAGAATACATCTAACCAAGGAAGTGAAAGATCTCTACAAGGAGAACCACAAAATGCTGCTAAAAGAAATCATAGATGACACAAACAAATGAAAAAACATTTCTTGTTCATGGATTGGAAGAATCAATATCATTAATATGGCCATACTGTTCAAAGTAACCTACAGATACAATGCTACTCCTATCAAACTGCCAATGTCTTTTTTTTTTTTTTTTTTTTTCTGAGACTTGAGTCTCATCACTCTGTCGCCCAGGCTGGAGTGCGGTGGCACGATCTCAGCTCACTGCAACCTCCCAGGCTGGAGTGCAGTGGTGCAGTCTTGGCTCACTGCAACCTCTGCCTCACAGGTTCAAGAGATTCTCCTGCCTCAGCTTCCCGAGTAGCTGGGACTACAGGCGCATGCCACCTCCCCCAGCTAATTTTTTGTTTTTAGTAGAGATGGGGTTTCACCATGTTGGCCAGGTTGGTCTTGAACTCCTGACCTCAGGTAATCCACCCAGCTCAGCCTCCCAAAATGCTGGGATTACAGGAGTGAACCACCACACCCGGCCATCAATGTCATTTTTGACAGAACTAAATAAAACTATTCTAAAATTCGTATGGAACCAAAAGAGCCCAAATAGCTAAAGCAATCCAAAGCAAAAAGAATAAAGCTGGAGGCATCACATTACCTGACTTAAAACTATACTATAAGGTTATAGTAACCAAAACAGCATGGTACTGGCACAAAAACAGACACCTAGACCGAAGGAACAGAATAGAGAACCCAGGAATAAAGATGCACACCTACAAATATCTGATCTTTGACAAAGTCAACGAAAATCAGCAATGGAGAAAGGACTCCCTATTCAATAAATGGTGCTGGGATAGTTGGCCAGCCATATGCAGAAGAATGTAACTGGACCCCTACCTGTCACCATATACAAAAATTAACTCAAGAAGGATTGAAGATTTAAATGTGACATCACAAACTTTAAGAATCCTAGAAGAAAACCTAGGAAACACTATTCTGGACATCAGCCTTGGGAAAGAAACTAAATCCTCAAAAGCAATTGCAACAAAAACAAAAAATTGACAAGTGAAACCTAATTAAATTAAAGAGCCTCTGCATAGCAAAAGAAATTATCAACAGAACCAACAAACAACCTACAGAATACGAGAAGATATTTGCAAACCATGCATCTGACAAAAGTCTAATACGTAGAATCTATAAGGAACGTAAACAGTTCAACAAGCAAAAAACAACCTCATTTAAAAAATGGACAAAAGACATGAAGAGACACTTCTCAAAAGAAGACATACAAGCAGCCAAAAAAAAAAAAAAAAAAAAAAAATGCTCCATATTACTAATCATCAGAGAAATTCAAATCAAAACTACAATGAGACCATCTCACACCAGTCAGCATGGCTATTATTAAAAAGTAAAAATTAACAGATGCTGATGATGCTGTGGAGAAAAGGAAACACTTATACCTTGTTGGTGGGAATGTAAATTCAGTTCAGCCACTATGGAAAGAGCTTGGTGATTTCTCAAATAACTTAAAACACAACTACCATTTGACCCAGCAATCCCATTACTGGATATATATTCAAAAGAAAACAAATCTTTCTATCCAAAAAGACACATACACCGACATGTTAATTGCAGCACTATTCATAGTACCAAAAAATGGCATCAATCTAGGTACCAATCAGCGAATTGGATAAAGAAAATGTGGTACACATATACCACGGGATACTTTGCAGCCACAAAAAGAACAAAATCGTGTCGCTTAAAGCAACATGGATTCAGCTGGAGGCCATTATCCTAAGTGAATTGATACGAGAACAGAAAACCAAATGCCTCATATTTGCACTTGTAAATGGGAGCTAAACATTGACTACTCAGGGACATAAAAATAGCAACAATAGACATTGTAACAACTCTAGACTAATAGAGGAAGGGAGGAAAAGGTTAGGGGCAAGGGTTGATAAGCTAACTGCTGGATACTATGCTCAGTACCTGGGTGATGGGATCATTCACACCCCAAACCTCAGCATTATGCAATATAGCCAGGTAACAGACCTGCACATGTACCCTGTGAATCTAAAATAAAAGTCAGAAAAAAACCCCAAACAAATTAGCCCCAATGACTCTCTGTAAATTCTAGAGTAATTACTTGACTCCAATAAGACCTTTTTTTGGGGGTGAGAATGCTATTCTCTTGATGTTTGGATTTTCCCCAACACTGGTTGATTATATTTAAAACTGAATACTCTTGTGTCCAGTGCACCAGTGTGGGTTCAACAGGATAAAGTGTCTATCCACAGTTTCTGAGAAGGAATCCTTTAGTTTTAGCCAGAGAGTCATAGAGTTAGTTGTTCACACCTGAGGGGTCATCCAGCCTAGTTACACAAGTTCAGGGTCCTAAAGGAAATTAAAAGAGGCATAAAATGACTTCTCAGAAATGTATAGATTGACTGAAAAGTAAAAATTGTGGCCTAGAAAAAAACTTAATGAGTAGAAAGTTTTTCCAAATGAACTCTTATATATAAGGATAATATTACCCTTTCTTCCTACCTCCCCTGAAGTGATGCTAAGGAGTATCTTGCTATTTTATTTTTAGTTTTTGAAACAACATCTCGCTCTGTTGTCCAGGCTGGAGTGCAGTGGTGCAATCTCTGCTCACTGCAACCTCCACCTCCTGGGTTCAAGCAATTCTTCTGCCTCAGCTTCCCCAATAGCTGGGATTACAGGTACGCACCACCATGCCCAGCTATTTTGTATTTTGAGTAAAGAAGGACTTTCACCATGTTGGCCAGGCTGGTCTTGAACTCCTGACCTCAAGAGATCCACTCGCCTCGACCTCCCAAAGTGCTGGGAAAACAGGCATGAGCCACTACGCCCAACCAGTGTCTTGATTTTATCTAGTGTAGCCCAGTGCATTCACAAGCATTGCTGTGAGACTAGACAAATGTCATGAGAGCTACTAGGATTTGTATGCACAGCTTGCACTGTCATCCTATCTGGATACTTGTCATGTTTAAGATATCTAGAAAAGGAACTTACCCAGTATACTTTGATAACTTTTTCATGATTTTTAATTCTCTTGCTTTTACATCTGTGAAAAATAGATTATTATAATACTTTTGAGGTATTTTTTTTCTAATGGATAATCTGAATGCAAAATCAACCAACAAAACAAACAAAAAACCCTGTTATACCCTGGAACTCCTAACTGGAGATTTTTCTTTTCTTTGCCATTGCTGGCTTCCATCTTCACTGTCATTCATAGACTCACCCTCTCTTTAACTTTGCAAGATCTCTGGAAATTATTCCAGTCTTAAAAGGCTAGATTCTATAGGCATGTTCTGTAAATGCATCTTGGTTTTCATACTGTTTCATGGTAATGTTGTTGCCTTCCTTGCTACATCTTCTGAGAACTAGAACTTAAAGACTTCCATGGCTCTGTACGCCTATTCAATCTGTTCTTTTAAAATCAGAAAAAAACAAGGGACTATCTTTCTACTATATTCGAGTCATAAAGAATCATGGGCTGGGTACGGTGGTTCACACCTGTAATCTCAGCACTTTGGGAGGCCAAGGCGTGAGGATCACAAGGTCAAGAGATTGAGACCATCCTGGCCAACATGGTAAAACCCCGTCTCTACTAAAAGTACAAAAAATTAGCTGGGTGTGGTGGCGCACACTTGTAGGCCCAGCTTGGGAGGCTGAGGCAGGAAAATCGCTTGGACTCAGAAGGTGGAGGTTGCAGTGAGCGAAGATCGCACCAGTGCACTCCAGCCTGGAGACAGAGCGAGACTCCATCTCAAAAAAAAAGAAAAAATCACGGATTGTTAGACTTGAAAGGAACCCTACAGGTAGTTTAAGCCAATACCCTGGTTTAAAAGAAGAGGACTTAAATATGACAGTAAAGGTTGAAAGAACCATGACTGATCTCAAGCTGAAAGCCGGAGTAGATAGTTTAGCTTAGCATTAGGGCTTAAAGTTAATACTCTAAGTAGATTAGGTAATTCTTTAATAGTAGACTGTGGTATTTGGACCTATGCTACAGAATTCTGTCTAGTTTTATTTTTTAGATGATTTATAAGAGTCTTGAAGATAATTTATAGGTGAACAAATGAATTTAAAATTAGTTTGCATGAGAACAGATCAAAGGAATTACGAATATTTCCCTGAAAAGGATACCTTCAAAGGCATCTTCAGTAACATGAAAAATTCAACCAAGTGTTATCTACTCTATTTTTTTTTTTTAGGATAATACAAAAGGAAGTAAAGGCATACTATAGTAAAAAGAATAGTAGCAGTTAGGTGTGAGGTATATTCACATAATGAAGCTGGTAAACATTACAACAGGAGGGATATTTGCCTTCCTGGTTATTTTCCTCAAATTATCTGCTTATTATCAATATCTGTTTACAGTGGTTGGGATTTGGCATCCAAAGGCATGAATGGATGCACTTCCCCAGACTCTGTCCTGTTTAGTGATATTTCATGGTCTATCTGATAAACCGTTTGGGGGACTTTAACATGATAATGTGTCCAGACATATAGTGCTTAACTATGTGTCAGACACTTTTCTAAGTGTTTTTCATATAATAAGTCGTTTAATTCTTTTAAAAACACCCTCTGAGGTGTCTATAAGGAAACTGAGGTAGAGAGAGTTAAAATAACTGTAAGTCATATAGTTAGGAGGAGATGCAAAGTTGATTCAGACCTAAGAAGGCTGGCTCTGAGTCTGTCTCATAACCACCATGCTTTATTGCCTCTCCAAAAAAAGAATAAAAGGAGGAACGGGTCAGACTTCAGGGGAAATAAAATTTCTTTTATGTTGCCCAGCTATCCCTAGATCTGATAACAGCTGGGACCAAGATACAGCAGGCTGCAGGGGTCAAGGAGAGCCAGCAAGCAGTGAAACACCTGCCTCCCTCTCCAGCTTCATCCCTCACATGCACTTTCTTGGTCTCATCCCTCCCAGATCACCAGCAGTTCTGGCTGCTTTGTTTCTCTCTGCCTTTACAGATGCTGTGCTGTTGGTTTGCACTGCTTTCCTCCCAATACTTTAATGTGACCAATTTGTATTTATTTCTCTACCTCATTCAGGCAAAACTGCTTTGTAAGCATCTACTGCATTGTGAAACATTTCCAAGTCTACCCAAGAAGTACTGATCTTTCTACCTTTGGGCTCCCCCTGTGCCCTTTATGTCCCTCCTATTTTTGTACTTTGATCACTCATTTGACAACTATTTATTTAGCACTACTATGTGCCAAGCACTATTCTGGACACTGAGGAAATCAGTCAGTCCAAATTTCTCACCTGGTAAAACATAATATCTAAGTGGGGAAGAAAAGCAAGATTTGGAAGAGAAATGATAGGATCTGATGTCTCTCTTAAAGGGATCACTGCGGCTACTGTCACTCTAGAGAAAAGGAGTCACTCTGGAGAATAGGCGGTGGGGGGTCAAGAGTAGGAGTGAGGTGACCAAGCAACTGTTGTGTTAATCCAGATCAGGAGGTGATGATGGCTTAGGTAAGGGTGGGAGGAGTGGGAATGGTAAGAAGTAGTTGAATCTGGGATATGTTTAGCAAGTAGATCCGAAAAGATTTGCTGATAGGTTAACTGTGAGTTGTGAGAGAAAGAAAGGATAATTCTATGATTTTTTGCTTATGCAACTAGAGGAGTGCACTTACCATTAACTGAGGTGGAAGAGATTGAAGGAAGAACAGGTTTATGGGGAAAATAAGGAATTCAGACTTTGACATGTTTTTGATTCCTATTAGGACATCCAAGTAGAGATCTTAAGATAGTTGAATATATGATTCTGGAGTTCAGAGGAGACATTGAGGCTAAAATGTTAATTTGGGAGTTATTAGTGTATGTTATGTATTTAAAGCCACAAGACTTGATGAGGTCACCTAAGAAGCTAGCTGAGGACCAGGTATGACCACAGGGAACTCAGAAGTGTTCAGCTCCTGGTGAGAACCTCAGGAAGCTTACCATCATGGCGGAAGGTGAAGGAGAACCGCATATCACATGGCAAGAGAGGGACCAAGAGAGAGATGGGGGATGTGCCACACACTTTTAAACAACGAGATCTTGCATGAACTACCAGAGCCAGAATTCACCCATCACCAAAGGGAAGGTGCCAAGGCTTTCATGAGGGAACCACCTCCATGATCCAAACACCTCCCACCAGGTCCCACCTTCAGTGTTGGGGATTACATTTCGACATAAGATCTGGAAGGGACAAACATCCCAAGCATTTTAGGTGGTGTCATAGGCTGACATTAATACATCTCTTTAATGGGGTTGGAAGTTAGGAGATGTTTCAAGGAGGTGATTACCTTGAACTGAGCTTCTGTCCTGGTCAGTTGGCCACCTCAGAGAAAGAAATGGGGTCCCTGCCACAAGGAGCCTGGGAAATTAAATCCCAGTTAGAGAAATAGTAAGACACTCAGGAAGTAATCAGAAAGACACTTCACTGGTGTTTTTTCACCCCAGCAGTTTCGCTGCGATGAATTTCAGGGGCAGGAGCAGGAATGGTGAAATGAGGAATTGGAATTCAAGCCTACTTGTTGTATAAGGCCCTCCTCGGTTGACCTATACCAGTATTTCTACATTTTTCTTATTTGACTTCTCTTACCTTGTAAAAGACATAGAAATCAGTGGTTTCTAGGGTCTGCAGACTGAGGTGAGAGGCACTGAAATACAGTAGATGTTAATACCCGTCTTGGACTTACTGAATCAGAATTATCCAGGGTGGGATCCAGGAATCTGAAGTTTTAACAAATCTCTTTTGTTATTCTTAACTGATACTCCTCAATTTATTATTTAGCAATCTTACACATGGGAGAGGTTGAGACACTTAACTAAGCTAGTTGGTGGCAGAAATGGAACTGTGATATGGATCTTCTAACTCCTACTCTAAAGCTTTTGATTTATAGCATAGTATTAATGAACTTCTACTGTGAACTTGCAGACTGCTTAATATTAGGCTTAATATAATGTGTTTAAATGGGAATGAATTTCACAGGGCTTATAGAGCCTTTCCCTATAATTATAAAATTTTTGCAGCCACCACTGTATTACTGTTGCTACATTGTTCTTTGCTAATTAGGTCTCTTTGCCTTGTAGCTCTCACTTTTAAATTGTTTTTGTTTTGTCATTTAGTAGATCTCAGAGCAATTAACTAAACTAATTCTTCCGTCTTTTTTTAAATGGAGACATCTCCTCCTCACTATGGAAATCTGTGATTTCCAGTATAGTTTCTTGATGTAAGGACAGGGTTACTTGGGAAAGAAGTTTCAGCATGAGCGATTTAATTATCTGCCTCCATTTGATAGGTACCTTTCTCTTGCTTGGCTCCTGATAAAGGAACAAGCACTCTCATCCATTTTATGGTTTAAATAAATTTTACAGTTAAATATGACCAGATCTAGTTTATGGTACCCAAAGTTGTGGATATTTTGTTCCATAAAAGCTAATTACTAATAGAAAACGGTTTGCTAGATAAATTACTTAACTGAAAATATACTAGAAGCTTATTTATGCTTTCTAAAAAAGTGGATAATTGGCCGGGCGTGGTGGGTGGCTCAAGCCTGTAATCCCAGCACTTTGGGAGGCCGAGACGGGCGGATCATGAGGTCAGCAGATCGAGACCATCCTGGCTAACACGGTGAAACCCTGTCTCTACTAAAAAATACAAAAAACTAGCCGGGCGAGGTGGCAGGCGCCTGTAGTCCCAGCTACTCGGGAGGCAGAGGCAGGAGAATGGCTTAAACCCGCGAGGCGGAACTTGCAGTGAGCTGAGATCCGGCCACTGCACTCCAGCCTGGGCGACAGCGAGACTCCATCTCAAAAAAAAAAAAAAAAAGTGGATAATGGATAATTATAATTCACTGGTTAGAAGTTGTAGATTTTACATATCCCTAATGTATAGATGGATAAGTACAAATAGGAAAACTCTGCTCTTAAATTACGATTACTGTGCTTTTTGCCTAAATAGGGATCTCATAAAGCTATAGAAATAAGACCTTAACCAACTTATATATAGTTAATATTCAAGAAAAATCAATTGCTCATCAGAATAATTGGAATATTTTGTTATATTTAAGAGTTTATATCATTTGTGTTGTGTTTTATAAACATTTTACATTTTCAGATTATAGTAAGAAATTAATAGTAGTTACAAAAGCATGTATTTTTGGCTCTTCTAGTAAGGAATGTAGTTTCTAGGGAACCAAGTAATATATATTTATGTTAAAATTTGTGGACATAACTTATAATTTATGAGCAAACATTGATTTTCAATAGAACCTTTTTATTGACATATAATATTTTGCCTATATATGGAGTACATATGAGTATTTGTTACATGCATAGAATGTGTAATGATCAAGTTAGGGTATTTGGGGTATCCATCACCTTGAGTATGTATCTTTTCTGTGTCTGGGGACATTTCAAGTCCTCTCTTCTAGCTACTTATAGTCATACTACTCTGCTATCGAACATTAAAACTTTTATCTTCTATCTAACTGTATGTTTGTACCTATTAGCCAAGCTCTGTCCATTCCCCTACCCAGTACCCTTCCTAGCCGCTGGTATCTATCATTCTATTCTCTCTCTCTCTCTCTTTTTTCTTTTCGAGATAGGATCTCACTCTGTCACCTAGGCTGGAGTACAGTGGCATGATCATAACTCACTTCAGTCCCAACCTCCTGGGTTTAAGCGATCTCCTACCTCAGTTTCCTGAATGGCCAGGACTGCAGGTGTACACAACTATGCCCAGCTAATTTTTTTAAAAATTTGGCCAGGCACAGTGGCTCACACCTGTAATCCTAGCACTTTGGGAGGCCAAGACGGACAGATCACCTGAGGTCAGGAGTTCAAGACCAGTCTGGTCAACATGACAAAACCCTGTCTCCACTAAAAATACGAAAATTAGCCAGCGTGGTATTGGGCGCCTGTAATCCCAGCTACTTGGGAGGCTAAGGCAGGAGAATTGCTTGAGTCTGGTAGGTGGAGGCTTCAGTGAGCTGAGATCATGCCACCGCACCCCAGCCTGGGCGACAGAGCGAGACTATCTCAAAACACAAAACAAAACAAAAAATTTATTTTTAGTAATGTGTTGCCCAGGCTGGTCTTGAACTCCTGAAATCAAGCAATGCTTCCACCTTGCCCTCCCAAAGTGCTGGGATTGCAGGTGAGAGCCACCACATCCAGCCCTGTCATTCTGTTGTCTATCTCCATGAGATCAACTTTTTAACCTCCTACATATAGGTGAGAACATAATTGTGTTTCTGTGCCTGGCTTATTTCAGTTAACATAATGACCTCCAGTTTCATCTATGTTGCTGCAAATGACATTTTATTCTTTTTTTTTATTGCTGAATAGTATTCCATTGTGTGTATATACTACATTTTCTTTACACATCCATCTGTTAATGGACACTTAGATTGATTTCATATCTTTACTATCATGAATAGTGCTACAATAAACATGTGAGTGCGGGTATCTTGTTGATACACTGATTGCTTTTCCTTTGGCTGCATACCCAGTAGTAGGACAATGGAATTTTTTAACTAAGCAATATTGATAGCTTGTTTTCTCTGAAATCTCTTCTGTCACCAGTTTCATAAAATTAATCTGCTGAGTTGAATTTTTTTGTTGTTTAGCTTTCATCATATGCTGGGGTTTTTTCCACCATTAATCTTTCAAACTTTTATCACATATTTATTAAGCTTAACTCATTACACTTCCTGTAGCTTTTCAAGTAATGTGTTGTGTAACTCCCTATTAAAATGAAATACCACCTGTATGCACATGTGTACTTACATGCACACAGACATAAATCAATGAAGACACTTTTGAAATTTGATACAAATAACCTATTTTCAACAACTTTCAAAGTGGTCACTCATCATTTTTTGCTGCTGGCAAATGATTGGAGAATATAAAGACTAGCTTACAGTGTATCCCAACTTTAATATTCATTTTTGTGATATATATTCATTTTCAAATATATAACATGTAATAGTACCTTAATAAATTAGATACTTTAGGAGATTTTTTGCATGATTCAAATAAGATCTAATGTACTAGTTTACTCACTGTGGGAGACATCAATTACCTTTCTTACTGTATTATTACCTACATGAATATTACCTGAAAGCTATTTCCTAACTATTTATTAGGGAATTTAGTATGTTACATTTTGATAATGTTCCATGATCTACGTTAACAGGTTCCAGAGAGGTGTAATATCTTTTCATTTTCCCCACCTCAATTAAAAGAAGCCATACACTCTTCTAAGTACAGATGAATATCAGTCTTATTTTTGAAAATTTATTAGTTCCTTCTGCTGTTATCATTTTCAGCTAAATTTTATACCCCTTAATGAATTAATCTAAAATTCACATTATTTTTAGTGATTATACAAGTGACCTTTAGAAACATTTTAAATACTAAAACTGTAAGGAGATTTTAAGTTAAAGAATTTTTAGATGTGCTTGTTGGAGGTGTTATACTGTGATTGCTACACTTAGCTGGGTATTAGAATCACCTGGAGAGTCTGGGCCCTCCCCCAGATCAGTTAAATTAAACTTTGGGATATTATTAAAGCTTCCTGGGTGATTCTAATGAATAATTGGCTTGAAAACTTGGTAATGCTCAGTTCTCAGTCTGGTTTCATACTAGAAACTCCCGGGAAGTTCTTAAAAATACAAGTGACTGCATTCTACTCCTGAGAAATTTCTATTTATTTGACCTAAGATGGATCTCCTGCCTCTGTGTGTTATAAAAGCTCCCCAGGTGATTTTAATAAGCAGCCATGGTTAAGAGCCAATGGTCTAATGGAAAGAGAACTGAATTATAATCAGGAAACTTGTCATTCCAGTCTTAATTCTGTGAACTGAGGTAAATCATCTAACATATTTAAGCTTACATTATAAAATGGAGATAATTAATAATGGCCTATATGCCTGATTAATATTTTTACAGTTGAATGAAACTGTCTACTCAAAAGTTCTTTGCAGTCAAGTGTTATACAGATGGTAGCATAGCAATTAAGATTTACCACGCAATAGCTACTGTGAAGTGGTATGTTTAGTCTTTTGTACTTCTTGGCAGAAAGATGCTAGATCCCCTGAAAGGCAGAGAGAAACTTAGGCTCCTTAATGATCCTCAGGGTATATCATTATGATTCTTAAAGTTCACTCTGTATTTTTATGTGTACCAGGCTGCTAGTGTCTTTAGGTGGCAGGGGGAAAAAGGTAGAGGAAAGGGTGGAGTTGCCCCTGCTGGTGATTTTTTTAAATTGTGAGTTCATATAATTAGTAACATCCTTCTTACATCTTCACAGAGACATGGTTGGTAGCAGTGGAGTCGTTTATATGATTTAACTTTACAAACCCTCTCTTGTGTACTGTTTTTCAGTGTTTTTCTCTTAAATCACTTCTGTCTCTGCTTTCCCTAGTGTTTAAACCTCACTAACATTTACCTATACATAAATGGATGAGGACAGAAGAGAAAGGGTCCCCAAAGATGAATACACTGATTGCTGGTTTCCCAGCATGATATAAACCTAGGACTTCACCCCTTGGAGGGATGAGAGTTTACTATGCATAGCATTTCCTGGTGTGTCAGTCTCCGTACAGCCTCTTGCTCAATTCATCAACTGTTTCCAGGCAAAATTACATACCATTTCTTGAGTGTTTTAAAGCCTCCTAACTGTATGTTTGACTGTGAGTTCTTTGATATATTGACTTCTTTTTCTTTGAGTAGATTCCCAGTAGTGGTATTGCTGGGTCAAATGGTAATTATACTTTTAGTTTTTTAAGAAGTCTCCATACCGTTTTCCATAGTGGCTGTACTAGTTTACATTCCCACCAGCAGTGTGTATGAGTTCCCTTTTCTCCACTTTCTTGTCGACATCTGTTACTTTTTGTCTTTTTTAATAATAGAGATTCTGGCTGAGGTCTGCTATCTCATTGTGGTTTTGATTTGCATTTCTGTGATGATTCATGAGGTTAAGCATTTTTTCATATACCTGTTGGCTGTTTGTATTTCTTCTTTTGAGAAATGTCTATTCATATCCTTTGCCCAAATATGAATGGGATTATTTGTCTTTTTCCTGTTGAGTTGAGTTCCTTATCTGTACTAGATATTAGTCCCTGTTGGATAAATAATTTGCCAATATTTTATCCCATTCTACAGGTTATCTCTTCACTCTGTTGAGTTTTGTTTTGTTTTGTTTTTCTGTGTGGGAGCTTTTTAGTTTAATTAAGTCCCAATCACTTATTTTTGGTTTTGTTGCCTGATCTTTTGAGGCCTTTGTCACAAATTCTTTACCTAAACCAACGACCAGGAGAGAGTTCCCTAGATTTTTTCTTCTAATATTTCTTTAGTTTCAGGTTTTACTTTTAAGTCTTTAATCTACTTTGAATTGATTTTTGTATATGGTGAGATAATGGTCCAGTTTCATTCTTCTGCATGTGGCTATACAATTTTCCTAGCACCGTTTATTGAAGAAGTTGTCCTTTCCCCAGTGTAAGATTTTGTTGTTTGTTTTTGTTTTTGTTTTGAGACAGTCTTGCCTTGTCACCCAGGCTGGAGTGCAGGGGCATGATCATAGCTCACTGCAGCCTCAACCTCATGGGCCCAGACGATCCCCCTGCCTCACCCAGCCAAGTAGCTCGGACTACAGGCATTCACTGCCACACCTGACTAGTTTTTTATTTTTTGTAGAGATGGGGTCTCGCTCTGTTGCCCAGGCTGGTTTTGAACTCCTGGGTTCAAGCAGTCCTCCTGCCTCAGCCTTCCAAAGCGTTAGGATTACAGGTGTGAGCCACTGTACCTGCCCCCCAGTGTAAGTTCTTGTTGGCTTTGTTCAAGATCAGTTGGCTGTAACTATGTACCTTTTTTTCTGAGTTCTCTGTTCTGTTCTACTGGTCTATGTGCCTACTTTTATACCATGTTGTGGCATTTTTATAGATTTTTTTTTTTTAAGTGGGGAGTTTGAGACCAGCCTGGGCAACATGGCAAAAGCCTGTCTCTATTAAAATATATATAAATAGAAAAATTAAATAGGCATAGTGGCGTGCACCTGTAGACCCAGCTACTTGGGAGGCTGAGGTGAGAGGATTGCTTGAGCCTGGAAGGTTGAGGCTGTGGTGAGCCAAAATAGCACCACTACACTCCAGCCTGGGTGACAGAGCAAGACCGTGTTTCAAAAAAAGAAGAAGAAGAAGAAAGAAGAAAGAAGAAGAAAAAAAGAAAGAAAAGGGGACCTGGTACGGTGGCTCAGCCTGTAATCCCAGCACTTTAGGAGGCTGAGGCGAGTGGATCACTTGAGGTCAGGAGTTCGAGACCAGCCTGACTAATGTGGTGAACCCCATCTCTACTAAAAGTACAAAAATTAGCTGAGCATAGTGGTGCACACCTGTAATCCCAGCTACTCGAGAGGCTGAGGCAGGAGATTAGCTTAAGCCCAGGAGGCGGAGGTTGCAGTGAGCTGAGATTGCACCACTGCACTCCAGCCTGAGCAACAGAGCAAGACTTCATCTCAAAAAAAGAAAAAGAAAGAAAGAAAAGGGGTATGAGCACAAGAACTCTAGCAAATGATTTCTGGATGGATTGGATTAATGGAAAACTGGCAGAAGCCTGGTGGAAGGAGAAGGTCAAGATCAGCCAATAGTAATTTATAAGAAGTCCTTTGTCATTATCAAGAGTATCAAAAGCCTGTAATCCCAGCACTTTGGGAGGCCGAGACGGGCGGATCACAAGGTCAGGAGATCGAGACCACCCTGGCTAATACGGTGAAACCCCGTCTCTACTAAAGAATACAAAAAAAAAAAAAAAAAAAACTAGCCGGGCAACGAGGCGGGCGCCTGTAGTCCCAGCTACTTGGGAGGCTGAGGCAGGAGAATGGCGTAAACCCGGGAGGCGGAGCTTTCAGCGAGCTGAGATCCGGCCACCGCACTCCAGCCTGGGCGACAGAGCCAGACTCCGTCTCAAAAAAAAAAAAAAAAAAAAAAAAAAAGAGTATCAAAACCATCCCTGCAGCCTGGGATGGTTGACTGATAACTGTAACTGGAAAACAATATAATCCGATGTATATCATGACTTAAGAGAATTTGAGGAGAACAGAAAGGTGAATGCCAATGTTCAGTGGCCAATGGAACATGTGTATAGGGACTTTATAGCAATACTTCAGTGCTCTAATATTCAGGTCATACCTCCCCATCATTCCCTGGGTGGTGTGTTTTCTGTTTATATTTTTATCTGCTATCCTAATCTGGGAGTCCTTTGAGTGTAGGGATGACTTATGCATCTTTGTAATGTCCTCGAAATGCTTGACATACAGATTTGATGAATATACCACAACACCAGGGGTTCAGTCTAGGTCCTGCTGCTCACAGCACGGAAAGCCAATGATTAAGATGACGATTATTGCCAAGGAAGAAGGCTTTAACTGGGGGCTGCAGCAGACGAGACGAGATGGGAGCTCAGTCTCAAATCCGTCTCCCTGACAAACTAAAACTAGGAATTTATATAGCAGGGAAGAGATATAACAATGTGTAAGAAACAGGAACTAGGGAGGGGCAAGGAAGCAATTAAGATGAATGAGGGGCCGTTATCTCATTGTCTGGATATGGTGATCTGGTGAGTTTCAGTTCTTCCATATTTTTTTTTGAGAGACCGGAAAGTCCTTTGTTGCAGATAAAACAAACGTTAAGATTCAAGCTTCAAGACTAAAAAGGTCAATTTCTATGTTCATCCAAAAAACTATCTATTGGACTATTGGGTCAGTTTGAAACACATGTTAAAACCTCTAATTTGATTTCATTATCTCATTTTACCTGCCTTGTTTCTGAAAGTTTTATCTAATTCAGATGTCACAAACCTCTAAATATTCTTTCCCTGTTCAACAAACCTCCATGACACAAGTTTACCTGCATAACAAACCTGAACATATACTTTTGAACCTAAAATATCAGTTTAAAATAAATGAATAAATAAATAAGTAATAGCAAAACTATGTTTTTTTTTAAAAAAAATCTCAGAATCACCTATGATAAAGAATTTTAGACTTTGTAGATATTTTACTACTTAATCTGTACAAACAAGTAACAAGAAAATATTTTAAAATTACTTATGACTAAACAGATGCATTCATGTTAAACTTCTCTCTCATCCCTACCCATTCTTGAACTCTTTCTCATTCACTAGTCATTTATGAAAAAAAAAGTGTAACAAATAACTCTATAATCAAATGGAAAATATATAATTAAGTTGGAGGAAAGGAAGGGTGGGAATCATCCTTTTATTGGTATATGTTAGTAAATTAATAGTAAAAACAAGGGCGGACTTAGCTAGGAGGGTTTTAAAACAGCATGTCTGGTTTTTTTTTTTTTTTTTTTTTAAATACTTTAAGTTCTAGGGTACATGTGCATAACGTGCAGGTTTGTTACATATGTATACTTGTGCCATGTTGGTGTGCTGCACCCATCAACTCGTCAGCACCCATCAACTCGTCCTTTACATCAGGTATAACTCCCAATGCAATCCCTCCCCCCTCCCCATAATAGGCCCCAGTGTGTGATGTTCCCCTTCCCGAGTCCAAGTGATCTCATTGTTCAGTTCCCACCTATGAGTGAGAACATGCAGTGTTTGGTTTTCTGTTCTTGCGATAGTTTGCTGAGAATGATGGTTTCCAGCTACATCCATGTCCCTACAAAGGACACAAACTCATCCTTTTTTATGGCTGCATAATATTCCATGGTGTATATGTGCCACATTTTCTTAATCCAGTTTGTCACAGATGGACATTTGGGTTGATTCCAAGTCTTTGCTATTGTGAATAGTGCCGCAATAAACATACGTGTGCATGTGTCTTTATAGCAGCATGATTTATAATCCTTTGGGTATATACCCAGTAATGGGATGGCTGGGTCATATGATACTTCTAGTTCTAGATCCTTGAGGAATCGCCATACTGTTTTCCATAATGGTTGAACTAGTTTACAATCCCACCAACAGTGTAAAAGTGTTCCTGTTTCTCCACAACCTCTCCAGCACCTGTTGTTTCCTGACTTTTTAATGATTGCCATTCTAACTGGTGTGAGATGGTATCTCATTGTGGTTTTGATTTGCATTTCTCTGATGGCCAGTGATGACGAGCATTTTTTCATGTGTCTGTTGGCTGTATGAATGTCTTCTTTTGAGAAGTGTCTGTTCATATCCCTTGCCCACTTTTTGATGGGGTTGATTGTTTTTTTCTTGTAAATTTGTTTGAGTTCTTTGTAGATTCTGGATATCAGCCCTTTGTCAGATGAGTAGATTGCAAAAATTTTCTCCCATTCTGTAGGTTGCCTGTTCACTCTGATGGTAGTTTCTTTTGCTGTGCAGAAGCTCTTTAGTTTAATTAGATCCCATTTGTCAATTTTGGCTTTTGTTGCCGTTGCTTTTGGTGTTTTAGACATGAAGGCCTTGCCCATGCCTATGTCCTGAATGATATTACCTAGGTAAAACAGCATGTCTTAATTTGTATACAAGGCTACTATGTTGGTCTGTGAAATCCTTAAAAAAAAAAAAAAAAAAAAAAAGCGATTGATTTTCAGTGCTGTAATCCTGACCTCTAGTGGACATTCAGAACAAAAACCCAAACGTCACATCGTTTTATTTCGTTACCCCATCAAGCACCATTAGCCATCCTAAAATAAACAGCTTAAAACATGAGAAGCAGAATAAAGTAAAAGAATTTTTGGCTAATATTCTAAATATTCTTACTGTAGAACCTATATTTAAGAGCAGCTAGTATTAACTTATTCCTTTTTGCCTGTTAATTATCTGTCACTTTCACTACTTTCTTTGAAACAATACATTGCTTTATAGATCATAGCAGCAAGAAGTTTATCAAAGAGAAGTCAAAGGGATTTTCTTCTGATTACCTGTAATATATAACAAGCTACATGAAAACCGAGTGACTTTAAAGGGACAATGATTTTTATAGCAAGACATATAGTGATGTTATGTAACCTCCTGATAGAATGCACTGAGAAGCAGCAAACTATCGCAAGACAGAAAACCAAACACCACATGTTCTCATTCATAGGTGGGAATTGAACAATGAGATCACTTAGACATAGGAACAGGAACATCACACACCGGGGCCTGTTGTGGGGTCAGGGGAGGGGGAAGGGATAGCATTAGGAGATATACCTAATGTAAATGATGAGTTAATGGGTGCAGCACATCAACATGGCACATGTATACATACGTAACAAACCTGCATGTTGTGCATATGTTCCCTAGAACATAAAGTATAATAATAATAAAAAAAAGGATGCACTGAGAAGGGCACATCATCACTTCTGTGGTATTTGTGCCAAAAATACATATTCTGAATTTAATCATAAGGAACCAGCAGACATATCGAATTGAGAGACATTTTATAAAATAACTGGCCGATACTCTTCCAAAGCATCAAGGTCATGAAAAATAAAGGCTGAAAACGGTCCCATATGACAGGAGACTAAGGAGACATGACAACCAAATTCAATATATAATCCAGAATTGCATCCTGGACCAGAAAAAGGGCATTACTGGGGCATTTGATAAAAATAATAGTTTCTTGGTTTTGATCATTATACTGTGGTTATGTAAGATGTTAATGTTTGGGTGAAACTGAGTGAAGGATATGTAGAACTTCTTGGTACTGTTTTTGCAAATTTTTTCTAAATCTGAAATTATTTCCAAGTGAAAAAAATAATTAAAAGCAATCATTTATTTTCTTACAATCTCATGAGTCAGAAATTTTGGAATTCAGCTATGTGGTTCATCCCTGATCCACTTGGCATTGGCTGGACCACCTGATTCACTTCCAGATGACTTCTTTACTCACATATCTACCACCTTGGTGATTCTTGGTCTTTCTTCTTTACTGATGATATCTGGTCCTCCAGGCCTTCTTGTGATTGCTTGGTTACTTAGAGAGCAAGGGGGTGTAACTATAATTGCACTTCTTATATGGTAGCTAGCTTCTAAGAGTGAGTGTTCCAAGAGACTGGACATGAAAGCTGTCAATATCTCAAGGACTGGGCACATAAACTAGCATGGCACCACCATTTCCACCATATTCTACTGGTAAAAGCAGTACCATAGTCTGCCCAGGTTGAAATGAGAGAACAGAGACCTTAACTCTCAATGGGAGAAGCATCAAAGAACTGGGACTCTTTAATCCATCACAGATATCTAACCAAAGCCTCACTGAGTTAGCACTCAATATGGAATTAGTGGAAAAAAGCATGGATTTGCTTTAGTCTGAAAGACCTGAGTTATAGCCTGGCTTTACCATTTACTAACAGTGTTCTGTCTCTGAGCTTCAGTTTAGTCATCTCTAAAATGGTGGAATAACACATATGCCATAGAGTTACTGAGAGAATTAAGTGAAAAATATAAAATACTGGATATATTAGGCAATGAATACATGAACCTAATAATAATTGCTAATGTTTATTGAATATTTACCAAATACTCAGTTTATTTGATGTATGCTATCTCGTTTAGTCATTATCTCTTCCTAGGGTGGTATGTTTTCTTCTGGATGGGTCAGAAAGGACAGAACCCCATTTCTTCTAGCTTTGTCTGTGAACCTGCTCCATTTACTTTGGCCATTTTTGGTTTGATAATTTGGTAATTTGGGTTACTGACTTGTTGTTAGGATTTCCATTATTTCCCTTTTATTTTGATTCCTAAGAACCCAGGTGCTGATGCACACTTGGTACTTTTTGACACTACCTTTTCAGCATTTGTTCTCAGTGCTGTCAGCTTAAGTTTTTGACAGCTTCTCACGCAATCTGTCAGCTCCCTCTGAACCCACGATTGCCTGCTTATCAGAGCCAAAATGTTCGATGTCTTTGTTTCAGTGGGTGCTCTACTGTCAGCCGTTATTTTATGCAAGACTGTGGGTGCTTAATCCTTGGCCTACCCGAGAACACCATGATCTGCACTTTGGAGCAATTATTCAATTTAGGGCAATTACTTGTAGGTGTTCTTTAAAGCAAAGATGTTGCCAGAATGTCATTGAATTTTGAAATAGCAGTATCCAAATCAGTTAAAAAGCTACGTCTTCATGCATACAAGGCTGATCTCAATCAGTTGTCATTAGAGGAAGGTGGTGACCCTTTCTTCCCACAACAAGCTGGGTTTTTGTTGCCTCATATACTTCAAGCAGTCAGCTACTTTTTGTAAGTGTTTTCAATGTGGAAACAAATAATAGAATTTAGTTCTGGTAGAAGTCAGCTGTTTGTTATCTTTTTACTCTCTGCTCTCAAAATTTACCTGCCTTTAAATTGAAAGAATTGCTTTAATCCTTTAGGAAGTAGAGGACACATTAAATAATATCCAAATAAGAGATGTATTCATTCATTCATATATTCATTGAATCATCTTCTCTAACTTAATTGTTCAGAGTATCACTTTTGGAATTAGGCTGCTTAGGTTAAAATCCTAGATCTGCACTTATTAGGTGTTGAACTTAGGAAAGTTACTTTGATTTCTTTAAATCTTGATTTCCTTGTATATAAAATGGAATTTTAGGTGGTTGTGGGATGAAATAAGGACATGTCTTTAATGTAATTCATTCGTATCTTGGCACATACAAAATACTCAGTAGATGTTGGTTATTATTTTGCATTTGGAGTTAGACCTTGTACTATAAATGATGTGGCCATAACATGTTTACTTATTTTTTACTCTTAATAATTCTCCAAACTTTTAGCCCTTTGACTTCTACTAGGTACATGTTTTCCCCTTAAGAACAAACAAATTGCTGGGGATTACATAGTCCTAAAAATGGGAGGCATCTTGAAAATGTATGACATCTTTTGCTTTTAAAAATACATTTCAAGGCTAAGTGTGGTGTCTCATGCCTATAATCCCAGCATTTTATGAGGCCAAGGCAGAAGGATCACTTGAGCCCAGGAATTGGAGACCAGCTTGGGCAACACAGGGATACCTCATCTCTACAAAAAAAGTTAAAAATTAGCCAGGTATGGTGGCACACACATGTAGTCCCAGCTACTTAGAAGCTGAGTTGAGAGAATTGCTTGAGCCTGGGAGGTTGAGGCTGCAGCGAGTGGTGATCACGCCCCTGCACTCCAGCCTGTGTGACAGAGTAAAACTCTATCTCTTAAAAAAAAAAAAAAACCAAAAAAAAAAACACCTGATAGAATAACAAGTTCTTTTCTGAATTCTATCAACTCAAATGTCTTAAAGTGTATTTGTTTGTATTGTCGAGCCACTCTGTTTTACTTTAGTTCAAGGCTTATGAAGTCTTTACTTTTCTTTATTTTTATGGGTTAATGTCTAGAGCTTCATATAAGCAGATATATAATACCTTATTCTTCTGAACTTGTTTAAAGAATTTACATATATAAATTTTTCTGGTAACTGAAAGTTTCCTCTTTAGCTTCCCAAACTTCGAAACATCATTATCTACTTTTTATTTAAAACACACACTCACCTCCCTTCTTAAGCACAGTATTATAACATGATATAAGCATTCATTAATCCTGCTGGATTGTCATTATTAATAGTGATAATTAACAGTAGTTAATAATTAACTATTGAAGATTATTGGCTCCCCCAAGTGGACCCAGAGAGCTATGCATTTTCTCTCTCTTTTTTTTTTTAATCTTCTATTTCTGTGAGATCTGATATTTTAATTCTGACAACTGTCACTATAGGCTATCTATCCCTGATCTATCCCTGATCCCATCTGGCACATACTTTATCTTGTGGTTTGCTACTTCTAATATCTACAAGCTTCAAAATCATATCACCAAACTAACCAGAAGTATGTATAGAATAAAAAGTTGAGCAAAGATTTCTCTTGGTATTTGTGAGAGCCATTTTGGCTATTTAGAGATCTTTATTTAATTTTTACTTGTAAGTTCTTTGTGTTTTGCACAGCTTGGTTGTCTAATGGTTTGATTTTGAGATAATTGAAGAAAGGGGTTCTTACTGTAATTTGATGATAATTCTGTAAATTGGTCTAGTTGGGTCCACAGGGAAATAAATCAACCCCAGAAAATTTGGGAAATCTACTGTAGTTTAATCATTCAGTCTTCAAATAAGCATTTACTATGCACATTATACCAGCACTGTGTGAGAAAATCTCACTAGAGTAGACATCAGGAGGCTTGAGGGGGTGATTCTAGCCTGACTAAACATATATGTAAACTAAAAAGCATCTGAGACGGGTTTCATTCAATTTAGAGGTTTATTTTGCCAAGTTATAGACTATGATCCATGACACAGCCTCAGGAGGTCCTGAGAACATGTGCACAAGGTGATTGGGTTTCAGATTGGTTTTATATGTTTTAGGGAAACATAAGATATTAATCCATTGCTGAGCACAGTGGCTTATGCCCTTAATCCTAGCACTTTGGGAGGCTGAGGCAGAGGGTTGCTCGAGGCCAGGAGTTCAAGAATAGCTTGGCAATATAGTGAAACCCTCTCTACCAAAAAAAAAAAAAAAAAAATCATCTGGGGTGTGGTGGCACATGCTTGTAGTTCCAGCTACTTGGGAAGCTGATGTGGAAAGATTACTTGAGTTCAAAACATCAAGGGTGCAGTGAGCTCTGATTGTGCCACTGCACTCCAGCCTGGGTGACAGAACGAGACTCTTCTAAAATAAAAAATAAAAAAAGACATCAGGCCAGGTGCTGTGGCTCACACATGTAATCCCGGCACTTTGGGAGGCCAAGACTGGTGGATCACTTGAGGTCAGGAGTTTGAGACTAGCCTGGCCAAAATGGTGAAACCCCGGCTCTACTAAAAATACAAAAGTTAGCCAGGTGTGGTGGCAGAGCCTGTAGCCCCAGCTACACTGGAGGCTGAGGCATAAGAATCGCCTGAACCTGGGAAGTGGAGGTTGCAGTGAGCCAAGATTGCACCACTGCATCCAGCCTGGGTGACAGAGCAATACTCTGTCTCAAAAAACAAAAACGACATCAGTCAATACATGTGATGTGAAGCATACATTCATTCAGTGCAGTAAGGCAGGACAACTCAAAGCTGGGGCTTCCAGATCATAAGTGGATTCAAAAATGTTACCTTTTTTTTTCTTTGTTTGTTTGTTTGTTTTTTGAGACAGGATCTTGCTCTGTCATCTAGGCTGGTGTGCAGTGGTGTGATCTTGACTCACTGCAGCTCAACCTCCTCAGTTCAAGCATTCCTCCTGCCCCAGCCTCCCATGAAGCTGAGACCACAGGTGTGCACCATCACACCTGGCTAATTTTTTTTTTTACTTTCTTGTAGAGAAGGGGGTCTCACTTTGTTGCCCAGGTTGGCAAAGATTTCCTGATTGGCAATTGGTTGAAAGAGTTGTTATTATCTAAAAACCTGGAATCAATAGAAAGGAGTGTCTGGGTTAAGATAAGGGGTTGTAAAGACTGGTGTTCTTATTATGTATATGAAGTCTCCTAAGTAACCACTCCCAGGGGCAATAAATGGCAAATGTTTCCTTTAGAGATCCTTAAAAGGTTCTAGACTCTCAACCAATCTGTCTTCAGGATCATAAAATGACCTGGAAAGAGAAGAGAATCCTCTATAGAATGTAAATTTTCCTCACAAGAGATAGTTTTTTAGAACCATTTCAAAATATGTTAAAGAATCTATTTTGGGATAAAACAGTTTGGTTTCTTTCAGGGCCCTGCTATCAGCCACGTGATGCTATACTTAGCGTCAGGTTGGAATTTGGTATCTTATTGCTACAGGGTCTTTTCTGTCTGTCTTAGGATCTCTCTTTTAATGTTAATGCTGGTCAGTTGTGTGCCTGAACTCCAAAGGGAGGAGGGTATAATGAGGCATGCCTGATTCCGCCTTGCTGTCATGCTCTGAACTATTTTTCAGGTTTAGTTGGGTCCTTTTGGTCCTCCATTTAGTCAGTTGGAGGGCTTAGAATTTTCTTTTTGGTTTTTACATGTATAATGTTGGGCTAGTCACATTCATACTCTAAAAAATGAGAATCATTTTATAGGTTGTTATAAGAATCAATGAAATTTCACTGTTCTTGTGAATATTAGGAATTTGGGGGGAATGTTTGACAGGGAGGTTAAGAATACAGCCAAGATAGCTGAACATGGAGTGGAGTTTCCAAAGGCTACCATGAAAGGATTTGGGAAGGACAGGAGGAGTAGGAAATTGGCTTAGGATAAAGGACCAGAGCATTATGAAGATGAGAAAACAAAGATGAGAGGGGTTTACATTTTGAGCAGTGCCTGGAAAAACAAGAACCAGAGAAATAGTGGATCAGGTTCTGATGGCAAGCTGATAAGCACTCAGGTTGTGAGAATTCACTGTTGCCTAGCAGTTGTGATGTGGTGGTGGTGGACAGAGTTGGAGAACAGGGCAGTAAGTCTTTTTTATATTGGCCTTTAAGTTTTGGCAGGTGGGCAGCAGCTAGTGGGTAAGAAGTCAAATTTTGATTTAGAAAGCAAATTTTGCTTAATTGTAACCCACATTTTAAAATCTGTAATAGTCTTTCTTTTCTCTAGTTGGTAAATTATGATCAAAACCAGTCTAGGATAATTTCTTAGTATGGTTATGAACTGCGTTCATTTGTTTTTATCTCCTGGCCTGATTATACTTATTTCCTACTTCTTTTGATTTCTTAAAGAATTAACTGAGTAAACCCAAAACTAAAAATATTTGGTTTATATTTTAACCAACTGAATATTTGTGTTTATCATTCATTCCTTCCATCATTATGTCATATTTCTGGTAGCTGAATGTGAAAGGTTATGTTAGCAAATCATAACAGGAATATACTCTAAATATCTGGGCCGAATTCTTGCTTCTGGAGTTATTTCAGAAACAGAAAAAGCATGGTTTATTGTAAGCTTTTTGGGTAGTACATTTGGTACAGCTCCATATCCAAAAGCCAGCCAGAGTGTATCAGTGACTACGATGAAGAGGGCATGTGAAATAGACCCTGGACTTACGGGACTTATGCCAACTCATACTTGAAATATCTTTTTTCTTATGTATGATGACTTGCATGGCAAGGAAACAGCACATTTTGTAGCAAACTTATTTCTGATTGTTATCTTTATCATATAAGATTCTCTATCTTTTGAATTTAATAACTCAACATCTCTTCAGAGCAATTGGGCAGAACCCAGAGTTCAAAATTCAGTTCTAGAATGGCTTCTTCAGGAACAATTTAATTTGTTTATTTCTAAAGAAATATTGCTATGGTTTTCAGAAAAGAAAAGGAAGTCTGGCAGATAGCCCCTAATGACCACTTCTAGTTATACGAATAATACTTGAAAGCAATCACTGAAACAAATAAGAAAACAGTAAGAACAGTAGTGGAAATGCAGTGTGATACTTAAAGCCTCCAGTACACAATCTGTCCCACTGATCGGCAACATTGCCTTGTTTTGTTTTATTTTATTCTTTCTGCTACTTGTAGTTTAAACTGTAACACCGAGATGTCCAGATTAGGGTTAGGAATTTCAATTAATAATTTTAGACTTCTACATCATTATGCCAGCTTGAGCAAGGAATTTGACTTTCACAAGACGTAGGCACATGCAAATAATCCAGAAATTGACGGAAGGGAAATAACTTACTGTAAAAACAATTTTATGTGAACACTGATTAAATAGCACCTAAAATTTACAACAAGCCACTCAGGGAAAGAAAATGCCTTAAAAAAAAAACTCATGGTTTAGTTATTGTTTGTGAAGATGAAAGCAATTAGGAATTTTATTAAAGATATATGGAAGTCTTGGGGAAATAATAAAATCGTGGTATATGTGGCACTACTAATTTTCACTTTCTTTTTCTATTTCAGGGTTTGAACATAATCTTTCATGTAGCTTTGGCTCTCCTAAAGGTAAGTCTTTTTTTTTTTAATCTTAAGTTACCAAATTCTCTTACCTCTTTGCCCTTGGGACTGGAATAATTCAATTTACAGTCTTTGACTCATTTTAGTTTCTCAGACACACAAGAAAAGATGACTTCTCTGAGAAATTCTGATCCTCTTCCCTCCTCTCATTCTTTTCTGTTGTTGTTTATTTGGAGACTTTTTTTTTCTTATAATCTATGTATTTAATGGTACTATTATATTATAGTGTTTTTTTCCAGTAACATAAAATATCTTTTTATCATGAGTTGGATGATGTAAGAGAAAAAGTTAAAAATTGTTTTCTGTCAGAATGATGCCTTCTTTTTTCTTAAAACACTTTTTTTTTTTTTTTTTTTTTTGGAGACGGACTCTCGCTGTGTCGTCCAGGCTGGAGTGCAGTGGCCGGATCTCAGCTCACTGCAAGCTCCGCCTCCCGGGTTCACGCCATGCTCCTGCCTCAGCCTCCGGAGTGGCTGGGACTACAGGCGCCCGCCACCTCTCCCGGCTAGTTTTTTGTATTTTTTTAGTAGAGACGGGATTTCACCGTGTTAGCCAGGATGGTCTCGATCTCCTGACCTCGTGATCTGCCCGTCTCGGCCTCCCAAAGTGCTGGGATTACAGGCTTGAGCCACCGCGCCCGGCCTTAAAACACTTTTTACTGTAGCATCTCTGGAGGTACCTAAACATGCAATTGAATTATTAAAGTTTCCATAATATGCTGACTAAAACAGGAACTACTGCATTTCAATTTGCAGTTCTTTCTATGATAGTTAGAAATTTATAAAACACTTTAGAATTCTATTGTAATTACCTTGTTGGTTATGTCAACATATCATACAGCTTTAATAATGTGGTTTTAATAATGTGGTAACTGCAAGACATTTGCTGCAGAGTTGGTGAAAATAACCCAGCTGGTTTTTGTCCTTCAGTCAAAGAAGACATTCTAATATTAAAGGTGATAATTGCCTCAAAGGCACAGGCTTACCCTTTCCTCAGTATAACATGGTGGTTAAAATGGCAGACTTGGACTCAGACAGATTTGCTTCTAATTTCAGCCCTACCGCATGACCTTATGCAAATTATTCTAAGTGCGCAGAGTCTGAGTTTTGAGATAATAATAGAAATTAATATATGAGATTGTTAAAAGAATTGAGATGATCAAAGAAGTCCTTAATGTAGTATCTAGAACATTTTACTGCCTAGTAAATGTTAGCTGTCATTATTATTGTTCTTTACAAGGTGACTCAGAATATGTTCCCAGATCCCTTATCATTCTTCTGAATCCCTCAGAAGATAGTGACGTGGTATCATAGGAGGACCTCTTGATATGTTAGGAGAGCCTTAACTATACCTAATCATTAACATAGCCTTGATTCTAAACAAAAGCATGAAATAGTACAGGCCCTCTGCAGCTCAGTCAGTGGGTTTCTGTTCCTTATCTCTTATTCCATTACACATTTGCTCTTTGTGAAGTTTGTAACATGCACTTTTTAAAATTAAATCATTTGTGTTTATATATTTTTTATGCCAAAGCTATTTAGAAAATAGAAAAATATTTTAAATAAAATAACACAAACATATTTGCTGTGTCCTTTAACAAAGTCATGGGTTTTGACCTCTAATTTTTTTTCTTTTATTAAAACAAATCCAAGCCGAAACTTTCCAACATGTCCTCTCAACAGGGCTGGAATAAGACTTTTAGAATGCCTAAGCATTGAAGGTATATGTAATTCAGACTAAAAACAATATTAAAACATAAAGTAAGTAAAAGGAGGTCCAAGAAAGTTCTGATTTCTCATATTATATCTGATTTTTTAAACTCTTATATATTATGTCTTTCCCAAAATGCCTTTCCTCATTTTTTTGGTGACTCATCTTTACCAGTGCTTTCACTGCATGTTTAATCTGTGTTTTGAGTAACCCAGGACTACCTCTCTGGATATCAGACCTATACCCTGTGTCAACTTAATACTATATACGTTAGTAAGTTATCTTCTTGATTGACATGTTGACTTGTTCATATTATTTTCATTTATTTTGTCCATGTTAACCCAGACAAGACCTCTACAGAGGACATTCTCTGGCCACTGGGCAGGAAGGCTTTTTCTGTCTTCTTTAGCAATACATGGGCACTCTTCTAGCATTATCTTAGAGAATTTTACTAGTTAGAGAAGATAAAAAGAGCCTTCTCATCACTAGTGCCCTATATTTATGTAACTTCCTTATATGAATCCTGAGACTGACCCCCCCATAGACAAAGTATATATGGGACTAAACTGAAGTGTACTTTAATCATCTATTGCCACCACTTGGAATAAAGAATACCCAAACTAGTATAGTATACCAGAAAAATTATATGTATTTGTTTATATCAAAATTTAAAACTTTGGAGAACTTCAAATTGCTGGGGGTTTTTGTTGTTGTTGTTTTGTTTTGTTTTTTGCTTTTTGAGACAGGGTCTCATTCTGCTCACTCTGTTGCCTAGGCTAGAGTACAGTGGCGTGGTGATAGCTTATTGCAGCCTCAAATTCCTGGGCTCAAGTGATCCTCCCACCTCAGCCTCTTGAGGAGCTAGAATTGCAGGTAGATGCCGCCATGCCCAACTAATTTTTAAAATTTTGTAGAGACAGGGGTCTCACTATGTTGCCCAGGCTGGTCTCAAATTCCTGGACTCAAGCAGTCCTCCTGCCTTGGCCTCCCAAAGCACTGGGATTATAGGTGTGAGCCAATGAGCCTGGCCTTCAAAGTGCTTATGAATTGAACCTAACGAATTTTCAGTATAGCTACAGAGAGACTTCAGATATCTCTGTATTATAAGCATTTCTTGTGATGAGGGGACAGACCTAACATTTCTTGAACATTTATACTCTGTGTTAAGTACTAACAGATTATCTCATTAACATACATTAAATGTCTAGGTGTTATTTGTGGAAGACTAATGGGATTAGCCAGAGAAAAACATCTAATTCTTCCCCCAGCCCCTAGTTGATGATTGAGAGATCAAAGCCCAAGACCACCTAAAGACTTTTGTCTCAGTAGTGGGAAAATTGGATTTATAATGTTTTTGAATGGGATAGATATAGGATGAATTCTCTGTTGCTCAATTTGGTTTTAAAGACACCTACTTTCTGAACGGGATCAGCTTCTTTTTGGTTAGTAATAGCCTATCAGGTAGCTAGAAAGCTACTGAGCTAAAAGAATGATTCACAATACTAGGCAGCATCAGGAAATCATTTTGTGTCCAGTAGGTAGTTCAGATATATTCCTCCAAATGTAATTTATTTACTTATATGAAACATTAGGTAGTCATAGAATACATTCAATAGATTTAATAGACTGGAATTGATCTTAGCCACTTCATGTTGGGCACAGACATTTTTCAGTCAGAATAGGTTTTTTGTTTGCTGACCGTGGTTAAAAGCAAATGATAGAGTGTTTTTCTCTGGCCTTCCCAAAGTATTATATGCTCGTTTCGTGTCCTACGTGTATATGCAGACACTACAGAGATAAATAAGGCCTAATCATAATCCCATTCCCAGGGATAACCATAATAAAAACTTGGTATAAAGTCTTTATCCCATGCTTTGGTCTATGATAAGTATGCATTACCTACCTATACACATATGTATGTATGTATGTATATTTTTAATCTGGGTTTGAGATAAGATGAGAAAGTGGGAGAAAATCCAGAAGAACAGTGTGAAAGGATGCACATAAATTTATTTTCTTTCAAAAAATGCTGTTGAACAATACTCTTTTTCATTTAGTATATCATGAATATCTTTCCATCTCACTAAACATATGTAATGGTTAAAAGCATGTGGACATTGGAGCCAGACTACTTAAGTTCAGATTCATTAAAAACAATTTATCCAATGGTCTTAGGTAAATTACAGTTTCTCCATTTTTTAAATGGGGGAATATTAGTAATACCAGTCTCATAAGATTGTTGTCAGAGTTTAATGAGTTAATATATGATTGATGCCTAGCACTCAGTACTACAGTGTACTGAGGTGCTATTTAGCACCTCTGTCTCTAAATTCTGTTAGAGACAGAATTTTCTTTTGACTGTTTTTATCCTATTGTATATGCCATAATTTATTTTGAGGCGGAGTCTGGTTCTGTTGCCCAGGCTGCAAAGCAGTGGCACGATCTTGATTCACTGCAACCTCCGCCTCCCGGGTTGCCAGTGATTCTCCTGTCTCAACCTCCCTTGTAGCTGGGATTACAAGTGCAAGCCACCAAGTCCTGCTAAATTTTGTATTTTTACTAGAGATGGGGTGTCACCATGTTGGCCAGGCTGGTCTTGAACTCCTGACCTCAGGTGATCCACCCACTTTGGCCTCCCCAAGTGTTGGGATTACAGGCGTGAGCCACCGCGCCCTGCCCTGTACCATAATTTTTTTTTTTTTTTGAAAGCCACTGACTTCATTGATCTAAAAAACTTTACAAGGACAGTGACTTTTCTGGAAAAAAAGGAGCCAAATGGTATCAAATGGACTGAAAGTGAGGGTGGGAGTGAGGGTGGGGGTGAGGGACGGGGCCAGGAATCCATTCAGGAAAGCTGGTAACTGTCCCCAGGGAACTGGCAGGGGAAAAAGGAAGACAGGAGGCATGCAAGAGCGAGAATCCAAAAAAGTTAAAATGGTTAGGAGAGAAAACTCCCAAAAGACCCTGGAGTACATTGTAGGTGAGTAGGACAATAGTAGTCTTTTCCTTTGTTGAGGACAGGGGAGGAGTCCCTACTCGGTTGCAAACTCTGGTTGAGGGCTGGGGATTGAGGGCTTCCCAGAAAGCACCACAAGAAGATGTCACACCACTCTCGAAGGCGTCCGAAGCAGTCCTGGTACTGCTTGGCATTGGCACAACCAGTGTCCTTCAGCCATTCTCGGAGGAGGTCTTCATCTTTAGCACCAGAAACTGGCCAAGGACAACATAGGCCTTGTCAAAGACCCTTTCCTGCAGCTTCTTGTCCATAACTTCACCAATCCCAGCCAGGCTTCCTCCTGGCTTTTCCCCCACGGACTCTGCCACAAAGTCTTGGTGCTTTTGGCACCTTGATCCTGTTCAGGTTTAATCGTCAGCTTCAGTTCTCATAATGGTTCCTCCTGCCACCCGTCCGCTCAAGCCACTAGAACTTTCCCCATACCATAATTTATTTAACCAATTTTATATTTACTTTTTATGGACATTTGTTTCCAGAATTTCCTGTTAAACAAAACCGTAACAAATATCCTTAAACTTTCATCTTTGCGTACTTATCTGATATCTCTGGGGTAAATTTCTAGAAATGGAATTGCTAGGTCAGACTGTAACCAGATTTTGATTTTGGATACATATTACAAAATTCTTCTCTGCCAGCAACGTGAGAATGCATTTTCCTATACTCTTCAAAAAAACCAGAATTGCTAAACAAGCACCTTTAAGGAAATTGAAAGCAAATTATCAATATCAGTATAAATATAATATATAAACAAATATATACATTTACATATTTATACATAAATATAAATCATATAAATAAAGCTCTTCAGTCAGCTTCGAAGAGTCCACTATTATTTTCTTTTTTTGGGAGAATATCCAGTTTCTTTAGGGAAGCAGTGAATCATGGCTAAATTCTAGAAGCCTGGACCTTCTCTTAGTTTGGAAGGGCTTATATAAAAGTTCTGACACTTTGCGGGGCTGAGGTGGGTGAATTACCTGAGTTCAAGGGTTCGAGACCAGCCTGGCCAGCATGATGAAACCCCATCTCTACTAAAAATACAAAAAACAGCCAGGCATGGTGGTGGGCACCTGTAATCCCAGCTACTTGGAAGGCTGAGGCATGAGAATCACTTGAACCCGGGAGGCAGAGGTTGCCGTGAGCCAAGATCGCACCATTGTATTCCAGCCTGGGCAACAGAGTGAGACTCCATCTCAAAAAAAAAAAAAAGTTCTGAAGTATATCTTTGATGTTTTTGGCTTTTCAGCCCTTTCCAGTATAGTTTTTCCTTACCATTCCATTGAAGCTTTTTTGATATCTTACTTGATCCTTCAACAGTTGTCAAAAAGCATAATGACAGACACAACGCTTCCTTTTTTTTCCCCTTCTTTTTTTATGTTTCAGAAACATCTTCCCTCGGCTTCTGTCCTTTCTTTTATCTGCCCCTCTGCTACTTCTCTCTTTTTTTCCCCTCGTTTCCTTTTTTTCCCTAGCCATTAACTTGGAGTTCTACATATCTCCAGCCTCTAGGAAGTCACTTCTTGCTTCTCCTTTGTTGATCCTGTTCATTCCCCTGGTTTCATCTATAAATGTTTACTCTCATTTATTTTTATTTTTTAATCCCTCACTCCACTCCCACTCTTTCCCCTTCTGAGTCTCCAGTGTCCACTTTCTACTTTGTATGCTTTTGCATACCCATAACTTAGCTCTCACTTCTAAGTGAGAACATGCGGTATTTGATTTTCCATTCCTGAGTTAATTCACTTAGCATAATGGCCTCCTCTTTCAAGTTGCTACAAAAGACATAATTTCGTTCTTTTTTAAGGCTGAGTAGGATTCCATGGTGTATATATTAATATATAACATGTTCTCATCTACTCCTCAGTTGATGGGCACTTAGGTTGCCCACCATATAAACTCTCATTTATATTTAATCCAAACCCACATATTTGGCTGTGAAATGAACATGTCGACTTGGGTGTTTCACAGGCACATCAAAAGTCAAAACTGAAATAATGTGCCCTCCCAAATGTAATTTTCCTCTAGTAACCTCCACTTCAGTAAGGACTCCACCCAGCTGCTCAAACCAGAAACCTAGAAGTTATCCTTAACTCTCTTCTTAATACCCCATATCCGTTCAGTCACCAAGTCCTGTGGATTCTACTTCTTGAAAATTTTTAGAATCTTCCCACTTTCCTCCTATTCTTACTTTGGTAGGTTTTAGGCCACCAAATTTTCCAGGAAAATGATGGCCTCCTGGATTATTGCAGGACCTCCTGTAGTAACAAAAATTGGATGCCTATGAAGTGCCAGGCACTGTTCTAGGCATTGGAGATAAAGTAGTAACCAGGAAACACCCTGCTTTCATGGAACTTGCACTCCAATGAAAGAAAGATAGTAATTAAACAAATAAATGAATATATATGTTAGTTCTTTCTTGCATTGCTATAAAGAAACATTTGAGGATGGGTAATTTATTAAAAAAAAAAAAAGAAGAAGAAGAAGAAGTTTGAGCCAGGCACATTGGCTCACACCTGTAATCCCAGCACTTTGGGAGGCCAAGGTGGGCGGATTGCTGGAGGTCAGGAGTTCGAGACCAGCCTGGCCAACATGGTGAAACCTGTTTCTACTAAAAAACTAGCCAGGCATGGTGGTGTGCACCTGTAGTCCCAGCTACTCGGGAGGCTGAGGCGGGAGAATCGCTTGAACCTGGGAGGCGGAGGTTGCGGTGAGCTGAACTTGCACCCCTGTGCTCCAGCCTGGGCAGCAGAGTGAGACTCTGTCTCCAAAAAAAAAAGATAAGATAAGAAAAGTGGTTTTATTTTGGCCTACAGTTTAACAGGCTATACACAAAACATAGTACTGGTATCTGCTTCTGGTGAGGGCCTCAGGAAGCTTACAATCATGGCAGAAAGCAAGGGGAGCTATATATCACATGACAAGAGGAGAAGCAAGAGACAGAAGGGGGAGGTCCCAGACTCTTTTACAACAGCCAGATCTCATGTGAACCCACTGAGTGAGAACTAGCTCATTAGAAAGGGGACGGCAATAAGCCATTCATGAGGGATCTACCCTTGTGACCCAAACGCCTCCCACTAGGCCCTACCTCCAATATTGGGGATTACACTTCAACATGAGATTTGGAGGGGACAAACATCGAAACCATATCAATATGATTAGTTTAGATCATGCCGAGGTTTATGAAAGAGGTAAGTTTGAGAAGATGGTGGCTTGAATTTGAGTGTTAGCAGTGGAACTGACAGAAGTGGGTGACTGCACTTTCCCCATATACTCTTGACTGTTGTTCAGTCCATTGCCACACTGCCAGTAGAGTAGTCTTTTTAAAGCAGATTTTTTTTTTTTTTTTTTTTTACTTTGAATTTCAGGGGTACTTGTGTAGGTTTGTTATATAGACAAATTGTGTGTCATGGGGGTTTGGTATACAGATTATTTCTTCACTCAGGTGATAAGCATAGTACCCAATAGGTAGTTTTTGGATCCTCACCCTCCTCCACCCTCAAGTAGGCCCCATGTCTATTGTTCACTTCTTTGTGTCCATGTGTACTCAATGTTTAGCTCCCACTTATAAGTGAGAGCATGTGGTATTTGGTTTTCTGTTCTGTGTGTGTTTGCTTAGGATGATGGCTCCAGCTGCATCCATGCTGCTGCAAAGGACATGATCTCATTCTCCTTATGGATGCATAGTATTCTATGGTGTTTATGTACCACACTTTATTTAACCAGTGTACTGTTGATGGGCATCTAGGTTGATTCCATGTCTTTGCTGTTGTGAACAGTGCTGCGATGAAGATACATGTGCATGTGTCTTTATGGTAGAACAATTTATATTCCTTTGGACATACACACAGTAATGGGATTGCTGGCAAATGGTAGTTCTGTTTTAAGTTCTTTAGAAATTGCCAAATTGCTTTCCATGGTAACTGAACTAATTTATATTCCCACCAACAGTGTATAAGCATTCTCTTTACTCTGCAACCTCACCCAGGGTCTGTTGTTTTTCGATTTTTTAATACTATTAAAGCAGATTTTAGTTATTATTCAACAATATTTACTAAACACCTATTTAGAGACAGATGCTGTTCTATGTACTTGAATAGATCAGTGAACTAGAGTAACAAAGCTACTTGTCTCTGTGGAAATTATGTTCTAGCAAGAGACAGCTGATAATTGTATTAGTTCGTTTTCACACTGCTGATAAAGACATACACAAGATTGGGCAATTTACAAAAGAAAGAGGTTTAATGGACGTACAGTTCCACGTGGCTGGGCCAGGCCTCACAATTATGAAGGAAGGCAAGGAGGAGCAAGTCACATCCAACATGGATGGCAGCAGACAAAGAGAGAGGGCTTGTGTAGGGAAACTCCTGTTTGTATTTATTTATTTATTTTAACTTAAAAGTAAACTTTAATGTCGAAAATGCAAACCTGAGGAGGGCAGAAAGATCACACACAAGGCTGCCACTTCATACTTGTATGGCTGCACAGCAGCCAGGCAGAGGCGCTCCTCACTTCCCAGACAGTGTGGGCGCCAGGGAGAGGCGCTCCTCACTTCCCAGATGGTGGGGCGGCCAGGCAGGGGCGCTCCTCATTTCCCAGACAGTGCGGGCGCCAGGGAGAGGTGCTCCTCACTTCCCAGATGGTGGGGCGGGCAGGCAGGGGTGCTCCTCACTTCCCAGACTGTTAGGTGGCCAGACAGAGGCAATCCTCACTTCCCAGACGGTGCGGGGGCTGGGCAGAGGCGCTCCTGACTTCCCAGATGGTGGAAACTCCCGTTTTAAAAACCATCAGATCTCATGAGACTTACTCACTACCAGGAGAACAGCATGGGAAAGACCCGCCCCCAGGATTTAATTACCTTCCACCGAGTTCTTCCCACGATACATGGGAATTGTGGGAGTTAGAATTCAAGATGAGGTTTGGGTGGGGACACAGCCAAACCATATCAACAATAAACATAATAAATATATGAATGCAGTATATTAGAAGTTGTAGTGTTATGGGGAAAAGGAAAAGTACTGCAGGGTAGTGGAAGTTATGGGTAGGCTGCAATGTTAAATAGGGTAGTCAGGATAGGCCCCAACTAGAGGGTGAGATTTGGACAAAGACTGAAGGTAGTGAGGAGATGCTCTGTGCTGGGAGCGTTGACTGAGTGTTGAGGGACAGAAGGAAGCCAACGAGACTACAACAAGAGAGTGAGGGAAGGGCGGTAGGAGATGAGGTCAGAGAAGTAACTTCTTTCTTGCTTAAAGTCCTTCAAAGGCCTCCATTGCTCTTAGGATAAAGTTCACAATTTTGACACAGTCCACATAGTTTTTATGATCTGGCACAACCTACCTCTCCATCCTCAACTGCCCCTTCCTTCCCTCTTATTTGCACTCTCTCAATCAAGACATAATGTACTTCTTTCAGGTCTTCCCAATAGACCAATCTGTCTTTCACTTAAGAGCCATCACATGTACTGGTTTCCTCTGCCAGGAATGCTCTTTCTCCCTCTCTTCAATAAGCTAATTTCCATTTAGCTTCACTACGTTAGGGACTTTCTGTGCCTTCTGCAAACTTAGGTTAGACAGTGAAAACACAGGCTCTAGAACATCTATTTGGCAGTCCTTTGCACACCTGGGACTGATACCTGATTAAATGGTTGGTTGGTTGTCTTCCTCCTTGTAGTTAATCTCTATATGGGGTCTGCCCACTAGTTTGCCTTTGTATTGGAGTTGCTGGCACATAGTAGGCACTTAATAAATATTTATTGACTGACTGACTTAGAGTCAACTTGAGAAAGCATAGGTTTTCTTTTCCTTCAATTCCTCTTATGTGTATATGAATAAGAATTCTGCCAGGAGAGCAGCTTTTTTCAACCTAGGTCTCCTTTGCTTTTTTTTTTTTTTTTTTTTTTTTTAAGATAGATTGCAGCTCTGTTGCTCAGGCTGGAGTGCAGTGGCTCTATCTCGGCTCACTGGAACCTCCACCTCCCAGGTTTAAGAGACTCCTGTGCCTCAGCCTCCGGAATAGCTGGGACTACAGGCATACGCTGCCACACCTGGCTAATTTTTGTATTTTTAGTAGAGGCAAGCTTTCACCATGTTGGCCAAGCCGGTCTCAAACTCCTGGCCTAAAGTGATCTACCCACCTTGGCCTGCCAAAGTACTAGGATTATAGGCATGAGCCACCGTGCCTGGCCTCCTTTGCTTTTCAAAGCTTTGAAATTGATTGCTCTTGTCCCCAGTATTTAGCTTCTCTCATTTTCATTATTGAGATATAATTTGTGTGTCATAAAATGCCCTTTAAAAAGATACAATTAGTGGTTTCTCGGACTGTCACAAACTTGTGCACCCATCACCTTTATCTAATTCTAGAACATTCTTACCACTCCATGAGCATAGTAGCCACTTCTCATTTCCCCATCTTGTCACCACCTGACAACTTCTAATCTGTTTTCTATCTCTGTGGATTTACTTCTTCTGAACATTTCATATAAATGAGATCATATAAGTGGTCTTTTGTGACTGGCTTTTTTTCCTTAGCATAATGTTTTCAAGGTTTATCCATGTCGTAGCATGTATCAGTTCTTAATTCCTTTTTATTGCTAAATAATATTCCATTATTCAGATGTACCACATTTTATTTATCCATTAATCAGTTAATAAACATTTCAGTTGTTTCCATTTTGACTGTTAACTGCTGTGAACATTTGTGTACAAGGTTTTGTGAATATATGCTTTCAGTTCTCTTGGGTATATGCCTAGGAACAGAATTCCCGGATCATATGGTAATTCTGTGTTTAGCTTTTTGAGGAGCTGCCAGACTGTTTTCCAAAGTAGCTGCACCATTACATCCCCCGAGGCAACGTATAAGTATGTTGTAAGGCCTAAAATTAAAGCCCAATATTATGTGCTGCCTCAACATCTGGCAGAAACCAGGAAGGTCTCCAATCACCTAAGCGCAAGGTCTCCTCCTTATTGTGCTCCTGTGGATAAGGTTTCCTAGCCAAACAACCCTCCTTAACCAAAGGATGAGACACTGTTCTTTTCTTTGAATTTTTTTTAGGGCTGAGATCTCTCTCTGTTGCCCAGGTTGGAGTGCAGTGTCATAATCATAGCTCATTGTAACCTCCAATTCCTAGACTCAATCCTCCTGCCTCAGCCTCTAAAGCAGCTGAGACTATAGGCATTAGCCACTATACCCAGTGGCACTGTTCTTTCTTATCCCTGAGTAGCAAGCTTCAGTTCCTTGCCAGCCTGTGTCATTACTGAAACAAGCCAATTACATCCTCCCAGGGGAGCTAGGGGGCACTGCAGTCTCTTGATACCATAAAGGCTGCCTCCCACACCCCTGACTTTTCACTGTTTTTTAATCCAGGCCTTACATGATGTTTTCCTCCCTTGGGGATGTGAATACATGTTACGAATAAACTCCTGTCAATCTTATCTGTCTATATCAGGTGTGTTTGACCATGTTTGCAACCATAGTGCAGGAACCTCCTGTATTAGCAGAGTGAATAGGAGACAATCGAAACGATGAAGGTTCTGATTCTTCCACATCCTTGCTAACACTTGTTATTGTCTACCTTATTTTTTTATTATAACCACCTTAGTGGGCATGAAGTGACATCTTGTTGTGTTTTGATTTGCATTCTTCTGATGTTGAACATCTTTTCAAGTCACAGCCATACCACCCCAAATGCGCGCAACCTCATCTGAACATATTTTCATGTGCTTATTGGCCATTTGTATATCTTTTTTGGAGAAATGGCTGTTCAGCTACTTTGCCCACTTTCTAATTGGGTTTACTGCACTTTTATTGTTGAGTTTTAACAGATATATATATATTTTGAGTCAGGGTCTCTTTCTGTTGCCCAGGCTGTAATGCAGTGGCATAATCATGGCTCACTGCAGTTTCAGACTCCTGAGCTCAAAGGATCCTCCCATGTCAGGCTCCCAGGTAGCTGCGACTATGTATGTGCCACCACGTCCAGCAAATTTTTCTTTTTTTTTCTTTTTTTTTTTTTTTAGAGACAGGATCTTACTAAGTTGCCCAGGCTGAGTTGTAACAGTTTTTTATATGTGCTGGATATTGCCTCCCATTCTGTGGACTGTCTTTTCATTTTCTAGATAATGTCCTTTGAAATACAAACATTTGTAATTTTAATATAGTCCAATTTATTTTTTCTTTTGTTGTTTGTGCATTTGGTGTCATATCTAAGGTCATGAAAATTTCTTCTTTAAGGATTTTATAATTGTAGCTTTTACATTTAGGTCTTTGATGCATTTTGAGTTAATTTTTGTATATGATGTAAGGCAGGGCATTATGGCTGAATTGTGTTTCCCCCCACCCCCAAAATTCATATGTTGAAGTCATAACCCCTAGTTACTCAGACTGTAACAGTATTTGGAAATAGGGTCTTTAAAGAGGTAATTAGGTTAAAATGAGCTCATTAGGGTGGGCCCTAGTCCGATATAACTGATATCCTTAAGAGGAGATTGGGACGCAGGCATGTATGGAGAGAAGACCATGTGAAGTCACAGGGAGAAGACGGCCATCTGCAAGCCAAAGTGTGAGTAGCCTCAGAAGAAACAAACCCTGCTGACACCTTGATCTTGGACTTCTAGCCTCCAGAACTGTGAGAAAATAAATCACTGTTGTTAAGCAACCCAGTCTGTGATTCCTTTTTATGGCAGCCATAGCATACCAATACACTAGGGGTACACCTTCATCCTTTAGCACATGGCTCTCTACTTGTCCCCATACCATTTGTTGAAAAGACTCTTCTTTCTCCTTTGGATGGTCTTGGCATCCTTGTCAAAAATCAGTTGACCATAGACACAGTTTTATTTCTGGACTCTCTGTTCCCTTATCTGCGTGTCTGTTGTTACACCAGTGCCACAGTCTTGATTACTGTAGCTTTGTAATAAGTTTTGAGATAAGGAAGTGTGCGTTCTTCAGCTTTGTTCTTCCCTTTCCAGATTGTTTTGGCTCTTCCAGGTCCCTTGCATTTTCATATGAATTTTAGGATCAGTTTGTCAGTTTCTGTAAAAAAGGCAATAGGATTTTAATAGAGATTGCTTTGAATCTGTATCCATTGAGGAGTAATGCCATCTGAATGTAAACCAAAAATAAGATCCTAAGCCCCCTGACCATCCTCTTACCTCAGCCCCTTGAGAAGGGCATCTCAGAGGTAACCTGAAAAGTCAAATTCTGCCCATGATGGGGGAAGGTGGGAGTCAGACATGCCCCATTATGCCATCTTCCCTTTTGGAATTACCAATAGAAAAGACTTGTTAAGTCTGTTAAACATTTACAATCCATTCTCTCCAACCCTGCTATCTGGAGGCTTCACCTGCATGATAAAACCATGGTATCCACAACCCGTTATCTTAACCCAGACATTCCTAAGTCTTTAGAAAACAACTTAACTCTTTCAACCAATTGCCAGTAAGAAACTCTTTGAATCTACGTGTGACTTGGAAGCCCTCACTTTCGGTTGTTTCACCTTTCTGGACTGAACCAGTGTACATCTTCCACGTATTTGATTGATGTCTCATGTCTTCCTAAAATGTATAAAACTAAGCTGTTCTCCGACCACCTTGGGCACATGTTTTCATGATCTGAGGGCTGTGTCGTGGGCCATTGGCCATTTATATTTGGCTCAGAATAAACCTCTTCAAATATTTTACAGAGCTTGACTCTTCATCAACATTAAAAATATTGAGATTTTTGATCCATGAACATGAGGTGTTTTCACATTTATTTAGGTCTTATTTAATTTCTTTTGATGATACTTTATGGTTTTTAGCATACAAAAGTCTTAAAGCACTTTTTAAAATTTAATTCTGACTTTTATTCTGCTTGATGCTATTGTGAATTGAATTGTTCGTTAATTTCATTTTCACTGCGTCATTACTGGTATCCAAAAATACAACTGACTTTTTTTTTTTGAGACAGAGTCTCACTCTGTCACCCAGACTGGAGTGCAGTGGCACAATCTCAGCTCACTGCAAGCTCCGCCTCCTGGGTTAAATACAACTGACTTTTCTGTATTGATCTTATAACCTGCAACCTTGCTGAACTCATTTTCAGCTTTAATATTCATGTATGTGTATTGTGTGTTTCCCAAGATTTTTGAAATACAAGATGTCATTGTATTAGTGCGTTTTCATGCGGCTGATAAAGACATACCTGAGACTGGGCAATTTACGGAAGAAAGGGATTTATTGGACTTACAGTTCCACGTGGCTGGGGAGGCCTCACAATCATGACTGAAGGTGAAAGGCACGTCTCATGCGACTGTGGCAAGAGAGAGAATGAGAGCAAAGTGAAACAAGTTTCCCCTTACCAAACCATCAGATTTCATGAGACTTACTCACTACCCTGAGAACAGTTTGGAGGAAACCACCCCCATGATTGGATTATCTCCCACCGGTTCCCTCCCACAACACGTGGGAATTATGCGAGTACAATTCAAGATGAGATTTGGGTGGGGACACAAAGCCAAATTGTATCAGTCATCTTGTAGAGATATTTTTACTTCTTCCTTTCTGATTTGGATGCCTTTTCTTTCTTTTTCTTGCCTAATTCCTCTGACTAAAACCTGCAATACTGTTAGAATAGGTAACTAGGCAGACGTGAACAGGACAGGAGAGGGCCCTCCTCCCCTGGAATGTCAGGTCACCATCAGGTAATGGTCAGGCAGTTGTTAAACTACCTAAGATAATAGTTGGTTGTAACTTCTGCCAGGGAAAGGCTGTCTCCCAATAGATAGAAAACACCTGAAGCTGGTGATCAGCAGCTTCTTAATAAGATCTCAGGATTTGGGTGAGTAGGCTCAAGCATGCCCACTAGGGGGCAAAATGGTAGCGTTTCACTGGTATATGACCCTCCTCTGGGAACACTTGACTGGTAAGGGAAAAAATATCTCAAATGAGCATGCCCACAACTTCGGTAAACACACTGTACATGTGGCCCCGCCCAAGGGCTGGCATGCCACTGTGCATGTGGACAGCCCACCCCAAGGGAAGAATCTGGGGAGAAGAAACACAAACCCTGGAATTATGCCAATGTATAAAACCCTAAGTCAGGGGTCAGACAGTACACTTGGATCTCTCAAGTTGCCCGTGTGGCTCTCTTCCAAGAATACTTTACTTCCTTTCATTCCTGCTCTGAAAGTTTTTAATCAATTCTCACTCCTACTCAGAAACTTGCCTTGATCTCTCAGTCTGCCTTATGACCTCTTGGACAAATTCTTCTTATCGAGGAGGCAAGAATCAAGTTGCTGCAAACCTGTAAAGATTCACTGCTAACAGTAAGTTGAATGGAAGTGGCAAGAACAAGTGTCTTGTTCCTGATCTCTTTTACTCTCTTTCAGAAAAAATTTGTTTTCCTTAGAACTTCATTTCTGGATTACTACTATCACCATTATCACTGTAACCACCTGACAGGTGCTTCCCGCCCACTGCACAAACAAAATCAATTCATGGAGCATTGCAGTAAAGAAAGAGATTAATTGATATGAAGACAGCCACACTATACAGGTGATGGAGTTATTACTCAAATCAATCTCATTGAGGGTTAGGGATTTTCCAAAGGTAGTTTGGAAGAAGGGGTGGAAGTGGCTAGACAATGGATACTTGCTGCTGATTGGTTGGAGGTGCAATCATAGGCGTGTGGAAAACGGTCATCTTGTGTGCTGAGTTACTTCTGGGTGGAGCCACAGGAGCAGTTGGTGGGTCTAGATGGAGCCATTGGTGTCATGCAAAAAACCTGAAAAGATATCCCAAAAGGCCAATCTTAGGTTCTATAATAGTGATGTTATCTACAGGAGTAATTGGGGAAGTTGCCTATCTTGTGACCTCCAGAATAATGGCTGACAGTCATGTCCACACCATATCAGAATTCAAGCTCCTCTATCTCTCTGGCCTGATGGTCTCTCATTTGCTTTACAACGTTGGTTGAGTTTTGGGGAAAGGCTTTTATCATTTAAACTATAAACAAAATGTTTCCCAAAGTTAGCTTGGCTTAATGAATGGCAGCTTGAAGGCTAAAGGTGAGAGGAGAGTTTGCTAGATCATATCTTCCGCACTGCCATAATTTTCTCACTGTTATAATTTTTGCAAAGGCGATTTCATCACCACCACCTCCTTATCTACTTGCTTAATTTTGAAATTTTTCTATCAGATATTATTCATTTGTCTCTGCCTATTTCACTTACTTTAGTATTCAGCTATTAGAAAGGAAGGATCTCTACATAAAAAACAAGAAATATATTTATATTACAGTACTAATTTGTTTATCTTTTTTCCATGTTGCTTGTCTGGTACTACAGTTGATCTTAGCCGAGGGGCTTAGAAGTAACGTTTGTGTGGCTCTGATTTGTGTTTCAAGTAGAATCTAAATGCTTAACTGTAACCAAACTTACAGTTAAACTTTCTTGATCTAAACTTCCCTCATGTCAGTAGCTTGCTACTACAGGCCTGGTTTCCATGTCTCAGAATCTATCTGGAATTTCCTAGGATAAATAGCCTTTCATATTCATCATTTTGGCCCCTGTCAAAAGCCTTCCAGCTTACTGTCACTGGGCTGGAAGCTCTCTCCTAAGCCACACTCTGTGTGTCCCATCCTGCTCTGCTTATTAGTTAAGTGTCCCTTCCACAGCTAAAATAACCTCCCGCTATTTCCTTTTAGTACCTTTAATAACCTTCTCATTTCATAATCTTTCACTTGCTCTCCAGCAGCTCATCTGCCATTTCCTACTCAAAACTCTCCTAGGACCCATGAAATGCATTATATATTAACATTCATTTATTTTATTCATTTAGCAATGACTTTTGAGGACCAGTTATGAGCCAGGCAGTATGTTTCATGATAGGGAGATACAGGAAGAAATATAGTCCCTTTCCTTGAGTTGTTTAAAGTAGTATCTGGCTGGGCACAGTGGCTCACTCCTATAATCCCAGCGCTTTGGGAGGCTGAGGTGGGCCAATCACTTGAGGCCAGGAGTTCGAGACCAGCCTGGCCAGCACAACAAAACCCACACGACAATACCCCATCTCTACTAAAAATTCAAAAATTAGCTGGGTGTGGTGGCCTGCGCCTGTGATCCCAGCTACTGCAGAGGCTGAGGCAGGAGAATTGCTTGAACTTGGTGTCTTGTTTTTCTAAGACCAGCCGAGCGAGCGCAAAAGAACCAGCGGGTAGGCAAGTGTAACAGCAAAACTGCACGTTTATTTTGGTAACCTAAGGTGTGCGGGAGAAGTCTGTCGGCCTCTGGGGAAGGAGGCCGGCAGAGTCCCCCCGTGGGGCTCTCGGACGGACTTCCCACAGTCCCGACATCCCGACAGGAGTGGGGCTGCAAGAAGGCCGCGTGGCTCAATGGCGGAGAGCGGCTTTTCTAGGAGTGGGAGGGCAATAGGTGGGGCATGGGCGTGTCAGGGGCGTTCTGCAGGTGCGACCAGGTAAATCTTGGTCTCTTCAGATTGACGTCACCTGGCGCATGCCCAGTTGGTCTGCACCTTCCCGGGCGCCGGCTGCATTTTCGCGCGCGCGGGAAGAGTTGGTGGTGAAGAAGAACCCGGAAGTGCACCATCTTGCCTCCGTTCGTCCAAACAGTCCAACCTTTTATTGATAATAGTGATAAAGGGGCGCCGTGGTCTGTCTGGCTACTTCCTGCTGTTAAGGGGCGTCGTTAAGGTCGGGGCCCATGGTTGGTATTTGGACGCACGGATGAAAAATAAAATAAGGCACAGTATTAGTATAGGAATGAGGAATGGAAGCATTTGTTGGAATATGGGCAAAACCCAGAAGGAAGGTCCCGGCAAGGTTGGGGAGTATGAGATAGTTAAGAAAATTTAGTAAGTTTGAGGCGAGTGGGGGAAAGCCAAACTGATTTCCACTGATTGCTTTCGGTAGGGGCCCTTTTTAGCTGGGAATGAGGAACGACTGCGCAAAGTAATTGTTGGCCAGGCAGCAATTAAGGGGTGGAGTTTTTCGTGGAGTGGATGGCTTTCCACTTACTCCTACTACAGAGATATTGGATGGAAGGCTAGGTCCAGAGAAGGACGGCAAAACAGAATAGGTAGCCTCGCTGTTGATTAAAAAAGTAATTGTCTTACCCGCTCAGGAGAGTTACCCGCGGCTCGGCGAGGGTGATGGGGGTCCCCGAGTCTCGGCACCTTCAGTTGTCATCGTCCAGATGTAGGAGCTGGAAGGAGCTCCCAGGATCCTGGGAAAGGGGGTCACGTGGAGGCGCGGCACCTGTTCTCAGGGTGGGGCAATCAGACTTCCAGTTTCCTCCCTGCTGGCAAGCAGGGCAGGGGGTTGCTGGTGGACGAGGGTTAGGACATTCACTGGCCTAATGTCCCGATGCCTTGCACTTATAGCAAGGCCGCGTTGGGACTCGGGGACCTTGCGGACACCTGTTGGCATAGTGTCCTGCCTTGCCGCACTTATAGCAGGCAGGCTCCTTTTGTAGCTTTGGAGTCTGAGGGGTGTGTGCTCTCTGGTCTGGGGTTACGACTGGGCTGTAAAGCCGCTGCTAGGAGCTGTAACTTCTGTTCAAGGCGAGCCTGCCGTCTCCTCTCTGGAGCTATAGACCTTAAAGGCTAATTTAACCAGGTCTTGTATTGGTGTCTGAGGACCATCCTCTACCTTTTGAAGTTTTTTACGAATGTCAGGAGCTGATTGAGAAATGAAATAAGACGCCAAAATGGTGGCCCCTCTGGGGGAGGCCGGATCTAACTGGGTATATTGGGTTAGAACCTCAGTCAGTTTAGGGTAGAGGTTAGGATAACCTGGAGGTCATGCCAAGTTAAGTCATAGGCCTGACAAAGGTGTCTAAATTCCTTTATGTATATGGTAAAATTAGCTGAGAAATCACCTAAACGCTTCTCAATTTTGGAAAGATCGGCCAATGAAAAAGGGACATGTACGCTGACTACCCCCCACCCCAGCCACCTCTCGCAAAGGTGCTAACACTGTAGGAGGATGTGGGCAGAGATAGGGGACTCAAGACAGCCAGTTGGGGGCCCCGAAGGAGGCACGGGACCCAGTGGATTACTACTAGATAAGGAGGAGGATGGAGGAGTCTGGATGGCGGGAGGAGGAGGAGTCTGGGCAGGAAGGGAGGGGGTGGGGAGAGCAGGGAGAGAAGGAGTATAGGGACGAGAGCCTAAGGCCTAAAAGCCTTGTATGTAAATTTCGGACCACTTGCCTAGCCGCTGGCAGAAATTGCTGAGGTCGATCACGCCACAGTGGAAAGGAAAATTAACCGCTTCCTCCTAAGGTCTTGTTCAAGCTGTAAGGTTTTTAAATTGGCTAGGAGGCACCCTAAGGGGGTGCTCTTTGGAAATTTGGACTGGGGGTTTCCCATTTGTTTCCTCTTTACCGACACACAATGGACACAATGGAAATGGAAGTGGATCTCTGCCTGGCTTCA
>NC_045434.1:31392429-31403295 GCF_002776525.5 Piliocolobus tephrosceles
TGGCTTCAAAGCGTCCTTTGGAACCAGCAGAGACAGACTGGAGGCTCTTGAAGCCAAAGTGGAGAGTACCTTCAGGCAGACGTCTCCGTCCTGCAAGGGTCTCCCAAGCCACTTGGTGGCTCAAAATGGACCTCGGACCTGCACAGGATTTTGGCCGAGGGAGGCAAAGAGGAGACAAGGGCACTTACCCCAGAGAGGCCATGAGAGTGAGGGAAGCGGGTCTCAGGTCCTGGTCTGTCCGCGGCGTGGAACGAGGAGGAGGAGGCTCCCCAGACCCTGGGGGCCCTGAGGAGGGGTCTCCTCCCGGGTTCGGCACCATCTGTCTTGTTTTTCTAAGACCACCAGAGCGAGCACAAAAGAACCAGCAGGTAGGCAAAGGTCAGGCGCAAAACTGCTAGTTTATTTTAGCAACCTAAGGTGTGGAGAAGTCTGTCGGCCTCTGGCAAAGAAGGCCGGCAGAGTTCCCCTCCCCCAAGCTCTCGGACGGAGTTCCCACATCCCGACAGGACTGGGAAGCTGGGAAGTCCCCCGGGGCTGTGAGAAGGCCGCGTGGCTCAATGGCGGAGAGCGGCTTTTCTAGGAGTGGGAGGGCAATAGATGGGGCATGGGCGTGTCAGGGGCGTTCCGCAGGTGCGACCAGGTAAATCTTGGTCTCTTCAGATTGACGTCACCTGGCGCATGCCCAGTTGGTCTGCACCTTCCCGGGCGCCGGCTGCATTTTCGCGCGCGCGGGAAGAGTTGGTGGTGAAGAAGAACCCGGAAGTCCACCATCTTGCCTCCGTTCGTCCAAACACTTGGGAGGTGGAGGCTATAGTAAACTGAGATGGCACCACTGTACTCCAGCCTGGGCAACAGAGTGAGATTGTCTCAAAAAAAAAAAAGAAAAAAAGTACTATCTGGCAGTCCTTGTAATACGTAATAGCAAATAAGACATCTTCCTCTTGCTTCTTAATCCAAAAAAAATCTGCCCACCAGTCTACAAAAAGAGAGTGTCCCAACTTATTTTAGTTATGTCATAGTAAGTCCCTAGAGCAGTAGAACTGAAAGTGATTCTTAACCGTTGGTATACTTAATAATCATCTAAATCCCAAGGAGTTTGTTTAAAATTAAAATTCCTAAATGCCTCATTCTCCCCGACTCCCACCACCACCCCCATATTCTAAAGCTGGCAGTTGCAGAACGAAAAGAGTAGGAATATTCATGTACTGGTTAGAGCAGGGATTGTCAGCCTTAACTGTATATTAGAATTATTTGTGTATTATAATCAGTTTTTTGATTTTTCTGATTCCTGAGTTGTACTCCAGACTAATGTCTTTTGAATATGTAGGTGGAACTGAAGTATTATTTTTATTGTTATTATTCATTTTTTGTTTTTATTTTTGAGATGGAGTCTTCCTCCATCACCCAGGCTGGAGTGCAGTGGCGTGATCTCAGCTCAACTGCAACTTCCACCTCCCAGGTTCAAGCAATTCTCCTGCCTCAGCCTCCCAAGTAGCTGAAATTACAGGCGCACACCACCACACTCAGCTAATTATTTTGTAATTTTAGTAGAGACAGGGTTTTACCATGCTGGCCAGTTTGGTCTCAAACTTCTGACCTCAACTGATCCAGCTGCCTTGGCCTCCCAAAGTGCTGGGATTACAGGTGTCAGCCACCGCACCAGGCCATTAGTTTTAAACTCCCCAGGTAATCCCAACGTACAACTCAACATCTAGTATATTATGATCAAACATTCATAATTAAATTAAAATAAAATTTTAATTCCCCCTTCCCTTTCTGCTGGCATTGGAAAAAAGGACCAATTCATGCTCAAGAGGCTCAACCTGCTACTCTCCCTACAGGGCCTTATTGGAATGCCATGTAGGGTTAAAGGAAGAGAACTGAAAAGCAAAAGACCTTGAAACTGGAAAATGGATTTCAGTTCTGCCTAGTCTTTGATGTACCAACTTGGGTTAAAAGTTCTTGTTTCTGTGTTTGAAGATAGTGACTTAAGGAGGAACTGAAGTTGGGAATGTAGTTTCTGTAGTTAATATTTGTGTTACAAAAATAGAAGTCTAAACACCTGAAAAAAAAAATGAAACAACTCATAAACTTTTTTTTTTTTTTTTGCATTTGCAATGATTTTTGTACATTCCATTAGTTTTGTAATGTTCATGAAGTAATGCCTATTGTCCTGTTGGTGGCAGTAAAACACCACTCCTGGATATGGAAATGAACTATAATGATGCAGCACTTTGAATTCTGTGACATTGACATTCCTTTATTTCAGTTTCCTCTACCAACATTTTTTGTTACTTGAATATTTCATTTGTTTGTTTTTAACTTTCTCTGGTACATCTTCAGTTTGATGATAGGTTAGATTCAAGATGCTATCTAGTAAATGCTAAAACAAACCAACAAACACAAATACTGGGCTTCTAATTAAGATACTCAAGGAATTTTAAAGTTTTAAAGTTTCAGAAATAATACATTTTATGAAATAGGGATCTGTATCAGGAAAATATCAAAGTACTATGCATGTATTATATAATACCTTATATTTGTTGAAGCAATTTCTCATTACTTATTTCTCATGAAACAATCCAAAATATCAAGAAGGGAAGACAGTTGAATAAATCACACCATTTCCAAGTAGTCAGTGATTAAATTGAACTTAATGTACCCTAAGAAATATGAGCTCACTTGACAGAGAACAAACAGAACGATAAAATCCAGTTTCCTCCTTGTTCTATTTTTGTGAGCAAAATAAGTACTCATTCAAGCTTCCATCCCTTTTACTTAAAAATCTCTCTCCGTCTTCATCCTCCTCTGCTTTGCTCTTGTCTTTAATGAAGGTCTATTCTGCCCCCATTCCAAGGCTAATTTCCTCACTATGTCCTTGATCCCATCCTTCCTGCCTCTCTTTGGAGAAGCCTGTGATGGTTAGTTAGTTCACTTATTCAACAGATATTCACTATTGACAGTCCCTGGGTTAGGTGTCAGGGGATACAGAGATGACATTCTGTGTCCTGAAGTTGTCACGTCTAATAGAGGAGGCACACAGACAGAGTTCAGTGTGATTGATCCTGGGGTTTAAAGGGGAACTTTGGGAGCCTAAAGGCAGGATGCCAGATTCATTCTGGGAAAACTAGGAAATATTTTCCAAAGGTGGCATCTAATCTGAGAATAGGGCATGAGAATGAACAGCATGTAGAAGAGGAATGAGGAAGAATGGCTGAGGCAAGTCCTTTGCCATGGCACATTTGAGGGGGATGCACAGGATATGATTCTGAGGGGCTTTAATTACATTTCTGCCATCAATTTACTGTGGGATTTTAATCAAATCATCTAACCTTTTAACACTTAATTTCCTAACTTATAAAATAAAGAGACAGGGAAACATGCTCTAAATTTGTCATGCCAACTGTGTCAATCTATGCTATAGGTGTGTGTATGTGTGTATGTCTTTCATTTCAGTCCTTTAATGAATAGATAAGGATCTTTGTATAATTTGCATGTTTGTTGTTTAAGTGCTTGGCTAAATTTATCGTTTTCTCTTTCACACACACAAAAAAGTGTTTACAGAACAATATAATAAAATTAGGAGCAAAGGAATATTTTATTTGTTATACTTCAAGATGAATACCACCAAAATGTTTTCATTTCAACTAAAAATCTCTTTATAACCATGCTTGAATATAAACAACTCATTTGTTCTGCATTAGTGAAATGTTAGTTTGTGTATTTGTGTGTGTGTAGGGGTATGTGTCTAGCACTCACACCTCTGCACTGTGATCATTCTATCAGGTATTTCCAGATATCTAAGCAATGTGTTGGATCTATGTAAAAAAATTTGACAGCTACCATCAATAACAATATAATTGTGTAGCATTTAAACAGTTTGTAATGAGCTCTCAAATCATTTTAAAAATGTTTAATAAATAAAATTAATAGTAATACACCTATCATTTATTGAGCACTTAAAATGTATCTGATGCTGTGCTAAGCACTTTAAAACTAATCTTCACGGCAGGGCATGTTGGCTCACGCCTGTAATCCTAGCACTTTGGAAGGCCGAGGCAGGTGGATCATGAGGTCAGGAGTTCAAGACCAGCCTGGCCAAGATGGTGAAACCCCATCTCTACTAAAAATACAAAAAATTAGCCGGGCATGGTGGTGGGTGCCTGTAATCCCAGCTATTTGGGAGGCTGAGGCAGAGAATTGCTTGAAGCCGGGAGGCGGAGGTTGCAGTGAGCTGAGATCACGCCACTGCATTACAGCCTGGGCGACAGAGTGAGACTCTGATTCAAAACACAACAACCACAACAACAAAAAACCAACTAATCTTCACTACCTTTACTTTTGTTTATTGTAGTATAATATACATAACATAAAATGTACAATTTTGGCCAGGCACAGTGGCTCATCCCAGCACTTTGGGAGGTCGAGGTAGGCAGGTCACCTGAGATCAGGAGTTTGAGATCACCCTGGCCAACATGGAGAAACCCCGTTTCTACTAAAAATACAAAATTAGCCGGGTGTCGTGGCACGCACCTCTGATCCCAGCTGCTCAGGAGGCTGAGATGGGAGAATTGCTTGAACCCAGGAGGTGGAGGTTGCGGTGAGCCAAGATCACACCACTGCACTCCAGTCTGGGCAACAGAGTGAGACTCCATCTCAAAAAAAAAAAAAAAAAAAAAAGTACAATTTTAACCATTCCTAAGTACACAGTTCAGTGACATTAGGTGAATTGACATTGTTGTGCAACTATCACCACCATCCATCTGCAGATCTTTTTTTCATCTTGCAAAACTGAAACTCTGCCACCTGTTAAACAGTAACTCCCCATTCCTTTCTCCCCTTAGCCCCTGGCAGTCACCATTCTGCTTTCTGTCTCTATGAATTTGACTACTCTAGGTACCTCATTTAAGCGGAATTATATCGTATTTGTCTTATCTCTGGCATGTTTCACTTAGCATAACGTATGACCCTTAATTTTTTTACAGACATTAATCAAAAGAAATCCTAATTTTAAGAATAATTCTATTACTGTTAATACTGTATTACTGTTTTATCAGTGATTCAATTACTATTAATACTGTATTGACTGTTGGTATGAATCAATATGCTCATTTTACAGATTAGGAAACTAAGACTTATAAAAAGTTAAAGGCCGGGCGCGGTGGCTCCAGCCTGTAATCCCAGCACTTTGGGAGGCCGAGATGGGCGGATCACGAGGTCAGGAGTTCGAGACCATCCTGGCTAACACTGTGAAACCCCGTCTCCACTAAAAAATACAAAAAGCTAGCCGGGCGAGGTGGCTGGCGCCTGTAGTGCCAGCTACTCGGGAGGCAGAGGCAGGAGAATGGCGTGAACCCGGGAGGCGGAGCTTGCAGTGAGCTGAGATCCGGCCACTGCACTCCAGCCAGGGCGACACAGTGAGACTCCGTCTCAAAAAAAGTAAATAAATAAAATAAAAAAATAAAAAGTCAAAAAATTTGGTTAAAGTCATTCAGTCAGGCAAATGACATACCACAATCACAACTGGGCCTATCTTACTACAGAGGCAGTGTTCTTAACTTCTGAGCTGTGTGTGTGTGTGTGTGTGTGTGTGTGTGTGTGTGTGTGTTTATTTTAAACCTTACAATTGCTCTGTGAAGAAGAGATTATATCCCACTTGGTACTCAAAGCCCAGGCATGGCGACACATGCCTGTAATCCTAGCTACTTGGAAGGCTAAGGTGGGAAGATCACTTGAGCCCATGAGTGCAAGACTAGCCTGAACAATGTAGTGAGACCTGTTATCTAAAAAGTAATAAACAAATAAATAAATAAAAGCCAGGTGGCTCTCACTAAAAATTCCATGCCTTTTTACATAATACAGCAGGAGACCCTTAAATTATAGTGAAATCAGTCTCCATTCCATGTTGACATCATACTATGAGTGAAAAGAGGTTTTTTAATTCAATTTGTTTGAATTAAACATATTCTGTTGTATGTTCAACGATAGTTGTCCCAATTTAAAAATGTCCTTGGTTGAATAGGACAGAAGCAGAGCCAGAGCAACCAAGAGCCATTGCTGTATCAACAAATAATTGAATTTAGGCTAATGAAAATGAACTCACTGTCAAAAATGATCATGAAATTAAAATATTCTCTGCTCTTGACTGGCTGGAATAATATTTGATTCCTGAGTTCTGCCTTTCCACTTATTCTGTCATAATCTTTGAGATATATGAAGTCATCCCTGAATACTGTTTAATGCTCTGGTTAAACTCCATTTCACTCTGACCAATCAGAGTATGTGAGCTGATCATAAGGAGGTATTATCGAGAGACTTGTCAGAGGATGTCACTGCTCAATATGTTTTTATGACCCTTTTTATCTGTAAGAGTTGCTGGTATTGCTTTTTAGAATGAAATGGACTAATTTTGTCCATTACAGTGTTGATAGTTTGATAACTCACTGTGGGAATCAATTGATCTTATCAGAATAATATAACCAGTAGAGGAAATATAACTGAAGCATATACAGATTTATTTGATATATTGTTTATGCAGGTTGAGAAAAGGCTGAAATATGCTCCTTTTGCTGGAAATATAATAACTAAAACCCCCATAGCCTTGATCTTTTTTATCTTTTATTGCTTTTCCTTGACTAAGAGAATTTGGTTTTGGCAAAGCTAAGTGAATTTAGAATAAAGTCATTTATTTGTGTCATACGTAAGCTTGATTAAGAAGGTTTTTATGGCCAAGAGCTACGGCTCATGCCTGTAATCCCAGCACTTTGGGAAGCTGAGACAGGAGGATCACATGAGTCTTGGAGTTCAGAACCAGCCTGGGCAACATAGTGAGGTCTTGTCTCTACAAGAAATAAAAATAAATAGCAAGGCATAGTGGCATACCATTGCACTCCAGTGATCGCGCCATTGCACTCCAGCCCTGGGTGACAAAGTGAGATCCTGTCTCAAAAAAAACAAAGGAAGATTTTTATTTCTTTTTAGAAAGAGAGTGCATAAAAGAGAAAGCATAGGCCAGGGACAGTACCTCATGCCTGTAATATTAGCACTTTGGGAGGGCAAGGCAGGAGGATCGCTTGAGCCTAGGAGTTTGAGAGAAACCTGGGCAACATAGAGAGACCTCATCTCTCCAAAAAATAGAAAAATTAGCCAGGCACAATGGCACGTACCTGTAGTCTCAGTTATTTGGGAGGTTGAGATGGGAGGATCACTTGGGCCTGGGGGGTTGAGGCTGTAGTGAGCCATGATTGTGCACTGCACTCCATTCTGGGCAACAGAGCAAGACCCTGTCTCAAAAAAAGAAAGAAACCATAAAAAATATGGCTTTAAAAAGATGGTGTATTTCTCCTACACATATTAGTCTAGAGAGTAAAGGACTGGCCCCAAAAGGCAGATAGCTCAATTACATAAGATCACTCAAGGACTCAAGTTCTATAATGAATTTGTTCAATTATCTCTTAGGATGTTGTCCTCATGTACGTAGTTAAAGTTAGAGACATGTTTCAATTCAGAAGAAGAGGGAAATTTCAAGCAAAAGTGGAGGGAAGGCAATTTCCTTTTAAGCAAATAGTGAGGAAGTTGCATACATCACTTTTATTCACATTCCATTGACAAAAATGTTGTCCACGGCCACACTTAGCTGCAAGGGAACTAGGAAATAATTGTCTGCAACTCAGCAGCCATGTGCCCTGTTAAAATTATTGTATCTATGGAACCAGGAGAAAACTTGTTTTTTGTTTTTTGTTTTTGGAGACTGAGTTTCACTCTTGTTGCCTAGGCTGGAGTGCAGTGGCGCAATGGTATGATCTCGGCTCACTGCAACCTCCACCTCCCAGGTTCAAGAGATTCTCCTGCCTCAGCCGCCCGAGTAGCTGGGATTACATGCATGCACCACCACACCTGGCTAATTTTGTATTTTTAGTAGAGACGGGGTTTCACCATGTTGATCAGGCTGGTCTCAAACTCCTGACCTTAGGAGATCCACCCGCCTTGGCCTCCCAAATTGCTGGGATTACAGACATGAGCCACTGTGCCTGGCCAGGAGAAAACTTTTTAAGAAAACAATCAGCAGTCTATCATAGTCTACACTACTGACCTTTCAGTGTCTGTGATTACCTTTATTCTCACACATAGATACTCCCTCTCTCCCAAGGGGGACATTCCAAGGCTCCCTTGGATTACTTCATCTGCTCAAAGTCAAGGATACCTGAATGATGCACATTCCTGACTTTCAGGTCTGTGATGGTCCCTCGCAGTTCACTAACATGGTTTCTGTTCATCTCACATCCAGTATACTGCAGTAAAAGCTGTCATTCAGAAGATGGAAGAATGGGGAGCATGTCACAGTCAGTCCATAGGAATTTCCAAGATTCTGCTATTTCAGTAGAGGAGATTTCTTGATTAGCCTATGTAGCTGTGCCCTCGTTCTAATTTCTAGGAACTACACCATTTTCCATTGTCCTCCATGGCCATATCTAAAGTTGATGTTAGAGGCCAGGCACAGTGGCTCACACCTGTAATCCCAGCACTTTGGGAGGCCAAGGCGGGCAGATAACTTGAGATCAGGAGTTCAAGATCAGCCTGGCCAACACAGTGAAACCCCATCTCTACTGAAAGTATTTTAAAAATTAGCTGGTTGTGGTGGCAGGCGCCTGTAATCCCAGCTACTCGGGAGACTGAGGCAGGAGAATCACTTGAACCCCGGAGGGTGGAGATTGCAGTGGGTTGAGATTACACCACTGCACTCCAGCCTAGGCAAAACAGTGAGACTTCATCTTAAAAAATAAAAATAATAATAATAATAAAGTTGTTGTTAGAGAATAGTACATCCTCCTAGGGAGCTGCACACTTTCAAAAACTTGCTACTTGTGGAGATTTGGAAGCCCAAGAGCTGTTTTAGCAAACAAATGACTCTTTTTTAGACCAATTTTGATTTCTTTTGGGAAATAATTCTCTGAATACTTTTGTCCACTTGTGGTCTTTTTGCTTCCATTCAGTTGTTACTCCTTCTGAGTAAACAGATCTAAAGATTTTTTCTAAACATAGTTCCTAAGTCTTCTTGTTTCATTTGTGTACCTGTTTGCATTTAATGGCCCATCCTTTTTCCCTCCATTTTAATGGTGGTTACCCTGAGGCTAGCTAAAACCACAAACTTGAGTGAGAAGGCAATACCATTAATTTGATCTTTGCCTCTTAGCTGGCTGTATGTTTTGGCTGAGAAGTCTTAGTGAGAGATACTTATGAAAAATGTAGATCCTTTTAAACCCTTCTGTTTGGGTACAACTAGTTCGATTTTCTAATGCTATATCCTTAAATTACTGTACTTAATCAGTTTAGATTGTAGAGCACTTTTTCTGAAGTGACAGCCATCATAGGCACACAGTCTACCTTCCAAGTTATCAAAGGCAATAGTTTTACTAAATATTGTGACATGACATAAAAAGGATCATTAGTTTTCCAGCCTGCAATATTTATTTTTTCACCTTGACCTTTACTCAGCCACAAAGCCAAGAAACATATTTGACATTTAAAGTTTTTATTTTGGCAGTATATCAATTCTGGTTACTTATCCCAAAACACAGTACCTTAAATAAGAAATTTTTTTCTTTTTATGTGATAGTATGTGGAGATAGCACATGGTCTAGAACTTTATGCATCTCAGTTCCATGAGATCATTCACAGACTTGTGTTCTTTTCATCCTAGTGTTCTGCAGCAGTATTGCTCAAACTCAGTACTATTGGCATTTTGGGGCAGTTAATTGTTTGTTATAGGTGGCTGTCATGTGCATTACAGGATATTCAACAGTATTCCTCATCTCTACAGGATGCCCATAGGACATGCTCATTTGAGACAAACAACATCTGCAGACATTGTCCAATGTTCTCCTGGGAGCAAAATCATCCCTGGTTGAGAATCATTGCTGTATAGTTGCCTAGGATCTCATCTTCATCTGCATGATCAAAGCAGATTTTGATCCATAATGAAGAGTAAAATAAATCATTTGAAATCACCCCAGATTTTATAATTGGCAGACAAAAACATTAATATTGTAACTTTATTCCATATGTTCAAAAAAATAAGTACAGAAATGCAAGATATTTAAAAGGAACCAAATTAAACTTTAAGAGGTAAAAATTACAATGTCTGATAGAACTAAGAAATATATTGAATAGGATGAAGGGCAGATGGGACATTGCAGAAGAAAAGATTAGTGAACTTGAAAACATAGCAGTTGAAACTATTCAAAATTAAATACAAAGAAAAAGCAAATTTAAAAAAAGAGAGAAAGGAACATCAGTGAGCTGTGAAATCCTTCAAAAGGCCTAATGAATGTGTAATTGGAAGACCTGAAGGAAAGGATGGGAGTGAACGGTGTGCAAAAAGCATTTGAAGAAATAATGGCTTATGTTTTTCCAAATTTGATGAAAATTACGGACCGAAGAAGTTTTGTGAATTCCAAGCAAAAGAAACATGAAGAAAACTATATCAAGGCATGTTATGATGAAATTGCTCAAAACCATTGATAAAGATAAAATCTTAAAAAGTATCCAAAGGAAAAAAGATAATATGTGTAAAGAAACAAAGAAAAGTATGATAGCAGATTTCTCCTTAGAAACAGTGCCAGCAATAAGACAGTGGGACCACATGTTAAAAATACTAAACAGAACAAAAAGCAAAAATGTCCCTCAAAAACTAAGATGAAATGCTTTTATAGACATACAAAAGCTAAAATAATTCATCACTAGGAGATCTGGATTACTGATAATGTTAAAGGAAATCCTAAGGAAGAAGAAAAATAATACTTCACAGAAATATGAATCTACTCTATGCAAAGGAATTAGGGAGCATGGCAAATGGTACCTATGTGG
>NC_045434.1:31403695-31492472 GCF_002776525.5 Piliocolobus tephrosceles
CCTGCCACCTTGCCTGGCTACCTTTTTGTATTTTTAGTAGAGATGGAGTTTCACTATGTTGGCCAGGCTGGTCTCAAACTCCTGACCTTGTGATCCACCCACCTCGGCCTCCCAAAGTGCTGGGATTACAGCATGAGCCACTGCACTCTGCTACCTTCTGCATTTTTATATTGCATTCTTGCCTTTGGAGAAGTTGTAAATACACTTTTCAAAAAAAAGTAATTTCTAATTTTTGTCCTAACCCAAGTTCCAATTTAATAACTTTAGTAACTCTATATAAAAATCTTCAGTGGACCAGGCAACTTGCATACAGCACAACTTCAGGGATACCATTCCCATAGACTATGATTGTACACATCATGTTTCTGATTATAACACTGCATTCACCTTTTCACTGTCCCATCAAAAGTATTTGAGTTGAACTCGAGCACTGTTTCTTAAAAACATCTTTATCTCTTATATCATCTCCCCTTTACTTTGTATAATACTGAGCCTTCCTAGCCCTTATGTTGTGGCTTAAGCCCCACCTTCTTTAAAGGATGGTTCTAAATTCTTTCTGCCCAAAATGAACATCTACTATGATTATACCATGTGTCATTCATTATGACACCAAAATACTGTCTTGTTATTATTTCGATGTTTCATATGTGTGTGTCTTGTCTTGAATTCTTCAATTAAACTGTTTATTTTTTAAAGACAATGTGAGGCTGTTTATCTCCTGGGAGAGCAATTGAAGTTGTGCATGTTCAGCAAGCATCCCTAATTCCAGAATTGATGCATAAAGTAGCAAAAAGCCAAAGGATTATTAACCTTATGCTTTTTTTCATTTGTTCTATTTAAGCAAACTACACCCCATCTAAAGCAAGGTTTGAAGTAGTTTGGACTTTTCTCTAAAGATTTGATTTCTGCTTGGTTTTGAAGTTCTGTATTAGAAAGAAACCACACTAACCCTTACTTCATTTGATTAATATTTGTTAATTGTTTCTATGGTAAATACAGATCTCTTCACATAGATTATGTATACTGAACTCCTTTCTTTTGAATACAAAAGTCCCATATTTCCCAAATTTAGTTTTTATTTAAATAATCATGTCCTGGATCACTTGAGGTCAGGAGTTTGAGACCAGCCTGGCCAACATGGTGAAACCCCGTCTCTACTAAAAATACAAAAATTAGCTGGGTGTGGTGGGAGGCACCTGTAAAACCAGCTACTCGGGAACCTGAGGCAGGAGAATTGCTTGATCCCAGGACGGGGAGGTTGCAGTGAGCCAAGATAGTGCCACTGCACTCCAGCCTGGGAAACAAGAGTGAAACTCCATCTCAAAATAAATAAATAAATAAATACATAAATAAATAAATACATAAATACATAATTATGCCCTAATTAAAATTTCCCTCAATATTACCAGTGTTGGGTATGACCTCACATTGTTTCCATACTGCTTTTCCCATACTTAATAGGCCCTCACTGACTCCTAAATATTGAAAATGGAGTTCAAATGCATAGTTATTCCTCAAAATATTCCCTCCATACTCTGCTGAGATGGATGATTCCAAGCTCATCATGGATCTCTGCTCTACCTAAACTGGAAGTGGATTCAAGATTAGCCACACATACCTTAGGCTTGCCTCCTTTCTGTCTGGGAATAGCCTTCCTCCAGCCCTCCTAAATCTCATGTTTTTCAAGTCTAGCTGGTATCTAATCCCTGATCATCAGTTACCTTCCTCTATTTTTACATTATCATCCTAAATAGAGATAACTCACAGGGAATACTGTTGTATTATAGTTTACTTGCTAAAGTACATGAATTTTAATACATGCTTTACTTAAATGTTATTTAAAGAACTTGGTGAAAGCTCTGAAATTTTTCTTCATTTGTTACTCTTCTCTGGAGCACCTCTGCATTTCCACATGTGGTGGCACTTTGCATCATAGGAGAGAATGGACATTTCAAAGGTACAGTGGATTGAGGTAGCGATATTGAGAGACAGGACTAGCTGGATTTCTGAGGAGGCCGACTAAGAATTCTTAAGCCTAGCTGTAGATGGTGACCACACCCACCTTTAAACACAATGCTTGTAACTCAGCTCACACCCAACCAATCAGGTAGTCAAGAGGGCTCACTAAAATACAAATTAGAGTAAAAACAGGAGGTAAAGAAACAGTCAAATCATCTATCATCTGAGAGCACAGTGGGAGGGACAATGATTGGTATACAAATCCCAGGCATTTGAACTGGGATCGGGCAACCCCCTTTGGGTCCCCTCCCTTTGTATGGGAGCTCTGTTTTCACTGTATTAAATCTTGCAACTGCACACTCTTCTGGTCTGTGTTTGTTCAGGCTCGAGCTGAGCTTTGGCTCAGGGTCCATCACTGCCGAATGCTGCCATCCCAGACCCGCCATTGACTTCCGCCCCTCTGGATCTGGCAGGGTGACCCCTGCATTCCTGATCCAGTGAGGTGCCCATTGCCGCTCCCAATGGGGCTAAAGGCTCGCCATTGTTCCTGCATGGCTAAGTGCCCAGGTTCGTCCTAATCAAGCCAAACACTAGTGGCTGGGTTCAACGGTTCTCTTCCGTGACCCACGGCTTCTAATAGCGCTATAACACTCACCGCATGGCCCACGGTTCCATTCCTTGGAATCCGTGAGGCCAAGAACCCCAAGTCAGAGAACAAGAGGCTTGCTGCCATCTTGAGAGCTCTAAGAACAAAGACACACCCCACTTAACAGTATGAGAGAGTACCAGATAAGAAATCTAAATACATTCCTAGCTCTTCCTGAGCCAGTTCTATTTGAAATGACTTCATTATTCAAGATAATGCCTAATACATAAGAGATATTCAAATAGAATTGCTACAACTTATTCAAATCTGTATTCATCCTCAATTTGAAATTAGTACTGCCATTCTCTGTTGATGATTGAGAGGTTACTGAACATCTTTGCATCTTTGGTATTTTTTCTTCTTCTTCTTCTTCTTTTTTTTTTGAGAGGAAGTCTCTCATTCTGTCACCAGGCTGGAGTGCAGTGGTGCGATCTCGGGTCACTGCAACCTCCACCTCCTGAGTTCAAGCGATTCTCCTGCCTCAGCCTCCCTAGTAGCTGGGACTACAGGTGCACACCACCATGCCCAGCTAATTTTTTAATCTTTACTAGAGACGGGGTTTCACCATATTGGCCAGGATGATCTCGATCTCATGACCTCATGATCTGCCTGCCTCGGTCTCCTAAAGTGCTGAGATTACAGGCGTTGAGTTTTTCTTCTTCTTCTTCTTTTTTTTTTTTTTGACTTGAGTCTCACTCTGTCACCCAGGCTGAAGTGCAGTGGCGCGATCTCAGCTCACTACAAGCTCTGCCTCCTGGGTTCACGCCATTCTCCTGCCCCAGTGTCCCGAGTAGCTGGGACTACAGGCACCTGCCACAGCGCCTGGCTACTTTTTTGCATTTTTAGTAGAGATGGGGTTTCACCATGTTAGCCAGGATGGTCTGGATCTCCTGACCACGTGATCCGCCCACCTCAGCCACCCAAAGTGCTGGGATTACAGGCTTGAGCCACCGCGCCCGGCCAAGTTTTCTTCTTTTGTTTGGATAACTATAGATTTTATTTGGATAACTATAGATTTACCTACTTATTCTCTATTCTTCCTTCTCTTTAGTGCTCTGTTGTCAATTTATTATATTTATCTTATCTCATATTTCTTTTCTTTCTTTTATATGACCGGTCTGCAGTCCCTGCTATATTGTGGTGGGAGGTGGGAGAGCAGGCCTGGGACTGGTAGTGGGAACATCTTCTACCTAGACATGGTAATATTTTATTTTGTAAAGGTTGAGTTGAGTAGATGAACTGAAGGAGGTAACTGAGACAAGCATGTGCCATCCAGCAAGGCTTACCTGAGGGACATGTCAGGAATCAGAGTACCAAGCCAAAAATAGACCGAACTGCTGGAAAGCAAAATCAAAATGAGTGTAAAGGAAGGCAGCCTAGAAATGGGGTTGTGTGGAGAGTAACGTGGGTGTTTACCTGGTACTAGGCTTTTACATGTTCTACAAGCCCTTGCATGGTTGAGGAAGCTCCATTTTGAAGAATCAGTATTGGAGCAGAAGCCACCAGTCAGTTTCTTCTTATTAAATCATAAGCAATTCCTCCTTAATTAAAAAATAATGAAAGATGGCATATTTTAAATAGGACCCATTGTATTTTCAGTAGCATTTAAATGAAAAGGTATGTTTTGGGGGAGAGAATATACTACAGCATTTCACAATAAAATATTTCCATATAAGTGATTTTATTTTATTTTTTTTATTTTTGTTTTTGTTTTTGAGACAGAGTTTCACTCTTGTTGCTCAGGCTGGAGTGCAATGACACAATCTCGGCTCACTGCAACCTCTGCCTCCTGGGTTCAAGCAATTCTCCTGCCTCAGCCTCCCCAGTACCTGGGATTACAGGCATGCATCACCAATCCCAACTAATTTTCTGTTTTTAGTAGAGATGAGATTTCACTGTGTTGGCCAGGCTGGTCTCAAACTCCTGATCTCAGGTGATCCACCCACTTTGGCCTCCCAAAGGGCTGGGATTACAGGTGTGAGCCACCGCACCTGCCCTGAGTGATTTTAAAATTAGAGAATTGTCTTGTTCTGAGATTAGGGTTAGCTTATTGTTCAGCTACCATTTCAGTAAAATAAATAATTCCAGTAAAGGAACAATAATTGTAGTTATCTTGACTTGGTATATTATGCAATGTTTAGGCAATTTTAGCGTAAAGAGAAGAAATCAAAAGCTCTTGCTTAGCACACGTGCTGGTTAAGCATTCTTGTTGGAAAATAATGCGTTCTCATTTCAGAGCAAAGACAGCAAAGCTGACTCTGGTATTTGGAGAGCTAAATGAGTGATATTTCTTTTAAGAACAGGACCATTTGAGCCCTGTAGGAGCTTTTGAGCATGTGTATTCAACTGTTCACTCTCATGTCTATAACCCGCGCTGCTTCTCCACCATTATGTGCAGACCATAAGCCCTATAGTGGTGACAGCTGCTTTTAGGCCCCTTTGCCTTAAATACAGCAGAATGCCTATATATTAGACTTTTATTTCTTGAATCTTGGCTAGATATTTCAACTTCCATTTAAATGTTGTAGCATCACATGATCAGAACATTATAACCTGGAGTATCACTGATAGGAAAGAAATAGTAAAATACCATATGTAAATATGTAAATGTAAAAATAAATGGAAATTTGAACTCAATTATTTGACTAATGCATGTATACCGTCTGGCTGACTCCATTTCAAACATCTTATGCATTTACTTGTAGTTTTTATCTTCTCTAAATATAATAACTTGTGGTGGAAGCATGTGGAAGAGTCTTCCATTTACCAAAGTGATTTCTATGTCATTTTTTTGAGTTTGATTTCAGTCTTGTGACTGACAAATTCTAAGTATCTGCCCTTTTGAGCAAATAAACTTGTCAATCAGATATTTTCTAAAAGGAATATTTTTTGTTAATATTAGTTTAGGTTCATGTGGACATTGTTTAAAAATCTTTGAGAACTTTAATGATTAAATTTTATAATACTTTATTAGTTATAGCCAAGTATGCTGCTACTTCCATCAATACCTATACTCTGTTTCTACGTGAAATGAAAAATATTGTTTTATTTGACACTCCCCTCCTCATTATATTGTACACAGTAAAATCCAAATGGAAGCCAGTAACTTCTGAACTCTAATTGTGTCCATCCTGCAAAGCATATGGGTTTGTTCACTGATTCATTTCCAGAGAACTAGACCATCATCATGAGAACCCCCACATTCCTCAAATCAAATTTACATGTTTCTGAAGGAACACCAGATGGTAGTGAGCACTTTGCTAAATAACATTGAGTTTTATTTATTTTCTTACGGATTTTATCCTGTTTTACTATGTGTCAGTATCCCTCCCTTATTTTAGAAATCCATAAACATTGCACTTACTTTCATTTTGAACTTTCTTCTTACTAATTTAGACATTAAATGAAAGAGATATATATGCTTATTATCCCCAAGTTTAATATATATATTTTTAAAAGTTAAGCTCATACTTTAATTTTATTTCTTCATGTGAGCATCATTTATTCATTTGTTTATTTACTCAATATTTATTTAAATGATCTATGACGACAGTGACTAAAAACTGTTGCATACTAGAGGTGCAAAAATGAATATGTTGTGTGGTTAATCTTAGAGGTTCACTGGGAAGTAGGGGAGACAAACATGCATACAAATAATTGCCATAGAAGAGTTGTTATTGCAGGGTCATAAATGGGACAGGATGCAAAGGCAGAGGAGGGAGGTAATGACAGGGCTGACTTGAAAGAGAAAGTGAGGCTGGGCGTGGTGGCTCACACTTGTAATCCTAGCACTTTGGGAGGCCGAGGTGGGTGGATCACCCGAGGACAGGAGTTCCAGACCAACCTGGCCAACATGATGAAACCCTGTCTCTACTAAAAATACAAAAATGAACCAGGCATGGTGATGAGCGTCTGTAATCCCAGCTACTTGGGAGGCTGACGCAGGAGAATCGCTTGAACCTGGGAGGCAGAGGTTGCAGTGAGCTGACATCACACCATTGCACTGTGGCCTGGGTGACGGAGTGAGACTCTGTCTCAAAAAACAAAGTAAAGTAAAATAAAATAAAATAAAATAAAATAAAATTAAAATAAAATAAAATAAAATAAAATAAAGAGAAAGTGACATTTGACTCTTGAAAGATTAGCAAGAGAAAACAAGGAATGATGTTTTAGGCAACAAGAGCAATATATGTAGATAAGAGAAGCATCATTTTTAAAAAGCATACTTGGGAAATAATGAGAAATTTCATGAGGACATTGGGCATGAAGGATCAAGGTAACAGATGTAATTGGAAAGGTAGGATAGATCTAGCTTGTCTGAAGGATGTCTTGTGCTTTGAACCTGTGGACCAAAGGATATGGATACTTTCAAACAATTGCATGATGAAATATTTTGTTTTAGGAAGATAATTTGGAGGCAAAAAGACTGAAATGTGAAGGTAGTGGTAATACATATGGAGAATAGTTAGGATACTACTAGAATAGTCTGGGGGAGAAATAATGCAACTTCTTTAACCAAGGCTGCAACAATAGGGATGTAGAGGGGCAAACTGAGCAGCATTTCCCAGGTACTGTAGGGAACTTGGGTACAGTGGATATGTGAGACAGTGAATAGTGAGTCATTATTATTCTCCACTTTTCTTTTATCTTCCTTTTAAAAACTTCCATGTCCTGGTCTCTCTTTAATTTTAAGGAAAAGAACTGCTAAAATGTGTGCTTTATAGAGAAAGAAGCTTACTAGACCTTATATGTTCTCACTTATGGCTCATTTAGTGATAACCAGGGTGTCCCTAAGCAATTGAGTAGTGATACTAGACCAGCTTCTGCATGGTGCAGCTTTAATGTGTTATTGTTTGAACTTCATTAATAATTAGACTTGCAATGAAAATAACCAGTTCAAGTGATCTTATAATCAACTTTGTGCCTCAGCATCCGGAACTTTGAGAGAGCGACTGTGTTCATTTATCAGGAGGCATTCTGCTTCCTCTGTGGTGTGCCATTCCCTTACTGGGTAAAGAGTATTGTCTCTCTGGCAGTTTTGTATCAGTGAGTTATACGAAGGAGGTCATAGCAAACCACCTGTACTTTAGAAAGTTAACACAGAAACACCGAAGAGGTATTTCTTCTTTGTGGTACTTCTAAGATGCAAGCTTGGCTCTATTTCCATAGCACACCAGTCCAGGCTCTCATTTTCTCACATTCGATTGACTACAAGAGCTTTCTGACTTGTCTACCTTCAGTCTCTTCCTCTCTTAAGCTGTCCTGCCCTCTGCTACTAGATTAATCTTTCTAAACGATTATCTTCATAGCATTCCTCACCTGCTTGTTGTCCAGTGCCCATCCTTTTGGCATTCCATTTTCATCATAATTTGGCCTCAGATGTACCTACTGGCCTCAAATGTACCTGTTGGACACGTTGAGATGAAGTCGTACTCCGTTGCCCAGGCTGGAGTGCAGTGGTGTGATCTCGGCTTACTGCACCCTCCACCTCCCAGGTTCCAGTGATCCTAGTGCCTCAGCCTCCTGTGTAGCTGGAACCACAGGCATGCACCACCACAACTGGCTATTTTTTTTGTATTTTTAGTAGAGATGGGGTTTCACCATGTTGCCCAGGCTGGTCTCGAACTCCTGAGCTCAGGCCATTCTCCCTCTTCAGCCACCCAAAGTGCTGGGGGTTCAGGTGTGAGCCACTGCAGTCAGCCTGTTTTGTGCTTTTAATTTCCTTCTCCTTCCTAAAGTAGTTGACTGTTATATAACATGTATTATCCAAAGTTCACGGTACACTCTAAATACCAATATTATGATATCTTTATTTTTAAATATAGAAACCTTTCTCTTCTTTACCAAAAACCACAGTGACTCAGCTACTTGCATGTCTAAAATGGTCTCTGCATTTTTCTGTGGCTAGTCTTTTTGATGGTTATAGATCAGTAACAGCCTTTTTGGAAGCATAATATTAGGTATTAATCATGACAATCTTAAGGAATCACTGCAGTTAACCAGGTAGACCAATTTAGTTGGACTGTTAACCAGGTAGACCAATTTAGTTGGACTGTGGTCTTTTTTTTTATAGTATGTAAAAACATGGGTTCAGGGGATGAAAACAACTCAACATTCATGAAGAATGTATTTTCAGATGCTCTTACATTCCCTGATTTTTCAATACTGCTATGGTTTTTTTAACAGTTTCTTTAGTTATGAAATTGGTATAAAATAACTGCCTTGTCATAAGAATGTATAATAACTGAGAAGGGCAAAGACTATAAGCTAATTTTACTCGCCATCTGCTACATGGAAGTGACTCAGTTCATTGCTCAGCAAACCCACAAGTTACTGTGTTGTGTCTCTGTGGGGTCTCCTGGGGAGAACAGAAATGATAAATATTAAATCTATAAATGTGAAGGGGTCACTTTAGTTGACTCTTGGTTGCTAAAGGAAACAGAGGTTCAAAGGTCCTGTAAAATTATAATCTTTCAAAGTGAAAATGAATGAATAGAAGATGCTGAGACAGGGATCTTATTTTATGTTTGTTTTCCTCTCATACCCTTGTCAATTAAGATTTTTTGAATCTCTTGCTTTTCTCCACTGGAAGCCTGCCCTGATATTTTCTAATTGGGTACAGAGATAATACATAACTGGCCAGGAGTGGTGACTCATGCCAGTAATCTCAGCACTTTGGGAGGCTGATGTGGGCAGATCACTGGAGGCCAGGAGTTGGAGACCAGCCTGACCAACATGGTGAAACCCCATCTCTACTAAAAATACAAAAAGATTAGCTGGGTGTGGTGGCTCGTGCCTGTGGTTTCAGCTACATGGGAGGCTGAGACACGAGGATCACTGAAACCTGGGAGGCGGAGGTTGCAGTGAGCCGAGATCATACCACTGTACTCTAGTCAGGGAGACAGAGCAAGACTTTGTCTCAAAACAAACAAACAAACAAAAAGAGACAAGGAGAGCGAATACATAACAAAGAAGTAAGAAAACAATTTCAAGTAGTGATAAATGTCATAAAAGAAATAATACAAACTTTTTGCTGCCCTTCATTAGATAAAGATGGTAAGAGAGAAGGCCTCTGGGCTGGGCCTGGTGGCTAATGCCTGTAATCCCAGCACTTTGAGAGGCCAAGGTGGGTGGATCACCTGAGGTCAGGAGTTTGAGACCATCCTGGCCAACATGGCGAAACCCCGTCTCTACTAAAAATACAAAATTAGCCTAGTGTGGTGGCTTGCACCAGTAATCCCAGCTACTCAGTAGGCTGAGGCAGGAGGATTGCTTGAACCTAGGAGGCAGAGGTGGCAGTGAGCTGAGATTGTGCCATTGTACTCTAGCCTGGGTGACAAGAGCGAAAAGAAAAAAAAAAAAAAAAGAGAGAGAGAGAGAGAGAGAGAGAGAGAAAGCCTCTGTGAGCAAAATGACATTGGAATCCAATGTTGCAGTAGAGCTAGCCGTATGAAAATCTGCAGCAAAAACAGTGCAGGGCCCTTCCGAAATTCTGCTGAATCTATTTGAAGCCATGAGTGTGTGTCTGTGTGTGTGTGTGGGGGGGGGGGGGGGCGTATGTGGTTATGTATGTGGGGAGAGCTAGAATGGGAGGAGGCTGTGCAATCTATTACCACCTTTGTTTCACAACATGGACTTGTCCATTTCAAGAAAAAAACTGAGGCCAGGCACAGTGGCTTACACCTGTAATCCCAACACTTTGGGAGGCTGAGGCGGGTGGATCACTTGAGGTAAGGAGTTTGAGACCAGCCCGGCCAACATGGTGAAACCCTATCTCTACTAAAAGTATAAAAATTAGCCCGACATGCTGACACGTGCCTGTAATCCCAGCTACTTGGGAGGCTAAGGCAGGAGAATTGCTTGAACACAGGAGGCAGAGGTTGCAGTGAACCAAGATCGTGCCACTGCACTCCAGCCTGGGTGAAGAAGAGAGACTCTGTCTCAAAAAATAAAAGAAAAAAAGGAAAAATTAATGTCCCTATCTTGACATACTAATTTTGTGGAAATAAATTTACTTGCTAATACATGGGTTGGTCCATATAACTCCTGCATTGAAAATATTATTTTTTACAGTGACAGCTATTAAACTATACTTAGCATTCTATGTAACATGAAGATGAAGATGTTAGAGATTGCAAATTTAACATGAAATTGGACATGGACCATAGGAAGAAGGTGGAGACAATTCACAACTTATTAAGATGAATACAACACCTCATTATTTTTTAACAACAATGACAATACACACACAGAAAGATAAAAAAATGCTGGTCTAGCTTGAGAGGATCAGGGAATAGTCTAGATTCTATACATGATAATTTTAATCTGATCAATTCACAATTTAAAAACAGGCTTCTGCTAACATATGTTTATACATTCTGCTTAAGCTTGAAAATAAATATGAGCTTTATCCACACTGCCCAGGAAAGGGGATGAACGAACTGAGATAGCATTCCATTTTCAAGTCTGTGTGCCACTGACATGGCTTCAAGAAAGCAGCTCTTACAGAGACACTGTGGCTGAGCTGCCAAGGATGTAGCTCCTTGAACTGTTCATTTGGAAAAGAGAGTGCTTATCAGTTACAAACTGAGAAGGCAGATGTGCTTTATTATAACAAGTGTGTGTTTAGAAGTGACAGTTCTCAAGGCAGACGTGTGGATACCCCTTCTCAACTCAACCTAAGAATCTTAGATTCTTTCATACCAGATGGTAGGCTCAGGCTCCGGATCAATTCCATGTGGAATAAAGTGGTGAAGCATAATCTTTCTAATACGATAGGTTCTTTATGGGCTACATTAATTGAAAGACCAAATTACAGTGCAGGAAATGCTAGGTTCCCTGCCGTGCATCTGTGCTCTGAAGATCTTGGCTTCCTGGCTCTCCCTCTGACAAGTTTTATGATCATGAGCAGTCACTTATCTACTGCCTCAGTCTTTTCAATAGGATAAATATGTTAGACCTTGGTGTTTTCTAGGGTCTAACAAGGTTTCATTACTTTATTATTCTGTTATATCTAGAGTATCTGTTTCAGTGTGGGCAGCCCTATGAGAGATACTGTCCAAAGCGTGTTCTTGAAGCAAGCAAGCATGATTGTGGATAGTCTAGAATGGTTCAGAAACCAGTTCATAGGAGACCCAGTTAGCAGCAGGGATGATTAGCTTAGAGAAAAGAAAGTTAAGATTCTCTTTGAATATTTTAATTAATGTCACATGAAAAAAAAATAGACTTAGTCTATGTTGCTATAAAATATTTAATTGAGGTGACTCTTATAGTAAGTGCTCTAACCACAAAAGGAAAAAAAAAAAAGGGAATAGGAGGAAATTTTTAGAGATGATGAAAAAGTTTATGGCACTGATAGTGATAATGGTTTCACAAGTGTATACTTATGGCAAAGTACATCAAATTGTACACATAAAGTGTCTACAACTTTCTGTATGTCAGCCATATTCAATAAAGCAATTAAAACTATTTTTATATAACTGAGCCTAGTTACTAGAAGTTTCAGATGTCTGGCTTAGTATGTACAGTATAGTCCTTTCCTAAATATCCAGTAATAAAATACGCAGCCTATTGAGCTACATGTCAATAATGACATAGAAGTAGAAACAGGCCAGTGCAGTGGCTCACGCCTGTAATCCTTGCACTTTGGGAGGCCAAGGCAGGTGGATCATCTGAGGTCAGGAGTTCGAGACCAGCCTGACTAACGTGGTGAAACCCCATCTCTACTAAAAATACAAAATTAGGCCGGGCGCGGTGGCTCAAGCCTGTAATCCCAGCACTTTGGGAGGCCGAGATGGGCAGATCACGAGGTCAGGAGATCGAGACCATCCTGGCGGTCAGGAGATCGAGACCATCCTGGCTAACACAGTGAAACCCTGTCTCTACTAAAAATACAAAAAACTAGCCAGGCGAGGTGGCGGTCGCCTGTAGTCCCAGCTACTCAGGAAGCTGAGGCAGGAGAATGGCATAAACTCAGGAGGCGGAGCTTGCAGTGAGCTGAGATCTGGCCACTGCACTCCAGCCCGGGCGACAGAGCAAGACTGCGTCTCAAAAAGAAAAAAAAAATACAAAATTAGCCGAGTGTGGTGCCTTAAATTTTACAAGGTTAGAGCATTCCTTACAAACTAGGTAAGTCTACAATATTTTACAGAGATGCTATAAACATGTGACCTCAACCACCCACCAAAATGTCAGGTAACTGCACAGTATCTTTTATATTGTACTCTAATTCTTCGATGTTTGAGTTCCAACTATAAAATAATGAGACTCATTTCCCTGTGATATGACTTGTAAACTCGGTCTCATTACGTTTCATTTTAGCTTTTCTTTAAGTAGCTTGAATAATCCATAAAGTTAGAAGGCAGCATCTGATCTGTCTTTCTATATCCAGAAGCATATAGTACAGTGTGGAGCAAAATCAAGACTTGTTTTTTGAGATGGATTTTCACTCCATCACCCAGGCTGGAGTGCAGTGTCATGATCTTGGCTCGCTGCAACCTCTCCCTCCCAGGTTCAAGTGATTATCCTGCTTCAGCCTCTCCAGTAGCTGGGATTACAGGTACACACCACCACACCCAGCTAATTTTTGTATTTTTAGTAGAGACAGGTTTATGCTACGTTAGCCAGGTTGGTCTCGAACTCCTGACCTCAAGCGATCCACCCACCTCAGCCTCCCAAAGTGCTGCAATTACAGGCGTGGGCCACCGCGCCCAACTCAGAATCAAGACTGGAATGAAAGAAAGAGTGTGATTTGTGCAGGATTGTATAGTACCACAATGGCACTACTACTCACTGTGTCACCTGTATTTTGACCTGTTTGCTGGATCTTAGGAACTTGCAAAATTATTGAAGTTTCATGTGTTTAAAAATAGTCAATCAGGCAAAGAATAGCTAGAGAATTAGGTTTCGCTCTCCTAGTCAAGAAGGGCATGGATCCTTTGCTACTTATTGATAAGTCTGTGACTTAGCGAACCAGAGGCAAGTGATCTGACAGGAATGTCTTTTCAGTGTTTGACTAATTCTCTTTCTATTGTGAATATATCCAAAGTTCTTTTTGTCTTTCTAAACCCTAACCCAGATAAACACAATGTATTTTTACACATTTTCTTTTCTTCTACATGACTTCCTGAAAAGAATGAAAAAAACTACTAGTTATTGAGCACCTACCATGTGCTAGGCACTATGAGAGATTCCTTTGTATGCATTAATTTATTAAATTTTCAGAGCAGCTTTGCCAGCTAGGTGACGCTGCCATACAGAATCTCAGAGGGCTAAGTAATTTATTCATGTCCTACAGCTAGTAAATGTGACTGAAAGATGATGTAATAAGCAATGTCCTGTTTTGGTCTTAGAGATATATTTAATTCTTGTTACTCTAGGATGTGTGTCTAGGCCCATCCCAGTAGTATAAACCCACTTCTGTCTGCATCTACTGTGGACAACAAAGACATGCCTACCTCATAGCACACAGTGTGTCACTCCTTTTATAGTGTCCATCACACCCTGCTTTATCTTTGTATTTGGATACCTCCCTGATTTTAAGCTCCTGCAGGTCAGAAAGTGTTTCCTTTTTCATTTTTGTAACTACTGAAATAACTAACCGGCATGTTTTGTTACATTCAGTTTTCTTAATTTTAGGTCCATGAATTAACAAATGTGCTTTTCATTTTACAATGGAAATCTATGTGTGTCCTCAACATGTCTGATAACCATGACACAGTGGAGTGGTTCAGGAAGAGCATTCTCAAGTGCAAGGCTCTAACTGGGATAGCAGCACTGACCACCTGCTTCCAGCACTCCAGAGAATGACACTTCCAGTCATTAAACCATGGCTTTGGGACCATCACCTGGTTTTCTTCCCTTACTTTCTCTCATTGGGTATGAAAGGATTCAGAGTATGGCATCCCCCAATATATCACTTTGGCATAAGGATTATTTTGAGGTAAAGGCAATTGAGAAAAAGCAGACACAGGATGAGCTCTCTGCTATCCCCCATGTGCCTGAAAGTCAAACGTAAATTCCTCTTGTGAAGGTACCTCCCCACTCACTTTCCATACCAGGAAAGAGATAGCAACCTTCTTTCCTGGAATATGAGATGGCACCAAGAAAGAGTCTATACAAACAAACCTTATTAACTAGTCTTCGTCTGTCATTAGTTTCCCCATATATTTGCCTTCCTATAATTTGTCACCCTAGAAGCTCAAAGTCCTTTTCCTTTGTTTTATCACTTCTCTACAAAAGTATTGTTCCTTCTTAATATGCTGATAAACCCCAAGTCCCAAGTGTTTGTTTTTCAGAGACAGGGTCTCACTCCGTCACCTAGGCTGGAGTGTAGTGGCACAATAGTGACTCATTGCAGCCTCAGCTTTCCAGACTCAAGTGATCCTCCCACTTCAGCCTCCTGGTTAGCTCAGACTACAGGTGTGTGCCACCATGATTAATTATTATTATTATTATTATTATTATTATTATTATTATTATTTGTAGAGACAAGGTTTTTGCCATGTTGCTCAGGCTGGTCTTGAACTCCTGGGCTCAATTCATCTGCCTGCCTTGGCCTCCCAAAGTCCTGGGATTATAGGTGTGAGCTATTGTGCTTGGCCTCAGCCCCAAGTTCTAACCACTCCTTTGAGTTAGTCATTACTGAGTTTCTCCCATGTATGTGCATACTGCATGTATTAATAACGTTCTGTTTATGTTTATCTTGCTAACCTGTATTTTCTCAGACTTATTTGCAGGGCCCCAGGCAGAGAACCTAGGAGAATAGAGGGAATAAGTTTTTCTCCTCTATAGGTGATTCCTCCAAAAGAAATGTGAGAAATCATGCATTATTAATTAGTTAAATTAGAAGAGTTTCTTTTCTGTTATTCCATTTTATGGACTACTTTATAACTCAAAAATGTCTTCTGTAAAGTGTTCTATTGGGTGCATGCCTATAATCCCAGATACTCGGTAGGCTGAGGTAGGAGATCCCTTGAGTCCAGGAGTTCAAGATCAGCCTGGGCAACATAGCAAGACCCCATTTGAAAAGAAGAGTGTTCTGTGATTTATTACTGAATCTCAACAACAATAAAAAAAGTATTTGGGATTTGGGGAGGAAGAGGAGTTTTGAAAAGCTCACTGAAATGAATGATGCTTTTAGGGCTTCAAAAATCCCTAGAATCTCTTTTTTCATTTCACCAAGTACTGTTCTAGAAGAATCATTTTACTTTGATGGACATCCTATTCTGAAAGAATATCCTGAAAAAAGGACCAGGGCAGAAATGATGGAAATTTTGAATGCAAGGATTTTTGAGGGGAAGCATAAAGAAAGCATGAGGGATTTTTGATGGGGAAACTGAAATACATGACCACTTGTAGTTGTGCCTTGTACACAGCATTTTGTTAAATGTACCTAAATGTTTTAAGTGAAATTTGGTTTTCTCATTAAGATATCGTATTTTGCTGGGCACAGTGGCTCACGCCTGTAATCCCAACACTTTGGGAGGCCGAGGCGGGTAAATTATGAGGTCAGGAGTTGAAGACCAGCCTGGCAAACATGGTGAAAACCTGTCTCTACTCAAAATACAAAAATTAGCTGGGCATGGTGGCACGTGCCTGTAATCCCAGCTACTTGCGAGGCTGAGGCAGGAGAATGGCTTGAACCTGGGAGGTGGAGGTTGCGGTGAGCTGAGATTGCGCCACTGCACTCCAGCCTGGGCAACAGAGTGAGACTTTCTCTCAAAAAAAATAAATAAATAAAAAGTCATATTTTAATTATTACATTTAATACATAGTATGTATGATTTTAACTTCTTTTTGTGTGCATCAGAGCCAAACCATACAGTTCCAAAATCATTTGATTAATTTTTACTTATTTTTACTGGACTCTTTTTGGGCAAGTCCTATTTCTGGTTTATATAAGAAAGAATGCTTCTGCTAGTACTTTTCGAGACCCAGTTAGTTGAGTGGAAACATCTTCCCTACCTTTTAAAAAGTCAACTAGAAAAAAATCCTATAACCTAAGAAGTGACTGAATTCTTCATTCACATTTAAGAGCAATTCAGGATGTTCCCTTGTTCTTAAATGTGAAATGTCCATGGCAGTGCTGTTCATAGTAGTAGCACTGCTATGTAGCATAGTCCTATCAAACAAAATTTAATGCAGGACGCCAGTATGTATACAAGGTAAAAATGGAGCTGAGGGGTGTGTGTGTGTGTGTCTAGTGTGCGTGTGTGTGTGTGTGTGTATGTGGTGTTGGGTGTGTGTGTGTGTGGTGTGTGGGATGTGTGTGTAGGGGGTGTATGTATGTTGTGTCTGCGGGTATGTGTAGGAGGGTGTGGGGGGTGTGATGTGTAGGGTGTATGTGGTGTGTGTAGGGGGGTGTGTATAGTGTAGAGTGGGAGTGTGGGTGTGTGGGGTGTGGGGAGTGTGTGTGTGGTGTGTGTGGGATGTGGGGAGGTGTGGGGGGATGTGTGTGTGTGTGTGTGGGGTGTGTGTTGTGTGTGTATGGGTGTGTGTGTGTGTTTAGGGATAGAGTGTGAAAGGCCCAGAACCTCTTCCCTCTTATGGTCTCCCTCTTCCAGCTAAACCTATCCTCATCCTAGGCAGTACATCAAACATTTACTCCAAAACTTTAGGGACCTGAAATTTACTTGTATATATGTAATATTCTATGCTTATGATCATTTTACATTAAGATCTTTACTTTGCATAGTTTTTTGTTTTTGTTTTTAGAGATGGGGTTCCACTGTGTTGCCCAGGCTGGAGTGTAATGGCTGTTCACAGGCAGGACCGTAGCACATTACAGCCTGGAACTTCTGAGCTCAAAGGATCCTCCCACCTCAGCCTCTGGAGTAGCTGGGAATACAGGCACACACTACTGTGCCTAGCTCTACTTTATATAGTTTGTTAAGAAATCATTTTTGGCACTTTGGGAGGCCAAGACAGGCGGATCACGAGGTCAGGAGATCGAGACCATAAACCCCATCTCTACTAAAAATACAAAAAAAAAAAAAAAATTTTAGCCAAGTGTGGCCTGTAGTCCCAGCTACTCAGGAGGCTGAGGCAGGAGAATGGCGTGAACCCGGGAGGCGGAGCTTGCAGTGAGCTGAGATGCTGCCACTGCACTCCAGTGTGGGCAACAGAGCGACGCCCCGTTTCAAACAAATACATTAAAAAAAAAAAAAAAAAAAGAAATCATTTTTGGAAGAAATAAAAGGCTTGACAGCAACATATAAATATTTCATTTAAAATGACTTGCTAAGTAATACTTTAAATGTTAAATTTCTTAAAATTTTTGTTTTTGTGAGATTTTGGAAAAACGAAACCAAATAATATATTGTTAAGGGAGGCAGAATCTCCCTTCCTATTTCTTTAAGCTCATTTTCATAATTAATCTATTTCTTTAACTAGGCCTACAGACATACGTCAACAAATATGTGTCTATTTGGTTATTTGTGGATATATAACTCTTATTTGTCAGAGTCGAAAACTAAGACTCACAAAATACATGCTCTGGCTCTTTTAGCCTTGTTTCTCTTTGTACCATGCTATAATTTGTATGGAGAAACCAACTTGGTACTTAAGAGAGCAACTACAGAACCACAGAATCAAGATGCTGAATATGGATTAGTTAATTGTTAGGATAAAATTAAGAGACTGTCCCCACGGTGATTTTGTCATTTTGCCTTCATTTGGCTACAACTGATTATTTATTCACAACAAGTAAGTTAATATAACACATTAGCACTAAGACTGTAAAATTTTGAACTATGGATAATTTTTATATTATTACTGGGGAAGGATTAATTTGATCAGAGATGATCAGAACATGGTTTTTTTTTTTTTTTTTTTTTTTTTTTTTTGAGACGGAGTCTCACTCTGTCGCCCGGGCTGGAGTGCAGTGGCCGGATCTTAGCTCACTGCAAGCTCCGCCTCCCGGGTTCACGCCATTCTCCTGCCTCAGCCTCCGGAGTAGCTGGGACTACAGGCACCCGCCACCTCGCCCGGCTAGTTTTTTGTATTTTTAGTAGAGACGGGGTTTCACCGTATTAGCCAGGATGGTCTCAATCTCCTGACCTCGTGATCCGCCAGTCTCGGCCTCCCACAGTGCTGGGATTACAGGCTTGAGCCACCGCGCCCGGCCATAACATGTTTTCAACTATTAGCTGAGTGTTTGTCAAGGTCTATGGCATACAGAAGTTATTTTTGCTTTAAGAATTTCAATTTTGGCCGAGATGGGCGGATCACGAGGTCAGGAGATCGAGACCATCCTGGCTAACACGGTGAAACCCCGTCTCTACTAAAAAAAAATACAAAAAACCAGCTGGGTGAGGTGGCGGGTGCCTGTAGTCCCAGCTACTCGGGAGGCTGAGGCAGGAGAATGGCGTAAACCCAGGAGGCGGAGCTTGCAGTGAGCTGAGATCCTGCCACTGCACTGCAGCCTGGGCGACAGAGTGAGACTCCGTCTCAAAAAAAAAAAAAAAAAAAAAAAAGGAATTTCAATTTTAATAGTTCTTTAAATGTATACTCTTAATATGTGGTAGGTTTTTATTATTTATCATATTGCTTGTTTACAAAAATCTTCCTTTTAATTATGGTCAGCCTTCCCAGAATCCTGAGATGCTTCTTGTATTTGCATTGCAAAAAGTCATTATTATTGCATAAACACTTCAACTTGAGGGTGTGTCATTTCTTGGATGCTTGGTCTTTGGCTCTTCTGTCCATACTCTATCAGTTCACCCCAATACCTCTCTGTAGCAGTTTCAGTCATCTAATAAGGATTGAAACATCCCACTTTAAATACAAGATCTGTTCTTGTTGTTAGAAAGCAAGAGTGAATAAAGGTCAGCCCTTCAGGTGACTGGCTGTCTGGTTTTTTTCTGTGGGCATCACATGTTAGAAAAAGCTAGTTCATCTCTCTGTGGCTTAGGATTCAACAGCATAAGCTGTCAGACTAACACTGATTGAAGGTAGACTGAGAGGGGGAAGCGCATCTGTCCAATGGCTCGCCATTGGCTTCTTATTACAGCATTCTCCCCTGAGACACACTCTGCATGCTCATTCACCTACCTCCTCCTCTTCCCTCCCCTTCCTTTCCTACCCCTTCATTACTGATTCACAGCGAGAGGCAGCAGCAGCAGCAGCAGCAGCAGCAGCAACAACAACAGCGCTGCTTGTCACGAATCGAGGATTGCAATGAGCTCATCCTTTTCTCCTTGCAGCTTCACAACTGCCCTGGCTTCCTGGCTGCTGCTGCTGCTGTCTTCTCACATATAGACACACACACACCCTTTCTCGCACACACATACACACACTCACACATTCTCACATGCTAGACCCTTCTAAGCAGCTTGTCCGTTTTTACACATGTATCTGAACTCTCCTGCATCACTCTTGGCCATTTTCTTGCATTCGATTGCTTTTGCCGTTTTTTATTTAGATCAGTACTTGATTTCATTTTCATTTTCCAGTCTACTTTGGGGTTCTCGCAGTGGATAATTTAGCCAAAATGTTTTTCTTGTGGAGACATTAGCTGACAATTCCCACCACAGACTGGCTTGCACGTCCTCCCAGGGAGACCTAAACCTGGCTCCCCTCCCACCGCAGTTCTTAAAATTGTGGATAAGAGATCCATCTTTCTCATTCTGGATACCTACTTAGTGCTCATGGAAGAAGGGGTGCCCTGCCCAGCCCCAGCTGCTAAGCTCACACCTCCTGTCAAAAAGTCCCAGGACATGCACGACGAGAGGAGCAAGCTGGTGAATGAGTATGCGTGTCGAGTGCTGGAACTTCTGGGGATGGGGCATCGTCTGTTTGTGCCTCGGCTTCTGGCGGTGAGATTGTTTTTCATTGAACTTCATTCGTAGGGAATCTGCTTTCCTCTGTGAAAATTCCTTGTATCTCTGAAAGAGGCTTGTGGTCTCTGCTTTTCTTCTCCTTCTCCCCATTCTGCCGAGAAGGAAGTACTGAGTGACCACTGCTGTGCAGCTCATTTGGAGCCTGGTCCACACCACCCCTTAATTGGTTAGAGGAGATCATGGCTCTTTTCTCAGAGCCCAGGGTCACATTAGTGGCATTATCTCTGTGGCAGCAAAAAAATGGTTTTCTGCCTGGCTAGGCTCAGCAATAAAGCAGAATACCCAAGTGCTTGATGTAGGCATTCTGTTATTTATATCTCCAAAGGGTTAAATTTTACAACAGACATAGCAACTTATCTAGACTGCTTGTGGTTTGCTTTCTAACCTCCCCATTTGATTGCCAATTTGATTGTTGTTTTGTTTTGTTTTCTGATAGAGAATTTTACCATCTAAAAATACTTTGGTAGGAAATTGTAGGTTTCTCTCCTAGAATGATTGAACTGTTTATCTGTGAAACAGCTTAAAGCTGCTGGCTTCTGTGCTGTGAATCTGGAAGTCTGACTTGCTTGTTATTTGGTTTCCTGAATAAGAGAAAAATCACCTTTCCTCATTTCCTACCAAGGGTTAAAATTAAATACCCACAATCGCTGTTGCAGGCTTGAGAACTATACCTAGCAACTATTCCATAAGGTAATTGGTTTACAGTAGTCCTATACCATTATGTGGTAATGGAATAAGAATAATTTAGCCTTGTCTGTTTTATAGAATGGAGTTTAATACCATTTTAGATTATTTCCTCATTATGGTTCTCTCATATTAAAGTCTTTTCAGTACAATATTTACATGACTGAATTTAACTCTTTTCTCTCACATATCTCCCTTCACTATAGTTCATCTCTATTTATACTTATCTTTACAATTACTAGTTCAGTCTTTATGTATGTATTTACATGCGAATATAATTTCTTCTGTACAATCATAACAGACATGTTAGGTAGTCATGTAAATAAAAAATTTCCCATCCTAGGGAAAGTCCATTTGTCATTGCAAAGCAAAGTTTGATGCAATGACTGGCATACAATTATAGGGGGGGTATTTTTGAGAAATATAATTCCTTTGTCATTTAAATAAGAAATAAAAAGAGCTGAAGACGTGTTTTAATGTCCAGGTGAGGTCATTATTTCCCTGAACCCCATCTTTTTCTTAATAAAGGAGAAAACTAAGGATTCATGATTCTATTAGAAAGGGGTTTTTTAAATTATTATTTCTTTTTGTAAGTGAAATAAGCATTTTATTTCAGGAGTTTTGATATTGTGAAATGCTAAACTATATTTCAACAAATTATCTACATCTCTGAGGAATCAGGATTGGTCTAATATATTTCTGCATCCTAAAGACCACTCAACTTTGTGACTCAAAGGCTTTCAGTGCTAACTTTCCAGTAATTTGGTACCAACTATCTTTGGCATTTACATTTTCAGTGTTTTGAAGGAAAACATAAATTGGTAATTAAGAATATTTTGGGTATTCAACTCTGCATTAGGGATGAATTTAAACTGCCTCTAGTTTGAAAAAATTAATTAGCAATAAAATCCACAGGGAGTTGGGCTCTCAAGCTTGAGATCTTCGGAGGTGATGTATATCTGTGTGTTGCAATTGTACCAACTCTGTTTGGTTGCCAAATTAGGCATCTGAAGTAGCGCATCTCTCAGGTGGTCTTGAGACATTACTTAGGCTCTATGAGTTAGAGCCTAAGTAATAATGCCACTTGCATTATGTGTGAAAAGCATATGCTAGGCCAGACGCAGTGGCTCATGCCTGTATTCCCAGCACTTTGGGAGGCCAAGGCAGGCAGATCAGCTGAGGTTGGGAGTTTGAGACCAGCCTGACCAACATGGAGAAACCCCGTCTCTACTAAAAATACAAAATTAACTGAGTGTGGTGGTGCACACCTGTAGTCCCAGCTACTCGGGAGGCTGAGACAGAAGAATTGCTTGAATCTGGGAGGCAGAGGTTGTGGTGAGCCAAGATCGCACCATTGCACTCCAGCCTGGGCAACAAGAGCTAAACTCCATCGCAAACAGAAAAAGAAAAAGAAAAGCATATGCTGATTTATCTTTGGGGCTACTTGAAAATCTCTGGCTTTGTTTTACACAGTTGCACTTGAAAAATTATTGGTAATACCAGGGTACTCTACATTTTAGGAAATTACAAGTTCTTTAATTAGCAATATGGCTGTGAGTTAGGATCTGCTTGTTCAGTAAGTTACTGCTCAAAGTTTAACATGTGTACTGGGGGAAGTTGTTCAGCCTTGTGTTATTGAACTGGCTAATGATGTGGGATCAATGGCTAATCTGCACAGGGCAGTCCTAAGAGGAATCCTGCTACATGCGGTTTTGCAATCTTCATTTCTAGTCAAGAGAAAGTACTAAAGTTAAAACATCTCTTTACCTTTTTAGTCATGTTTTAAACATGAATGCTTGTGGATTAAGCACATACAAGTATTTTATTTTACTTTTAAGACCCCAGTATTTTTTTTTCATTATAAAACAAGTCATTTTTTAAAAAATCAAATAAATGAAGATTTTCCAAGACAGTGTTGTGGATTTGGGCTCTGAGCCTTATTACTTATTGTTCCCTGATTCACAGAGGGATCATCAAACTACTAGAACTCTAGGCTTCTATAACCTTCAGTTGTAAGAAGGTTATTGGTATAATAGAGGATGCACATTTGGAATTTTTGCTTGTTAGCCTTCAAAGGTACACCCAGTAAAGGACAATTTTCCTTTAATTAATCAGGTACAAGCATCTCATTTTAGATACTACCACAAGGCCTAAATTCTATGTGTAGATTCACCAAACATGTTTTTTTTGGTGTGAAATTAAAATACTGAAACAGGAGATGCAAATATCCTAGACATCAGCTAAGTGGTATTTCCCTTTTCTAAAGCCTGTACTTTCAAATGATTCTCAGAGCTCCAAAAATTTTTACCTGAATAAAAATTCTGTTAGATACCATAACTAAAGGAAAAACAAGCCATTTAGGGTAAAGATAGTGAAGATAAGAAATAGAATCACAGTTAGAATTTTTTTTTCAAATAGTCCCCTAAAAGAATCAAACCTAGAATCTGCTGCTTATTAGAGGCCCTTAAAGAAAGATTTATTCAAGAATAGAGAGAAGTTTGGAATAGAAGCATCTGGAGCTAATACTCAAACAGTGGAACTATTTCCACCCACCCTACCTCTTTCAAGAAAAAATCAGGCCAGGCACAATGCCTCACTCCGGTAATCCCAGCACTTTTTGGGAGGCTGAGACGGGCAGATCACCTGAGGTCAGGAGTTCAAGACCAGCCTGGCCAACATGACAAAACCCCATCTCCTAAAAATACAAAAATTAGTCAGGTGTGGGGGTGGGCGCCTGTAATCACAGCTACTCTGGGAGGCTGAGGCAAGAGAATCACTTGAACCCAGAAGGCCGAAGTTGCAGTAAGCTGAGATTGCACCACTGCGCTCCAATCTGGGTGACAGAATGAGATTCCATCTCAAAATAAATAAATAAATAAATATCACCTTAAAATGTGATACTCTTGCACTGAATTTTTCAGTGGGAAAAACACAATGAAAATGATATCAGCAGTGGCACGTGGCCGGAGTCCATACTCTGTAAGTGTGTGATATTTGGAGAAGGAGGAGAAACTTTGACTTTGCTCATGTTCAAAATCTCCCCTTTTCCCTCTGGATTTTTTTTTTTCTTTTTCTTTTTCTTTTTTTTTTTTTTTTTTGGGAGGTAGAGTCTCAGTCACGCAGGCTGGAGTGCAGTGGTGTGATTTTTGGCTCACTGCAAGCCCCACTTCCCAGTCTCAGACAATCCTCCCGCCTCAGCCTCCTGAGTAGCTGGGACTACAGGCGCCCACCACCATGCCTGGCTAATTTTTGTATTTTTTGTAGAGATGAGGTTTCATCTCATCTCTACAAAATTTGAAAGGCTGTTCTTCACCTGGGAAATTCTTGCCAAGGCTGCTCTAAAACTCCTGAGCCCAAGCGGTCTCTCCTGCTTGGCCTTCCAAAGTGTTGGGATTATAGGTGTGAGCCACCATGCCTGGCCTCCCTCTGGATTTTTAATTTTTGCTACTAATATGCCATAAGAAGTTATCAGACCATTATACGTTAAAATTAGTGTTAGCTAGAGTTTGAATACAGCTACTCATTTTCCACAGTGAATCGAAGGAGGGTTGATTATACATACGCAAATGATCTAGCTGTCCCTTTCAGTAGCCATTTTAAGGTTCTGTTTTGATCAGATTTCTTATGCTGATAAATTGCATCGCAGTCTTGTTTGTTTTTAACTTTGTGGACTTTCTTAAAACATTAATTTTAAGGAAGGATGAAAGAGCAGAGGAGAATTATGTCTTCCCCTTTTACCTCTGTTGTTAACAACTGCAAGGATTGCTCTTGAAAGAGAGATTACAACTTATAACAGAAGTTAAAAACCCAAATGCAGAAATTGCCATGTATACTTCTGATACCCCCCAAAAAATCTAAAAATCAATTTTTATATAAAAATAAGTCCTAAATATACTCCATAATTTCCATTTTATACATCTTGACTTTTGAATACTGGATATGCTTTAAGTGGAGCCTTAATAAATTCATGGTACAAATTTATGTCGATATCTATTGTGTGCCAGGCAATTTGCTTAATTCATATTACTGGGGTAAGTGCAAAGGATACTTACATTAATATTCTACTTACTTTTCCCTCTGGATATTTCTTCCTACCTACTTGAAAGGAAAAAGAAGTAGGACTTGTTTAATTGACTTTACTTTTATCTTTTTGTATAGTTCTATTCAAATGAAGACAGAAGTAATGTCACCTTTGAAATGTAATTGGTAAACATGGTTCATATTATTTAAAAGGATTTGTCAGAAAGCTCAGGGAGCAAAAAGATGGTTGTTTAGTAGACCCACTAATTTCAAAAAGTTATCCTTTATTAGTTCTTATTTTATTTTATTTTAGGAGCCAGAGTCTCACTCTGTTGCCCAGGCTGAAGTGCAGTGGTATGATATTGGCTTACTGCAGCGTCCATCTCCTGGGTTCATGCAGTTCTCCTGCCTCAGCCTCCCAAGTAGCTGGGACTACAGGCATGTGCCACCACACCCAGCTAATTTTTATATTATCAGTAGAGATGGGGTTTTTGCCATGTTGGTCAGGCTGGTTTCGAACACCTGACCTCAAGTTATTCACTCTCCTCAGATTCCAAAAGTGCTGGGATTATAGGTGTGAGCCACCGCGCCCAGCCTGTTATTTCTTATGTAAAAGCTGGTAGAGTTATTTTCTTTATTTCCAAGTGAAGAAAACATGCCTTTGCCTATTCAGATTGTCTAAATCCTATTCATATTATCTTCTGGCTAACATTACTTAACTAATGTTGGGAAAGGAGTTGCATTTTCATTATTTTACTCTTCCCTCGCCATTGTTCTGAAAGCAATATAGAAAAGCTCTAAGAATTTCAGTTAGAACAGCCTTTCCAGTTTAAATCAGTTTTTCTAGCCTGAAAGGATTTTGTACAGTGAGCACAGATGTATAATTGTAAACCAGAAGCCAGCACAACCTATTTTAAGTACTTGGTTTGGCTTTCGAAGTATTAGTTTGCCCTTTAGGGGTACATTTTTAAAACATAGATCTTGTGATCACAAGATCATGCATTAAGCCTCTTCATTGTCAGAGTGAGGGCTTAGTATTCCTACAATTATAAACTCAATTATAAGCACTAATTATCTGCATAGCCAGCTCATTAATAATTAGTATGTGTGCAGGCATGGTAACTCACTCCTGTAATCATAGCTACTAGGAAGGCTGAGGCAGGAGAATGGCTTGAGGCCAGGAGTTAAAAACCAGTCTGGGCAACATAGCAAGACCCCATCTGTAAAACAGACAAACAAAAAAACAAATTTGCCAGGTGTGGTGGCTCATGCCTGCAGTCCAAGCTACTAGGAAGGCTGAGGCAGGAGGATTGCTTAAGCCCAGGAGTTTGAGGCTCTAGTGAGCTCTGATTGTGCTACTGCACTCCAGACTGGATGACAGAGCAAGACCCTGTCTCTAAAAGAGTAATAACAATAATTAGTACTAGGATGGTGAGATAGTAGTACTAGGATGGTGAGAACTGGTTCTGGAACCCTGGTTGAAGCCATGTTTTATTTTCATAAACAGCACTGCTACTTATATTTTAGACTAACAACATTACATTAATGCTTGACATTCATAAAGCTTACTTATTTATTTATTTTGAGACAGGGTCTCACTCTCACCTAGGCTGGAGTGCAGTGGTGCAATATCAGCTCACTGCAGCCTCCATGTCCTGGGTTCAAGCAATCCTCCTGCCTCAGCCTCCAGAGTAGCTGGGATTACAGGCGTGTGCCATCACGCCCAGCTAATTTTTGTATTTTTCGTAGATACAGGGCTTCACCATGTTGACCAGGCTGGTCTCGAACTCCTGACCTCAAAGTGATCCACCTGCCTTGGCCTCCCAAAATGCTGGGATTACAGGCGTGAGCCACTGTGCCCGGTCTGTAAAGCAAATATATTTAACAAAATAATATGTAAAGGATGATTCAAATTTTGTTAAATATGTGTAAGATATGTATGTAATGATGGGGGAAAGGACTATAAATAATGTAATAAAATATTAATTATGTTTATCTCTGTAGTCAGACTTTATGTTAGGCTTTTTAAAAAATTTTTATTTTGGGCCATGAATATGTAATCAAGAAAAAGTACATGACCCCACCATGTGGACAATACACATACATATGTACAATTTATGATTGAAAAAGTATTCTTTAAAAAAAAGAGCCAAACGACTTTTGATAAGTTCTTAGTGAAACATCCAAATCTTTTCCGAACAAGAAGTGTCTATCCCTGGATTGTAGAGGGAAAAACCTTTTAGATACAGTTGTCAGCAAATGGAGAGTTATCTCTGTAAGCTTATAATCTGCTTATGGCATTACAAAGACATTTGAGGTGATACTTAATGATTATGGAAGTCTCTCGAAGATAGAAAATTGGAGGAAAAAACCCATTAGAATCAAAGTAGGACTAACTACAGGTTGTCTTCTAGAATACTGGCAAGCAAGGTTTTTGTTTTATGTGTTTTTTTCCTTACTGGCATTTTTGTTTTCATTCACAATGAAATTAGCTGTATTGCAGCCCATAAGAAGAACATAAGTTCTTGCAATTTAGACTGCCCACTTTATGGAATTAAAAATATCAGTGAGGCCAGGCACAGTGGTTCACATCTGTAATCCCAACACTTTGGGAGGCCTGGGTGGGAGGACTGCTTAAGGCCAGGAGTTTGAGATCAGCCTGTGCAACATAGCGAGACCCCCATCTCTACCAAAAACAAAACAAAACAACAACCAAAAAAAAATTCTTTTTTTTTTTTTTTTTTTTGAGATGGAGTCTCGCTCTATCGCCCAGGCTGGAGTGCCATGGTGTGATCTCAGCTCACTGCACGCTCCACCTCCCGGGTTCACGCCATTCTCCTGTCTCAGCCTCCCGAGTAGCTGGGACTACAGGCGCCCGCCACCATACTTGACTAATTTTTTTTTTTGTATTTTTAGTAGAGATGGGGTTTCACTGTGTTAGCCAGGATGGTCTTGATCTCCTGACATCGTGATCCGCCCATCTCAGCCTCCCAGAGTGCTGGGATTACAGGCGTGAGCCACTGCGCCCAGCCAAAAAAAAATATTAATACATAGCTGGCATGGTGGCCCACGCATGTAGTCCTAGCTACTCAGGAGCCTAAGGCGGGAGGTCTCTTGAGCTAAGGAGTTTGAGGCTGCAGTGAGCTCTGTTGCACCATTGCACTCCAGCCTGACCAACAAATCGAGGCCCTGTCTCAAAAACCAAAAAAATAAACAAACAAACAAACAAACGAAAAATCAGTGAGAGCAAGGTACTGCTTTTAGTCACTAAGATATCTATTTTTGAGCATATTTGAGCAACACAGATACTATCACTCCTTGTATTTCTTTTGGAGCTCAAAAGATGCATTCTTATGCCTTAAATTATTTCATTCTCAAGTACTTGTGTGTGTGTGTGTATTTGTGCGTGTGTGTGTGTGTGTGTGTGTGTGTGTTTGAGACAGAGTTTCACTCTTGTTGCCCAGGCTGGAATGCAGTGGCGCAATCTCGGCTCTCTGCAACCTCCACCTCCTGGGTTCAAGTGATTCTCCTGCCTCAGCCTCCCAGGTAGCTGGGATTACAGGCATGAGCCACCACGCCTGGCTAATTTTGTTTTATATTTTTAGTAGAGATGGAGTTTCACCATGTTGGTCAGGCTGGTCTCAAACCCCTGACTTCAAGTGATCCACCTGCCTCAGCCTCCCAAAGTGCTGGGGTTATGAGTGTGAGCCACCAAGCACGGCCTCATTCTCAAATACTTGTGATTAAAGATATTCCCATTTTTAAAATAGGAAAACTTACATAGCACTACAAGTTTGCCAAAATTGAAATTAAAATGAATTTATTACATTCTTTGCAAAACCTTGAGTACCTTTTTTTTTTTTTTTTTTTTTTTGAGATGGAGTCTCACTCTGTCGCCCGGGCTGGAGTGCAGTGGCCAGATCTCAGCTCACTGCAAGCTCCGCCTCCCGGGTTTACGCCATTCTCCTGCCTCAGCCTCCGGAGTAGCTGGGACTACAGGCGCCCGCCACCTCGCCCGGCTAGTTTTTTGTATTTTTTAGTAGAGATGGGGTTTCACCATGTTAGCCAGGATGGTCTCCATCTCCTGACCTCGTGATCCACCCGTCTTGGCCTCCCAGAGTGCTGGGATTACAGGCTTGAGCCACCGCGCCCGGCCAGCCTTGAGTACCTTTAATGTGTCAAGTACTCCAGCGGCCGAGGTTAGCAAATTGAATAAGATGAAGTTTTCACACCTTTGTATACTTGAGCCTCCCTGTCCCATGGTTGCCAGATCTCTTTTCTTGAGCTTAACTGAGCTGGGCGATCTATGTGATATGCAGGAATATCAACACCAACAATGTCTAGGAAAGGACAGCCACAGGGAACTCTGGCTTCTTGTGTCCAGAGACTTAAGCTGAGTTGGGCTTCAGCCCCACTCTGGTGGAAACCCCATTGCTGTACCCTCCCTGAGACTATAAGCCTCTCCCAAGCAGCATCTCTGCCTACATGGCCATCCCTGCTTGACCAGAGGTCCAGTGTGTGAGAACATAGGATTCCTCATTATTGATCCCAATCTATCTGCTTTTGTGTGTGCTAAAAGGCTGGATTTGAAATTAGGCCTTGGCAATATTAAAAAATTAGATAACTGTGCTACTGTCTACTAAAAATAGAAGAGGTGCCTTCAGAGGACTTTCGGTAGTGAAGAAAGGGTTAATCCTGTTTCTCTACAAACTCTGGAAGCAGTTTGTCTGGAGTTGTCCAAACCATTACCAGAGAACTAATCAACAGCACTGGTATTACATATGAAAAAGGAAGGCTAGGGATGTGTGGTATGTCTGGTAGAATTGGTAGCTGGATGCTTTCCCCCATAATTCAGCAGTTGGTGTTTTAGTTAGAAAGGCTCTCTTTCAGACTGAAGTTGTTTCCAGTAACTGCCTTTTCCAACTAAGTTAAGGTGAGTTGAGAGCATGCTAAGCATTTTCCACCACTTGTTGCTATCACATCTGTATATTTATGAGGAAAGAGAAATCTGAGATATACTGGAGTTTTTTGTTTTTTCATTACTACTGTTAGCCTAGCTCCATTGTTTAATTACTAATTTGTGGACCTTTGTGAAACTGTCTAGTATGAATATGTTCTTTTCTTTCACATTTCAGTTTAAAGGGCAGGGGAAAAGGGAAGCAAACTGTAGCAAAAGAGAGATGAAAGTAGATTTCATTCATTTATTCTGTTACAGATTTTAATTGAGTGCCTCCTATATGCTGGTCATTGTTCTTGTTGCTGTGGATATAGCAGTGAAAAAGACAGACAAAGAGGGGAAGAAGGGGAACAGATGTAAAACTGGAAAGTGAATTAGTGGGGAATGGACTGGGAGGAAGAATTTAAGTGCTCAGAGAAGGTCTCGCTCAGATCTTATATTTGAGCCAAAATGTGGATTACAAGATGTTGCTAAGATTGGACTACATGTCTTGCTAGTCATGATAATGACTTGGACCAGGTTGGTGATTACGAAAACTGAGACCCTGTTACAAGCAGGAATTTCTCTAGCCTTCTGCCTACTTTTTCAGTGCAGTCTTTAATCAGCTTTACATTTAAATTTAAATAAAGTAATATTTTGACATAGCATATAGTTATGTGATTTCTGGGTGCTTTTTTTAATTGTTGAAGTTTTTGACTATTAATTACTGACTGTAAAACATCTAATTTGTTTTTGGCTTACTTCTGTATGCTCATCTTCCTAAATCTATATGTATCACAGTGTTTGTGAAAGTTGTTTGTAGCTGTTTATTAAAATATTTATTGTTTTTCTTATTATAAAAGCGTTATACAGAAAGTATAACAAAATATAATGAAAAAAATAACCTGCAGGGTGCAGGGACCCATGCCTGTAATCCCAGCACTTTGGGAGGCTGAGATGGGAAGATACCCTGAGGCCAGGAGTTATCAGCTTGGGAAACAGAGTGAGACCCCCATCTCTATTAAAAAAAAAAAAAAAATTACAATCTACTCAGGAGGCTGAGGCGGGAGGATCACTTGAGTCTGGGAGGTTGAGGTTGCAGGGAGCCATGATTGCACTATGCATTCCCACCTGGGCAACAGAAGGAGACCCTGTCTCAAAAAAAGTAAAGATAAATGGTAACCCATGATTCCACTATACAGATAAACATTTTGTTTTCTTCTTAGTCTTTTTTCTGCACACAGATATATTTATTTCCAAGTGGTTTTTTATTTTTTGAAGAAGCAAATTTGGTAAACAATAGTTTTCATAAGAGTTCAGTAGTTAGGTGTTTTGTTTCATTTACTCTTTCGTAGCCTTCTTCAAGGTATGGGATCAGTTTCCTATTCTTTTCACTTGAACTTCTGCTGTCATTAGTTGAAAAACCATCTTCCCATTAGGTGTTTATTGTGTAATTCTGATGTATTTTGATTACACTTTCTATGTCTTCAGCCAGCTTTTTAATAATACCCTTAAAATGTTCATTGAGCTGAAGTCACAGATTAGTCCTTGAGTTCAGTTTCTTTTCCTTTTTTAGATTTATTCTTTTCTCAGAACTATAACTTGGTAAGCTTTGCCAGGAACCATCATTCTAATTTTCAGGTAATATAAATTCAGTATGTTAGTTTGTTAATTAACTCTTAGATTGCTTCTATGATTTATGGTGATTTATTTCAGCTTATAGCAGTATCATCTAAATATTGAAATGTTAGAAATATCTTCTTAAAATGTTTGAATTAACTTAGATCTTAGCTATAAAAGTATATTCAGGAAAATATAAATTCTTTGTGAAATATATTTGTCCTCAAAGCAGGATGAAATGTAATGATGATTCTTGATTATTATTTTGCAGACTTCAAAGGAAGACCTTCTGCAGGCTGATTTTGAAGGTGCTTTAAAGTTCTTTAGAGTTCAGCTTCCAAAGAGATACAGGGCAGAGGAAAATGCAAGAAGACTGATGGAGCAGGCTTGCAATATTAAAGTAAGACACCTGAGTTTTTATATAATAAAGGTAAAATATGAGTGCAGAATAATACAGCAAATTATGTAAAAAAATTTTTATATGTTGCAAGGTTTGATTATGTTTAAGGTTAGATTGTGTATGAACCAGTATGAACTGGTTTCTCCCAGATGTGTTTGCCAGGCTAATATGTGTATAGTAGCTGTACTTTCTAGTAGGACTTACAGTGAAAGTTGGCAGGCTCAGATTATAACAATAGGAAGACAAACATTTATCTCATAGGTGGGGCTCTAGAGTGGGCTGCTGTGATAGTGGTTTCCATGGAAGCAGACTTAGTATTTAGCTTTTGCCATCTGTTTTAAGATTATTTAGGACAAAGCAAGAAAAGATTTCTTAGGCAATGCTTTCATTTCTCTAAGGGACTTGGAAAGTTTGAGTCTTGATCTGCCCATTCCCATCCCACACCTGCCAAATATCTCTGGATACATTGTCACATGTCCGATAAAACTAAACACATTTTATAAATCAATTTGAAATTGAAAACTCTTTCCATGGGTGAGAGAGCATTCTTAAAATATTTGGAACCAATTTACTGATGTTAATTCTTATACCTCTACAATATGCCAGGGTATCTTTTTACCCAACCATAACATAAATATAAATTGTTTTCCTAAACAAACAGAGATCCTGGTCTTAGGGACTTTACATTCTTGCAGAAGGAAACAGAAAATAAGCAGCATAATAAATATATTATTTATTTAACATGTTAGAAGGTGATAAACAGCTATGGAAAAAAAAGAGTAGGGGAAGATAAAGGGAGATTGGATTGGTGGGGGAGCAAAGGTTATGATTGTTATTAGATAGTCAGTGTGGACCTCACTGAGTCAACGAAGGAGATGAGAGATTAGTCATGGAGATGTCCCAGGGAAAGGCTTTCTAGGCAGAGGCAACAGCCAGTTGAAAGGCCCAGAGACTGTCTCATGCCTGGATGGGCTTGAGGAACAGCACGGTCAGTGCAGCTGGAGTGAAGTCAATGAAATGGGAGTAGTAGGAATGCTCACAAAGAGCCAGAAAATGTAGGCCATTGTAAGCATTTAGGCTTTACTTTGAGTGAAGCAGGGAGCTCTTGCAGGGTTTTTAGTGGAGCAGTGATATGATCTGTCTGAGGTTTTTAAAGGATCACAATGGCTATTTTGTTAAAAACAACCATAGGAAGGTAAGAGAAGTAGGGACATCAGACAGGAGATTTTGGAGTAATCCTCTTGAGAGATGATAGACTGAACCAGGATGTTAACAGTCGAGATAGAGATGGAGATGGAGTGGAGATGGAGATGGTTGGAACCTAGGTATTTTTGAAAGACAACCAATAAGATTTCATGATATATTAAATGTGAGTGTGAGAAGAAAAGAAGAGTTAAAATGATTGCACAAATTTTGAACTATGCAACTAGGAGATAAGAGTCACCATCAGTGTATTAAGCATATTACGTAAAAGGTACTTTGACCAGACTTCTTTTAGGCACCAGAGCCACTGTAACTTTTTTTTGTGTAACACAATTATTTTGAATGTAAAGCAAATTATAAATGTTAAAAAGTACAGTTCAACACTGAAAGTAAGTAACTGGGCAGAAAAAAATTATTTTGTCTTTGAAGTGAGCTTTATATTCAAAGAGATCATTTTCCAAAGCTATCGTAAGAAAGATGGATTTCTGAAGTTTTCATTCTGAAATGAAAACTCTTTAAAGCCTTCATGACTGGTTGTTTTATTTGGCCAAAGTCTAAGCCACATCAATTTGTAACTTTTAAAGTGTATTCTAGGCCGGGCGTGGTGGCTCAAGCCTGTAATCCCAGCACTTTGGGAGGCCGAGACGGGCAAATCACGAGGTCAGGAGATCGAGACTATCCTGGCTAACACGGTGAAACCCCATCTCTACTAAAAAAAATACAAAAAACTAGCCGGGCGAGGTGGCGGGCGCCTGTAGTCCCAGCTACTCCGGAGGCTGAGGCAGGAGAATGGCGTGAACCCGGGATGCGGAGCTTGCAGGTTGCAAATTTAAAAAAAGAAAGTATATTCTAGTGGGCGTGATGCCTTTGACTGAATTTTGTGGGTGGCGAATTTGAAAGGTAGGCTTCAGCCAACTGATTGTTTCAGAGATGCCAGAGAGAAGTACTGTAAATTGGGTCAATGCTGTAGGCATCCTTTAAAATAAAATATTTATTTCTAAGAATGTAAGAGTGGAGAAATAAGAGGTACAGGTAAGGTGAAAAGTTAAAGGTTTTTAAGGGAAATCTCAGAGCATTGGCAAGTCACTGAGGACAAAAAAAAAAAAAAAAAAACAGGAAAACAATTGAAAAACATGAAATGTATAGGGAAAAATTTTTTCTCCAATATAATTTATGAAGTTCCTGGAGGTGGCTAGTTATTATCAGTCCAGAAACATGGGATCTGAGAGATGGAGAAGCATAAAATGTTAGAAAACAAGTTCAGAATATAATCCAAATGGACTGTTCCTGGAAGGGAAGTGCTGGGTACAACCAGAATAAATTTTTTTGGACATGAATAGGTAAATATGAATATTTTTAAAGCTTTTAATATGGTTTCAGTAATTTAAAATGTTTAATAATTCAATAATTTGTAAAGTGTTAATAGTTTTTTGTAGGGTTTTCTTTGCATTATCTAAGGAGAATGCCTTTTTCTTGGGTATTTAAGATGGTTTCTATAGGACACCCATTTCATTTATAACATACAATTGTAGAGTGAATGTTTGTGAGGCAGATATGAGGTGAAACTGAAAGAAGGAAGACACAAGTAGTCCAGTATTGGGCTGGGATTGTGCTGGGACTAGAATGTAGGTCTCCAATCCAAAGGTCTAAAATTGTCTTTAAACCAAGACCTATATTTTGGTTGCTTTTATGTCAAGACTGTGACTATATGTACATACTTATATACAAACATAACTGAAGAGATACTTACCCTTACACTGAGGCACTCTGATGTTTTTTGTTCTATTGTATTGTATTTCCTTTTTTTTTTTTTTGAGATAGAGTCTCATTCTGTTGCCCAGGCTGGAGTGCAGTGGCGCAATCTCTGCTCACTGCAACCTCCCAGGTTCATGCAATTCTCCTGCCTCAGCTCCCAAGTAGCTGGGACTACAGGCATACGCCACCACACCCGGCTATATTTGTATTTTTAGTAGAGATAGGGTTTCACCATGTCGGCCAGGCTGGTCTCGAACTCCTGACCCCAAGTAATCCATCACCTCAGCCTCCCAAAGTGCTGGGATTACAGGTGTGAGCCACCATTGCCCAGCCTATTGTATTCTATTCTATTTTAAACTTCTCCCCAGATCCCAAGAAAATCTCTAAACCAAAAGGCTGACCACAATCCACTAAATCGATTTTACAATAGCTTGTAGTTTTGAAAAAACACCAAGACCTATCCCACTGTTCCTACCACCTCCCCATTCCCCACTCTGATCTACCACAACCCATGAGACGCTGTAGACGACGAGGTGTTACAATAAATGATGGAAGTGCATGTGTGGATAAGGATGTGAGTCATCATGCCATCATTACAGCAGCTTGTGCTGGCAGTTGGAACTTTTAGGAGATGATGGACCTATAGACTGAGACTTATGTGTTAGACAAAGCATTCATGGACAAAGGTGACTGCAGGCATGGAATAGGCCAGAAACTCTGTATCCATAGCCTGTTTAAGATTAAAGATAGGCCGGGCGCGGTGGCTCAAGCCTGTAATCCCAGCACTTTGGGAGGCCGAGACGGGCGGATCATGAGGTCAGGAGATCGAGACCATCCTGGCTAACACGGTGAAACCCCGTCTCTACTAAAAAATACAAAAAACTAGCCGGGCGAGGTAGCGGGCGTCTGTAGTCCCAGCTACTCGGGAGGCTGAGGCAGGAGAATGGCGGGAACCTGGGAAGCGGAGCTTGCAGTGAGCTGAGATCCCGCCACTGCACTCCAGCCCGGACGACAGAGCAAGACTACGTCTCATAAAAAAAAAAAAAAAAAAAAAAAAAGATTAAAGATAGAATTTCTGCCAAAAGTAATCAAGTTTTTAAAATTTTAAAATTATTTTCAAAGTTGGTGTTGTATGTAGTTGTATCTTTTTTGAATGGACATGTTCCCATTGAATTACCCCCCAAAATAATCACTTTCCTTTAATTTTAAGGAACTGTAACCAGTGATTTCAGTGAAACTGAAACTGGCTTTAAAATAGTGCAGCAGTTGCAAGCAAAAAATAACTTGTTAGCTCTGTATGTGGTTTATTTCTGTGAGTGTACCAACAAGATTTGTTAATAAAGCACATTAGATTGGATAAATAATTTTATTTTTCTAAAACTTGTATGACATTAAATATCAGGAACATTTTCAATAGCTTCTAAACTGGTAATTTAACTAATGTGATTCCAGGTTATTCTAATACCCTTCTGTTCCTATGGTTTCAACTAGGCTAAAATCAGAAAACATATTGACCCATCAGGCTTTACTTTGAATAGTCATTTGGTTACTTTCAATATTGAAAGCAAGACCTGAATAAAAGATACTTAAAGTGTCTAATATGAATATCCTGTACTTTCCCAGGGAGCCAGTTTGTATTAAATATCATAATTTGATTTTTGCCTTATAGTTGAAAATTCTGTCATTGCAGAGCTTCTTAAATTTGGGTTTTGGCTTCAGAGACTCTGAATTACCAGAAATTTGAATTTCTTTGTATGAACGTATGAGCATTTTGTTTTTCTTGGTAACATAATGTATAGCCTTTTTTTTTTTTTTTTTGAGATGGAGTTTTGCTCTTGTTGCCCCCAGGCTGGAGTGTAATGGTGCCATCTTGGCTCACTGCAACCTCTGCCTCCTGGGTTCAAGTGATTCTCCTGCTTCAGCCTCCTGAGTAGCTGGGATTACAGGCATGCACCACCATGCCCGGATAATGTTGTATTTTTAGTAGAGATGGGGTTTTTCCATGTTGATCAGGCTGGTCTCAAACTCCCGACCTCTGGTGATCCACCCTCCTTGGCCTCCCAAAGTGTTGGGATTACAGGCGTGAACCACCGCACCAGGCCTCATAATACATAGCTTTATTAAGTGCATGTACACATAATCTTCATAAGTCTTGATCTGATTACCTGTTTTCTACATATTTTTATTCAATACCATTTATATTGTATCAGGTTGAATTGATGAAATTACCATTCCTGTTGGTCAGAAACTGTCAGGTATTTGATGGTTGTTTATGATTCAGTATTTTATGCCTCCTTACAGCTCAGATAGGTGCATATGTAGCTTAGCTCTATGGCCATGCAAACTTTTCCTGAGAATTATTCTCCAAAAGTTAAGAAACAAGTCTTTTTTTTTTTTTTTCTTGAGATGGAGTCTTGCTCTGTCACCAGGCTGGAGTGCAATGGCACGATCTCTGCTCACTGCAACCTTCACCTCCCCAGTTCAAGCTATTCCCCTGCCCAGTCTCCCGAGTAGCTGGGACTACAGGTGCATGCCATCATGCCTGGCTAACTTTTTGTGTTTTCGTAGAGACGGGGTTTCACCATGTTGGCCAGAATAGTCTCGATCTCCTGACCTCGTGATCCACCCACCTTGGCCTCCCAAAGTGCTGGGATTACAGGCGTGAGCCACTGCACTCAGTTAGTTTTTTTTTTTTTTTTAAAGTTGATTTTTATTTAGAATAATGTTCCAAGTACCATATTTACAATGGACTTCAGTAGTAGCAAAGTTCATAAGCACAATCATCCCAAATTTTCTGTTGGTAGAGCTTTATAATAGAGCATTTTAAAATGTGTTAGCTTATTTCACTTGTATTTTATTAGTAAAATAATTTGAGCAAAATTAAAATGCAAAATCTGACATTAACCTAAAGGAAGACAATTAGGAAAGAAAAGTTATTTATTGAGTGCCTGTTGTGTCCCAGGAACTATGCCAAGAGGACTTTTCAGAGGAAGTAATAGTTAAAATGAAACCTGAAAGATTATTAGGAGTTTAGGAGTGTACCAAGGCAGGGAGAAGGATGTTTCATGCAGAGAATATGCAGAAACCCATAGGTAAAAAAATATGGAGTTGCCCAAGACCTGAATGTAGGTCATGACTGGAGAGTAGAATGCAAGGAGGGAGAGGGAGTTAGGGGAGTAGATAGAGAAAAAACTAGAGAGGTAGGTAGGAGCCAGCCAGCTTGTGCAGAGCCTTCTAAACCATGGTAAACAATTTGGATTTTATCCTGAGGGGAGTGACAAACACTGAAGGATTTAAAATAGGAGACATAAATTATCAGGTTATTGTTAGGAAGGTCATTCTGGTTGCTGTGTGGGAATGGATTGAAAGGGTTAAGATTCGGTATAGGTGACAGACCATTTCAGGAGCTGTTGCAGTCATCTAGGTGAGAAGAGACCAGAGTTTTTGCAATGGGCTGAAGAAATTATGGATGAATTCCAGAGACATTCAAGACATAAAATTAACAGATTTTAGTGATTAGATGTGAGCATCAGGGCAGATAAAGAGAGCCAGTGATAGCACTTAGGATTCTTACTTAAGCAACTTGGTGGAAATCACACTGAGAAAGGAAACAAACAAGAGAACAAATTATAAACACCAAAGATAATGAGTTAAGTTTTGAATATGTTAAGTTTTGAATATGTTAAGTTTGTGGTACATATCCACAACTCATATCCAAGTAGATATAAATATCCAATAGGCAGGTGGATACTGAAGTGAGATCTGAGCTAAAAGTAGACATTTGGGAGTCATCAGCATTGAAACCATGGGAGTGGGTGAATTCTCATAGAGGAGTATATACAATGAGCAGAGAGAAGGTTGGAGGATAGATGCATTCACATGTAAAATACAGACAAGGGAATAGAAGCTGGTGAGACTAAGAAGGCAGGAAGAAACCCAGAAGAGTACGAATGTGAACACTAAGGGAAAAGGTGTTTGTTTTCAAGAAGGAAGGAGTTGAACAAGTGACAGTGGTACCTGGAGGTCATGTATAAGGTACTGAGAAGTGGAAAGTGGCTATTGTGCAATATTTAATAAAAAGAGATCCTCAGTGGTCTTAATTGAAGTAGTTTCAGTGAAGTTTTGATAAATAAAAGCCAATGATTCAAGGAATAAATAGTAGGTTAGTAAATGGAGAAATGAAGATGAGACTGTTTTTCTAAGAAAGGTTAGTATGGGGAGAGGATGGAAAATGGAAGAGATAACCAGTAATTGGACTGGGCATAGTGGCTCACACCTGTAATCTCAACACTTTGGTAGGCCGAGGTAGGAGGATCACTTGAAGTCAGGAGTTTGAGAGCAGCCTGGGCAACAAAGTGAGACCCTATCTCTACAAAATATTTTAAAAGGCTGGGCGCGGTGGCTCACACTTGTAATCCCAGCACTTTGGGAGGCTGAGACAGGTGGATCACTTGAGCCCAGGAGTTTAAGACCAGCCTGGGCAACATGGAAAACCCCATCTCTACCAGAAAAAAAGAAAGAAAAATTAGCCAGGCATGGTGACATGTCTCTGTAGTTTCAGCTACTTAGGAGGCTGAGATGGGAGGATTTTTTGAACTTGGGAGGCGTGGGTTGCAATGAGCTAAGATTATGCCACTGCACTCCAGCCTGGGTGACAGAGTGAGACCTTGTCTCAAAAATACCCCCAAAAATTATCTGGGCATGGTGGCACATGCCTGGAGTCCTAGCAACTCGAGTGGCTGAGGTGGAAGGATGGCTTGAGCCCAGGAGTTGGAGGCAGTGGTGAGCTATGACTGTGTCATTGCACTCCAGCCCAGGTGACAAAGCAAGACCCTGCCTGTCTCTAAAAAAAAAAGAGAGAGACATAGCCAGCAAGCCTGAGGGTAAGTATGAGAGAGAGAGAGAGAGAGAGAGAGAGATATGAGTAAGTACAGGAGAGAGAGATAAGACGATATTGAGACCAAGATGGATTTTTGGAGGATGGGAAAGATGAGTCTTTAATGCTAAAAAATGTCCAATGAATCTTAATTTCTTCTTTAAGCACCTACTATATGCCAGGCATTGTACCAGATAGACCCCAGGAATATGAGATTGAGCAAAGGCACATATGCTCTCAGAGCTCATAGAATTCACAGTGTTAATTTAATCACCTTAATAAATGTATACTTACAGAGTGAGATAAATGTTCGGAAGAGATATATAAAGATATATGAGAGCAAAGAGCAAAGGAACCTGACTTTGACTCAATGATCTAGGGAATGCATTCTTAAACTGAGATTATAAGGTATTCTAGATGGAAAAGCAGCATATGCAAATCCTGTGAAGAGGGAGAGAATATAGTAAGTTGTAGAAACTAGGAGAAGGCCAATGTGACTGTAGTTCAGAGAATGATGACGGTTGATATCCAGGGACCAAACCACTTTATCTACCAATAAGAAGGAAAAGCCCACAGAAGGAGCAAAGTTAAAGATTCAATAAAGAAAGGGAAATATGTTAACAGAAAAAGGACTCTGAAGAGATAAGGGATTAACCTCAAAAGAATGGACCTTTCTTTCATTACGAGCTGGAGGGAATAGGCAAGGGAAAGATGGGAAAAATGGTGAATGTGTAGTTTGGTGAGGAAGAAATTGAGGATATTTCATTTGAAGTTTTCTATTATTTCTGTTAAGCAGGATCTAGAATGAAGGGAATGCAGTAAAGTGACAGCTTTGAGAAATATGGAAGAGCTTTTAGACTGGAAAAACTCAAAAGAACAGCTAGTCTATATTGTTGTAGACTATGAGTTCATAGTGGCAAAAATCTGCAGTGTTTTGTAATTTTCTCTAGAAACATTCAGTAGTCCAAATGTATATGTGAAGAAGACAGACAATTATTTTAACCACAGTTGAGGTTTGCCAACATGAGGCAAAGGAAGGACATGGGGCCAGGGCAGTGCTGTGCTAGTAAACTGTATCTTGGGTTGGGGAGTAAGAGGGAGTAGAGAAATAAGTATGCCTGATTTGTAGCGTTTGCCCATTTCCATGGTATGAATACTCCCACCATGGCCAAATTTCAAGCTACCAATGACTTAACTGCCCCACTCAATTTCTGAATCTTACGAGTCACTTTTGAGCTGGTAGTTGCTGACACTGGTACACCACAGGGTTGAGGAGATGAGGCTAGTAGCAGAAGAGTGGTTGACATGATGGGAAATGGAGTCTAATTAATAGAAAAGAGAGTGAAGATAGATGGGACTGAAAGACTGCAAGAAAAGGGCCTGGGAGAAGGGAGCAAAGGATTATTGGACTCAGGAAAAATGGTGGAAGAGGAGATTAATTCACTTATTGTTGGTTACCCAAGATAAAAAGCATCTTTTTCTCAAAAAGTCTTGTATTTTAAAGAGAGCTTTCTGATATTAGAAAGTAATACTGCCCTGGGCCTTGAATGGTGACTCGCGCCTGTAATCTTAGCACTTTGGGAGGCCAAGGCGGGCAGATCACCTGAGCTCAGGAGTTCAAGACCAGCCTGGCCAACGTGGTGAAACCCCATATCTACTAAAATACAAAAAATTTGCCAGGCATGGTGGCATGTGCCTATAATCCTAGCTACTCAGGAAGCTGAGGCATGGGAATTGCTGGAGCCTGGAAGGTGGAGGTTGCAGTGAACTGACATTGCACCACTGCACTCCAGCCTGGGCCACAGAGTGAGACTCCATCTCAAAAAAAAAAAAAAAAAAAAAAAAAGCCCTGTGCTCATAATTTCCAGTGATCAGCTCAGATTAATTAGTAGCAGCAAAAACATGCCAATTACTATTTTGGCATTCATAGCCACCTCCTATGATTTGCTTCTCTTTGTCCTAATAATTCTGCCACCATCACTACCATTTTACTCTGATCACATGATTTAAGGGTTGGAAATGCATTTTAGGAGGAATAGACAAAGATGGCAGAGGCAATGCAGGTAGGGGGAATGAGGGAATGAGGGAATGAGGAAGGGCACTCATGGTTAAAAACAGAATCCTGACCTGGCGTCTTCTCACACACCAAAATTGTCTTCCTACCCCATGCTAGAGAAGTGGCTACCAATGATAAGATGTTACTTATCACCTACTTGCCTCAGAAAATCCTAAGTTCTGCTCCAGCCCAATTACCTATATATTGTGCTGGACTATTTTCTACTCTCCCAAAGTTGCAAATATAATTTGATCGTACCCCTCACAAATCATGTTTTTAATGAGACAGTGGTAGATTCCTTTATCTAGAATTTAATATTTTTTCTTCTAAGACCTCCATATTCATAACTGGATTTGAATGTTTTTGAAAATAACTTTCATAGTAGAGCAAAACTGTAAAGAACAATTGCATTAAAAGCAATTTACCTCTAATTTCTTCATGCCGTTTGCTATTTATTGCTGGCTGTTGTTGCTGTATGTGAACAAGAATGTACTCTCTGAAATAGAGGCTTTCTTTGAATTAGCATTGAGGTCCTACAGAAGTTTTTGTCAACTTCCTGGATCTAAAATGTGTGCTTTTATGTACACCATTGAAAGGGTTCATTTTTGATTAAAACACGTCTTGTGTTCCTTTTCTATAAAAACCTCTATATATTGACAAACACATTTGAGTTGTTTGGTTTAAAATGTCATAATCTTCTGCTGGAGAAATGTTATCATGTTATAGGATACAGAGATGTGATAATTAACAAATTGATAATGAAGCCGGGTGCAGTGGCTCACGCCTATAATCCCAGCACTTTGGGAGTCCAAGGCGGGTGGATCACGAGGTCAGGAGTTAGAGAACAGCCTGGCCAACATAGTGTAACGCTGTCTCTACTAAAAATACAAAAATTAGCTGGGCATGGTGGTGCACGCCTGTAGTCCCAGCTACTCGAGAGGCTGAGGAGGAGAATCGCTTGAACCCAGGAGGCGGAAGTTGTGGTGAGTGGAGATTACACTGCTACACTCCAGCCTGGGCAACAGAATGAGACTGTATCTCAAAAAACACAAATTGGTATTTAAGTAGTTTCTATATCAAAGCATTTGCCACTGTTTGCCTTTGAGACTTCTATTAACATTCATAGTCCTCAGTGCACCTTAGATTGGGGTATTGTTTTGTTTTATTCCTAGTGAGCAGGGAACATGTTAATGTTGGACATGTTCTGAAACAGTTGATAACAGGCAGAGGAAACAGGTCAGAGTTCCAGATGCTTAGGCATCAGGCACCTTTCACATTTAAAAAACTCAGCTTTTGTGGCCCTTCCTAATCAGCTAGAACAGTGGTCTCCAACCTTTTTGGCACCAGGGATCATTTTCATGGAAGACAATTTTTCCATAGTGGAAGGGGAAGGCATTAGATTTTCCTAAAGAGAGCAGCCTAGATCCCTTGCATGTGCAGTTCACAATAGGGTTCATGCTCCTATTCTCGTAGGAGTTGATCAGACAGGAGGCAGAGCTCAGGCGGTAATGCTTGCTCTCCCACCAGGCACCTCTTTCTGTGCGGCCTGGTTCCTAATATCCAGTACTGGTCTGCTGCCTGGTAGTAGGGGCCCCAGAGCTAGAACACATCTGTCTTGTTTATTTGCTTCTGCCATTTTATTTCTACCCTATACCTACTTCTGCCAATCATTTTCTGGCAGTTCATTAAAAAGAAAGCCATGCATACATTTTAAAATTAACTTGATGGGTAAACTAATGGATATAAACATTGATTTATATTTGGTCAACTCTTCTCTTTTTTTTTTTTTTTTTGAGATGGAGTCTCGCTCTGTCACCCGGGCTGGAGTGCAGTGGCCGGATCTCAGCTCACTGCAAGCTCTGCCTCCCGGGTTTACGCCATTCTCCTGCCTCAGCCTCCCAAGTAGCTGGGACTACAGGCGCCAGCCACCTCGCCCGGCTAGCTTTTTGTATTTTTTAGTAGAGACGGGGTTTCACCGTGTTAGCCAGGATGGTCTCGAACTCCTGACCTCGTGATCCGCCCGTCTCGGCCTCCCAAAGTGCTGGGATTACAGGCTTGAGCCACCGCGCCCGGCCGCTAACTCTTTTCTTAGAAAAAGAAATAGTAAACCATATTAATAGAGCATTATGCCTTTATAGACCTTCCAAAATTGGAACTATGTGCATTCCATGCATGATTAACAACAAAAAGAACATCAGAATTGCTATCTCACCTAGTCGTTTCTTTTTCTTCAAAAAGTTTAAGTATTCTTTTTTCCCTGTACCTAATTCACTCCCAGCAGTCTTCTAATGGATCAAAACCTAATGATTATGCTCTTAAATAGGAGTTTCCATATTTTGTTTACCTTTCTGAAGTGTTTTGACAAATACCTTTTATCCGGTAGTTGTGATTTATATTTATCAGAGTTGGGATTGGGAACAGCAGTAATCAATAATTTTCCCACAACCATTTACCATGATTCCACATTTCTTTGAATTATTTATTTAATATCACTTGAATTCATATTAAGATTATATTTAAAGTGTGCTTCATAGTTTGTGTTTGGGGATCTGATTTACAGAAGAAAATAAAACATTCCTCTGTACCCTTGTTGCTTCTCACTGGAAATAATTTAATTTCATTCTTTTAGGCAGCAATAAAAATAAATGAAGACAGATTGGTTAATGGGCACACAAACATATACTTTGATAGAAGGAGTAAGTTATAGTATTCATTCAATAGCACATCAGGGTGACTACAGTTAACAATAATTTATTGTGTACTTCAAAATAGAAGATTCAGAAGGTTCCCGACAAAAAGAATTGATACATGTTTGAGGTGATCAATATCCTAAGTACTCTGATGTAATCATTATACATTGCATTCATAGAGCAAAATATCACATATACCCCATAAATATGTACAATTATTATGTATCCGTAAAAATAAATTATGAATTGGCTGGGCACAGTGTCTTGACCTCCCAATACTTTGCGATACTTTGCCGATCACTTGAGGTCGGGATTTGAAACCAATCCAACATGGTGAAACGCTGTGTCTACTAAAAATACAAAATTTAGGCCAGATGCAGTGGCTCACGCCTGTAATCGTAGCACTTTGGGAAGCCGAGGTGGGTGGATCACTTGAGGTCAGGAGTTCGAGCCCAGCCTGGCCAACACGGTGAAACCCTGTCTGTACTAAAAATACAAAAATTAGCTGGGTGTGGTGGCACGTGCCTGTAATCCCAGCTATTAGGGAGGCTGAGGCAGGAGAAATTCTTGAACCCAGAAGGCAGGGGTTGCAGTGTGCCGAGGTCGCTCCACTTTGCTCCAGCCTAAGCAAAAGAGTGAAACTCTGTCTCAAAAAAAAAATATATATATATGTGTGTGTGTGTGTGTGTGTGTGTGTACAAAAATTAGCTGGGCATGGTGGCACACGCTTATGATCCCAGCTACTTGGGAGGCTGAGGCAGAAGAGTCACTTGAACCCAGGAAGAGGAGTTTACAGTGAGCTGAGATCATGCTACTGCACTCCAGCCTGGGCTACAGAGCAAGACTCCGTCTCTAAATAAATAAATAAATAAGAAATGAATGTCTTAGGTGTTTCAAATAGGTTACATTAGAAAGGCTGGGCCATTGGATCCTGAGGGTTTAGTATTCTAAACACTTAAAACACAACTGTTTCAGATACCAATGCCTCTACTCTGGGGAATATAAAATAGAATTATATTAGATTTACTGAGTAATTATTCATATTTTCATTTCTCCAACTCAGATCCATTTACCTTGCAAATATCTAAATCAAATTAATATTCTGGAGAAATTGCTTATTTTACTCTTGGGCCTTTTTCTCTCCTCTCTCCCCTACTGTTCCTAAAAAAATTTTTTTTTTTGAAATGGTGGAAGCAACATGTAAATGACCATAGCAACCAAAAAAAGCGAAATATTTTAAATGTTGTTCACATATCTCCAACTGTTGTTTGTCAAGCCTTCTGAAGTTCCACTTAAAGACAAACAAACTACTAAGGAGGAAATTATATTCCTTGCTGTAGTTAATAGTTGTGATTAAATGGGCAATCTTTTCTCATTGCCAAACCCTCTGGCTTGGGGATTTTGTTTCTTCAACCTGTGAGAGGAAGAGAGCTATTTCTTTCATCTAGAACATCTGTCTTTTGCCTTTTTCCTCAGCTTGAGGCGCTTCCTACCCAAATCATTACTGTATATGTGGTTAATATAGTCTCTTTTAAATACTCATTATTGGTTTTGCTTTTTTGATTTTTATAATGTGAAGGAATCTTGGAGTACAAACGATATGAAGAGGTGGTAAAACATAGTGTTTGGATAGTAGTTTAAGCTAGGAGAAGCGTCACGTATTCATTGTGGCACAGGTTCAACAGATTTATCAGTGTGTTAGCCTTTCCAGGCACTGCCTTATTCCCTGTTATCCCTAACCCGTAGGGTCACCGTACTTCCTACTAACTCTTGCCACTTTTATCCTGAAAAGTTTTAGCTGAAGTTTCTTACAAAGTTGGTTCCTGAAGAGGTCATACTTTCGTTTCTGTTTCTCATGTCTGCTGTTTCACATCTGCATTCATTTTCTAGGGATGCCCTAACAAAATAAATACACACTGGAAGGATTTTTTTACTCAACTTTTATTTTAGAATTGAGGGTATGGCCGGGCACGGTGGCTCACACCTGTAATCCCAGCACTTTAGGGGGCCAAGGTGGTGGATCACTGGAGACCAGGAGTTTGAGACCAGCCTGGCCAAAATAGCAAAACCCCTACTCTACTAAAGATACAAAATTAGCCAGGTGTGGTGGCGCATGCCTGTAATCCCAGCTGTAATCTCAACTTGGGAGGCTGAGGCAGGACAATGATGAGGTTACAGTGACTAGAGATGGTGCCACTGCTCTCCAGCCTGGGCAATAGAGCAAAACTCTATCTCAAAAAAAAAAAAAAAAGAAAAAAAAGAATCAAGGGTACAGGTGCAGGTTTGTCACGTGAGTATATTGCAGGATGCTGAGGTTTGGAGTACAAATGAATCTCTCACCCAGATAGTGAGTGTGGTGCCCAATAGGTAGTTTTTCAGCTCTTGCCTACTTCCCACCTCCCTCAAGTAGTCCCGAGTATCTGTTGTTCCCATCTCTATGTCCGTGTGTACTCAATGTTTAGCTCCCACTTATAAGTAAAACATGTAATATTTGGTTTTTTGTTTGTGCATTATTTGCTTAGGATAATGGCCTCCAGCTGCATCCACGTTGCTGCAGAAAATGTGATTTCCGTTTTCATTTTTCTTTTTTTGGAGACAGTGTTTCACTCTCATTGCCTAGGCTGGAGTGCAATGGTGTGATCTTGGCTCATGCCTCTTGGGTTCAAGTGATTCTTCTGCCTCAGCCTCCTGAGTAGCTGGGATTACAGGTATGTGCCACCATGCTCAGCTAATTTTTGTGTTATTAGTAGAGACGGGGTTTCACCATGTTGGCCAGGCTGGTCTCGAACTCCTGACCTCTGGTAATCCACTTGCCTCGGTCTCTCAAAGTGCTAAGATTACAGGCGTGAGCCACCACACCCGGCCACCACATTTTCTTTATCTAGTCCACCGTTGATAATCACCTGCTTGATTCTAAGTCTTTGCTGTTATGAATAGCTCTGTGGTGAACATACAGGTACATGTGTCTTTTTGGTAGAACAATTTATTTTCCTTTAGGTGTATACCCAGTAATAGGATTGCTGGTTCAAATGGTAATTCAACATTTACTTCTTTGAGAAATCTCTAAACTGTTCACTACAGTGGCTAGAGTAATTTACATTCCCACCAACAATGTATAAGCATTCCCTTTCCTCTGCGGCCTCACCAACATGTTATTTTTTGACATTTTAACAAAAGCCATTCTGACTGGTATGACATGGTATCTCATTGTGGTTTTGATTTGCATTTCTCTGATGATTAGTGATGATGAGCATTTCTTCATATGTGTTTAGGCTGGTTGGATGCACAGACTGGGAGGCTTAAACAACAGGGATTTGCTTTTTCACGGTTCTGAAGGTTAGAAGTCCAAGATCAAGATGTTGGCAGGGTAGCTGGGCGCGGTGGCTCAAGCCTGTAATCCCAGCACTTTGGGAGGCTGAGACGGGCGGATCACAAGGTCAGGAGATCGAGACCACTCTGGCTAACACGGTGAAATCCCGTCTCTACTAAAAATACAAAAAAAAAAGCTGGGCGAGGTGGCGGGCGCCTGTAGTCCCAGCTACTCCGGAGGCTGAGGCAGGAGAATGGCGTAAACCCGGGAGGCGGAGCTTGCAGTGAGCTGAGATCTGGCCACTGCACTCCAGCCCGGGCGACAGAGCAAGACTCCGTCTCAAAAAAAAAAAAAAAAAAAAAAGAAAGAAAGAAAGAAAGAAGGATGTTGGCAGGGTTGATTTCTTTTGAGGCCTCTCTTCTTGGCTTCCACATGGGTTGGTCACCATCTCATTGTATCCTCACATGATTATTATTCCTCTGTCTATATTATCTGCGTCCTAATATCTCTTTTTTTTTTTTTTTTTTTAAGAGATGGGGTCTCACCATGTTGCCAAGGAGTGCAGTGGCTAGTCACAGGTGTGATCATAGCTCACTGCAATCTTGAACTGCTGCGCTCAAAGGATCCTCATGGCTTAGCCCTACTGCGTAGCTAGGACTATAGGCATGTGCCACTCTACCCAGCTCTAATCTCTTTTTATAAGGACACCAGTCACATTGAATTAGAACCCACCCTAAGGACCCATTTTAACTTAATTGTCTCTTTGAAGGACTTATCTCCAAATACAGATACTGGAGGTACTGGGAGTTAGGATTTCAACATATTAATTTGGGGGGCACACAATTCAGCCCACAACAGTGTTGTTCTCATAGTAACTGAGTGCACATTTCTTCTCAATTTCTCTGAAAACATTCTCTTCTGAATGTGAATCTTGCTTGGCAGTTCTGAGCTATACCTCCAATATCTTATAACACATGACAGTTTCCTATTTTTGTCAGCATACCCAACATCGCCCATTTTCTCCTAAACTCTCAGATGATCTAAAACCTTTTTTTTTTTTTTTTGCAGCTCCACCCTCCACTTCTATCAGCCCACTTGGTTGGCAAGGAATTTTCTCTGGCATGCATGATAGCTTGTTAGAAGTTCTAATTTACCTTATATACCCTGTTCTAGTATGGTCTTGTTGCATTAACTTTATTATAATCCTGCCTTTATATTGTATCCTATCTTATGCAGACCACAACCTCCCTCATTCCTCTCTTTTCCGAAAAGAGAGGCAGTGAATTGTGCAAGTAAGTTATATCTTTGTACAATGTCCAGTGGTAGAAGAAAGTCTATACTGTATTATAATAGAATATTTTAAGCAACAACATGTATTGAATACTATATAGGACACAGGGACTTAGTTTACTTTCTAGAATTATTTACATAAAAACTTTTATCCCTAAATTTTGACCAAATTTTAGGATGGCCATTGTTTAAGAAGTCAGATGGCAGACATCGCTTCTGTGAAGGAAACATTTTGAAGATTGTCTGACATAGGAGGATCTTCTTAGAGCCATCAGAATTTGTAGTTTCAGGTTCCTGACATTGCTTGTCTGGATTGCTATAACTGTCTCATAACTGGTCTCTCCAGCTTTAGTTTCTGTCCTCTCTAGTTTCCTCTGCACACTACCATTTGAGTTATCTGTCTGGAAAACCAACCTCATTTTATCACTCCTCAGAGGACACTGCAGCTCCCTGTTACCTGCAAGACAATCCCACACACCTCAGGTTGGCACACTTCCCTTTCACTCATACCACTATGCCATGGCCTTGTCACATCCTGTTTCTTCTGCCTAGGTTGCTTTCCATCTGTGGAGTGTCTGGAGAAGGCAGAGGCTTTGCCGGTAGACAAGTCTAGGTTTGAATTCTGGCTCCAGTTCTGACTGACTGACTGATCCTGAGAAAGTTGCTTGATCTCCTTGAGTATGGGTTTCCTCATCGTGAAACAAGGCTAATACCTACTGCACAGAGATAGTTATAAGAATTAATTAAATTAAACACACGTGTGAAGCATTGGCTAAATTAATTCCTTGTTGTAGCCATGCTGTCAAGCAAACTCCTATTTACCCTTTAGGATGCAGGTCAAACATCACCCCTCTGGAAACCTAGGCTGTTATTTATTCTGACTCTGGCAATTCCTATATTAGCGCACCACTGCTGGTGTTAAGAACGTGGTTTTCTTTCTTTTTTTTTGAGACAGAGTCTCACCCTGTTGCCCAGGCTGGAGCGCAGTGGCGCGATCTCCACTCACTGCAAGCTCCACCTCCCAGGTTCACGCCATTCTCCTGCCTCAACCTCCCATGTAGCTGGGACTACAGGCGCCCGCCACCACGCCCAGCTAATTTTTGTATTTTTAGTAGAGACGGGGTTTCACCGTGTTAGCCAGGATGGTCTCGATCTCCTGACCTCGTGATCCACCAGTCTCGGCCTCCCAAAGTGCTGGGATTATAGGTGTGAGCCACCGTGCCCGGCCAAGAACATGGTTTTCTGAAGCCACGTTGTTGGAGTTTAAATTTAGGCTTTTCCACTTAATTAATAGCTGTTTGATCTCTGGCAAGTTATTTATTGTACCTCAGTTATCTCTTCTGTAAAATGGTGATAATATTATCTATGAAATAGGATTGCTATCAAGATTATAAATAGGATAATATAAATAAGAAACTTAGCACAATGCAGCCCATAATTAGTGTATAACCAAGTTAGTCATTATGACTCTAGTTTCTCTCATTGTGAGGTCTGCAAAGCTGTGACACTTCCTTGCCCATCCCTAGATGCCTGAACCAACACCTAGCATAGTAGGTGAATCAAAGGAGTCCATCTACTATTTATTTGTATTTATTGAGATAATAAACCCTGTTTTTAAAAGATAAAGAATATTGGGCTTTGCATTTTCCCTGAAAATACTTCTGGTAATAAACAGGAAAATCCTCAAGTGTTACACTGAGTGGTATTCCAGGTTTATTCCTATAGAAAAATGAAATAAAAAGTGAAATCTGTCTGAATTTTGCTTTTAAGAGTGGTGTTTATCATACTATGTAGCTTAGAGGGATCATGCGATATAAATTTGTGAATTTTCCACCTTTCCAGACCATTAAGACTTAGATAGAAGGTCATCATTCTTCCATTCTACCAGATGCCCTCCCTCATTCCTATTAGATTTTTTTCGATTATTATGCAGTGATTTTAGGATACTAAAAGTTTTTTCAAGTTTCATTTGCATTAGTTTCTTAGTCGTGTGTGATCAAAATAACTGTGTTGAAAGAATTGAGGCTAAGATGTATATGCCACAGACTTTAAAACAGAGTAGAATGTCAGATTAAAAGAGTTTATAATCAAAAGATTACTAATATAATTACTAACAGATCACAAATGACAGACTAGTTAGTTCCATCCTTATGTATGAAGTTATAATCACCTTTTATATTTTGATGTACAATTTCTTTTATGCATTTCATAATTATCCATTTATTTTATTCTTCACAAATTCAAAGACTGTCATGAGTATATCTGTGTATTTATGGTAGCACATTGTGTCAATTATCTATTACTGTATAACAAACCATCCCAAAACTTACAGGTTTAAAACAACAGTTAATATTTTTCATGATTCTGTGAGTTGGCTAGGTGGTTCTTCTGTTGGTATCTCCTGGATTCACTCATGTGGTAGCACTCAACTGTTGGAACAGCTTAGAACGGGGCCTCTCTTTCCACATGCTTATTCATGCTCAGCATTTTCACAATACTGTGATCTGTGTTCTCAGGAAGGCAAGACCCAGTGCACAAACACTTATCAAGCTGTTTCAAACACACCACAAGGGAAAGGGATACCAGGAGTCATGACTGATTAGAAGCCATTCCTTTAACAATCTGTCACATTCATGCATGGAAAATTTATGTTTGAATACCAAAAAAAAAAAAATTAACTTAGTTTCTGAGGAGAGAGCTGAAAATCTGGTGTGGAAGGGAGACTTCCTTGCCATTCAATAAAATTTACTTTTATTCGTTAATAATTTTTATTTAATTTAATCTATTTTTATTTATAATGTGATTTAATAATTTCCTTTTATATGATTTGAATTTTTTTTTTTTTTTTTTGCCATAAGCTGTTATTTTTCTTTTTTTTCTTTTGAGACAGAGTCTCATTCTGTCTCCCAGGCTGGAGTGCGGTGGCATGATCTCGGCTTACTGCGGCCTCTGCTTCCCAGGTTCAAGTGATTCTCCTTCCTCAGCCTCCCAACTAGCTGGAACTACAGACATGTGCCACCATGCCTCGTCAATTTTTGTATTTTTAGTAGAGACAGGGTTTCATCATGTTGGCCAGGCTGATCTCGAACTCCTGACCTCAGGTGATCTGCCCACCTCAGCATCCCAAATTGCTGGGATTACAATCATGAACTACCGCACCTGGCGAGCCGTTATTTTTCAAACAAAACAAAAATACTTCACAAAACCAATGAATGAGTGAACCTGGCATCAGTTTAGGGTCTCTGATAGCAGAAACAGTAGATGCTTACGAATTGGTAAAAACATTTGAGTAGAAATACTCTGATTACAAGGAACATCTAACCTATGATACTGATTCTATCATACATCAGAAAGGTGGGTTTCCAGAGTTCAGAGGAGGCTCAAAATTGTTTAAGTTGTCTACCTCATAGTTATTAATAATTTGTAGGAGATTTGAGGGAAATTTTCAATTTTGTTTATTTAATTTTAATTTGACAAGACTTTGGTATATTTTGGTTGTGCTGGTTCATTGTTCTATCGAACAATGTTGACTCTAAAAAGAATGTTTTAGACAGCATAAATCAATGGAGGAAGAGAATACATTTGCCAAAATGAACATGAACACTTTCTTAAGAAAATAGCACATGAGAATATTGCAATCAAAGACTAAGAGCTCTGAATCTCCCAAAGTACCTACATTCTTAGCCAAGATAGAGCAGCAGCTGACCTTTAAATTCACATATTCCAATTTAAATAGGATGTTAAAGTTGAATATTACAATTGGTTTTTCAGAATAAATGTTGTCCCTTTTTTCCTGAGGATATGTCCACCTTGTCTTAAAGAAAGGACAACCGGAAATTCTTTCTCTGACACTGACCAATTGAAAATATGAGAGAACCAAATAAAAGCTTTCCATATAATATCAACCTAACTATTCAGTGTTTTGCTATAGACAGACTCTTTGATTGGACCTAGTTAATCTGTTCTTGTTTTAATTCATCTCAAGGTTCAGCATTAGTCATTTTATCCCAATGGATATAACCTTAGATTATTTCTATGGATAATATAGTTAGACTCATCTTAATGTAAATTTTTTATGGAGGTTCATGGGTAGATGGTCTCAAGGTGACTAAAAAAGAACTAGCTTTATATCTAGATAAAAGGGTACAACTTTGTTCCTTATAAATAATCAGACCTATATAGTCAGTGAAATATCACAAGATCCAAATTCTAGTGATTTAACTTTAGATTGATCTAAGACCTAAGGTAGGAGAGTGGAGTTGGGGGTAAGCACAGGAGAGGGTATTATGTAATACATTCTCAATATTTGGAGAAAAATACAGTGGAAACAAGAAAGAATACAAAAGAAAATTCAAAAGATCTAGTATTTTGTCTTTTGAAAAATAAGATCCAGGCCAGGGGCAGGGGCTCATGCCTATAATCGTAGCACAGCACTTTGGGAGGCCAAGGCGGACGGATCTTCTGAGGCCAGGAGTTCAAGACAGCCTGGCCATTATGGTGAAACCCTGTCTCTACAAAAAATGCAAAAATTAGCCCGGTGTAGTGGCAGGCACCTGTAATCCCAGCTACTCAGGAGGCTGAGGCAGGAGAATCGCTTGAACCCAGGAGGTGGAGGTTGCAGTGAGCCGAGATCATGCCACTGCACTCCAGCCTGGGTGACAGAGCGAGACTCCATCTCAAAAAGAAAAAAAAAAAAAAAAAAGAAAGAAAGAAAAAAGAGATCCATGAGTAGAGTACTACATTTGTTAGGAAAAATACTGCATTAGACAAAACTTGCCTTTAATGCCCAGAGATACTTGCTGTTGTCAAAAGGTGCACAACTTAATTTTGCCTCTTGGGCTGATGTTCCCCACTATTCTAGATGAACTGAGCCCAAAAACAGATCCAAAGATATCCTTCCCCACAGAGAGTTGGTGATGAATCTTAGGAACTAAGTGCTATGAGCATGTTGCAAAAGGAGATCACGGACCCAGTTCAGGCTCCCTCCAGCAGCCCCTTCTCCCCTGACCTCTATGTCAGTTACATCCATGTACTGATAGTAGGCACCTGCACAGTCACTAGCAGCTGCCTTCCTCCTGGCTGTCTCTGTGTGTTCATGACTCTTGCTGGCATATCTGTAGCCCTAGGTCCCTTTCTCCAGCTTGCCACTCCAACGTATTTTTCCCTTATGATTCTACGCTGTTTGCCATTTTTGTTTGAAATCTGTGTATTGGTTAACAATAACTTTGTAATGATAGCAACCACTATAGCAATTATATCCTGCTTCCTTGTATGCCTGGCATGTTTATCATTTAATCATCACAACACCATGAAGTAAATATTCTTACTGACCCAATTTTATAGATCAGAAAGCAGGCCTAGAATGTGTAAGTCCCTAATGAAGGCTACTTGGCTAATAAAAGACAAAGCCAAATTTTGAATCCAGGCAATGTGGTTTCAGAGTCTTTGCTTTACTACCTCTCTTTTACTCACTATTTTTCTACTAGTCTTACACTTTACTACATAGTTTTTGAAGGCAATCAAAATTTAAAAGTGGATTATTATTGCCGGTATTTATCAGTCGCAGAATGTATTTATATTGATTTTTTGAGACAGGGTGGCACTCCATCACCTAGGCTAGAGTGTAGTGGTGTGATCACAGCTCACTGCAGCCTCAATCTCCTAGGTTCAAGAGATCCTCTCACCACAGCTACTGGAGTAGCTGGGACTACAGGCGTGTGCCACCACAACCAGCTAATTTGTATGTGGTGTGTGTGTGTGTGTGTGTGTGTGTGTGTGTATACATACATAGAGACAGGGTTCTGTCATGTTGCCCAGGCTGTTCTCAAACTCCTGGTCTCAAGGGATCCACCTGCCTCAGCCTCCCAAAGTGCTAGGATTACAGGCGTGAGCCATCGCGCCCAGCCCAGTAACAGAATTTAAAACTAATGCAGTATGATCATTTACATGGCATCCACTCATTCTTTCACTTCATCATTACCACTTATTGTGTACCTACTAGGTCCTAGTACTGCAGTAGGCATTCCATACCGTAATGATCACAACAGAAAATATTCCTATCCTCCTGAAGCTTTTGGGATAATGGAAAGGAGAGGTAACACAAAAATAATATATAATTGCAAGTTGTGATAAATGTTACAAAAGAAAACAAAAAGTTGTCATAATATAGAAAATAGTAGGAAGCTAACTTAGACTGAGGAATGATGATCAAGAACTTTTCTGAGGAAGTGACATTTTAAGTTGAGGCCCTAGCAGACCAATAGGAGCTAACCAGCTGAAGAGGAATAGTTAGGTATGCTTTTAGAGGAGCTTTTATTTCTGGAAAAATAGTAGACTAGATGTCAATATAAGTTCTGCCTAAAATAATTAAAAATTTTTAATGTATGGCTTAGTAAGAAAATAAGGAGAGTTTTTAGAAGCCAGAAATTATGAAAAAGTCTGAATCCTGATATAGAAGTAAATTCTAAGCCGGGCGTGGTGGCTCATGCCTATAATCCCAGCCCTTTGGGAGGCCAAAGCAGGCGGATCACCTGAGGTTGGCAGTTCGAGACCAGCCTGACCAACATGGAGAAACCCTGTCTCTACTGAAAATACAAAATTAGTGGGGTGTGGCGGTGCATGCCTGTAATCCCAGATACTCAGGAGGCTGAGGCAGGAGAATCGCTTGAACCTGGGAGGTGGAGGTTGCAGTGAGCCAAGATGGCACGGTTGCACTCCAGCCTGGACAACAAGAGCAAAACTCCGTCTCAAAAAAAAAGAAGTAAATTCTAAACCTGTGTTTTTTTTTCTGGGCATTTGCCAATCCTTGGTGGCCAAAACCATGGGCTTTAATAGACCTTGTGCAGGAGACAAAAGGCAAAGCCAGGACTCTAAAAGACTTCTCTGTCAATAGGTGAACTAGGAGAAAGAAGCCCATTCCCCTCCATAAACCTGTTCTTCCCACAGACATGCTGTTGGGATAATTGCATGTCTTGGCCTTAGTGCTTGAATGGGTGGGAATCATATATATATATATATATATATAAATTATATTTTGTATATGCAAATACATTTCATCATAAAAAGAAAAACATAAAACTCTCTAGACAAGCAATACTATATTGCAAGGCCCTCAGTAAGAAAGGTATTTAGCCTTTTTCAAAATAATAAAAGGCTGGTACACATAGAACAAAATAAGGGCTGGAAAATGAGGTTGGAGATGAAGCCAGGCACCAGATTCATGCGGATTCTCGAAGGCCTTGGTTAAGAGTTTGAATTGTATGCTAAGTATAGTGCAAATCTTTTGAAGGGTTCCTCTCTAAAGATGGAAGGAGAGGCCGGGCGCGGTGGCTCAAGCCTGTAATCCCAGCACTTTGGGAGGCCGAGACGGGAGGATCACGAGGTCAGGAGATCGAGACCATCCTGGCTAACACGGTGAAACCCCGTCTCTACTAAAAATACAAAAACTAGCCGGGCGAGGTGGCGGGCGCCTGTAGTCCCAGCTACTCGGGAGGCTGAGGCAGGAGAATGGCGTAAACCCAGGAGGCGGAGCTTGCAGTGAGCTGAGATCCGGCCACTGCACTCCAGTCCGGGCGGCAAAGCGAGACTCCGCCTCAAAAAAAAAAAAAAAAAAAAAAAGATGGAAGGAGAGAGGAAACTGTAGCAGTAATCCAGGTGAGAGGGAGATCTGACTTGGATTAGAGGAAACTGGAAGAAATGAATAAAGATACATTTTGAAGGTAAAATATATCTAACTGCTGATAAATTAGATGAAAGACTTGAGAGTGAGTAAAATATGAAGGGTTGTTCCTAAGCACCTGACTTAAAAAACTGCTTGTCCAGAAGTCTTTTTTTCTGAGCTGAGGAAGTCAGGAGGAAATTTGGAGAGGGGAATGATCAAGAGTTCAGTTTTAGAAATATTAAGTTTGATAAGTAAAGAATGCTAATGGATATAGTACCACTGTTTGATATAATATAACTAAAGATGTTTTTAAAATATTCTTATTTAGTTGAACTCATAATCGAACAAGTCATGTTGTAATGATAATGCAAATTTACCTTTTGCAGGCAATTCAATTTATAGTAAATTTCACTGAGAGGCAAATTTTTTAAGTAGTAGAATTTCATTGCAATAAATACACCATTTATTTAAATTCACATTCCTAGGACACAAGAGCTGGATAAATTTGCAGATAAAGTAAAATATTCAGAGAGAGACACTGTGGCAGAGATTGGCTAAGTGCTTACCAAATCTATTTTCTTTTCTTTCTGCTGACACAGCTGGACTATATTTCCCAGCCTCCTCTGGCTTCTAAAATTATTTTCTTTTCTATTTTATAAGATGATAATAAAGCCTCTTCTCATAGGGATTGTGATGAGCAAACCTAAAATCAGTTCTGAATTGTCAAAAGTGAAATAAAAATTTGTTTTTATTAGTATTGGCATGTGACTGAGACTGGGCCAAGGAATGGGAATAAAAGTGATAACCATTTCTTCCTTTGGTCTGGTTATGTAAAAAAAAATTCCTTATGCAGCTTTCATGCTGTCTATCCCTTGTGTCAGCTGGATATTGGCACCCAAAGTAACCTTGGAAGCCACACATTGAGGGTGACAGGACCACCTTCAGTTGAAATTCCTAAAATGACTGCATGGTTCAGAATCCCCATGCATACTTTTCTGCCATCTAAACTTTGCATGAACAAAAAAAAAACTATTATTTTAAATCATTCGGATTCTGTAATTCAACTGCTTCAGTAGCTAACATACATTAAAAGATGTTAATTTTCTTTCAAGGTGGTATCAAGAACATAATTTTATTCCCATTCATTTCTTTTCTCTCTCTGTTTTTTTAATATGTATTTTCTGTCATACATGACCAGGCAATTTGAGTAGATTAGGATGTTAGGATGTTTGTTCAGGGAATGAGGGAAGCTAAGATGCTTGAGGTATGAAGGAGAAGTTGAAGGATATAATTTCTTTCTGTGCTCCATATAAGATAACCCTGCTTTTCTCTCTCCCTCTGTCTGACCCAGTAATTCATTTCAAAGATGTATTCTTCTATAGCTATTTATTTCCACCTGCTAATAGCACCCTCATTGTCATCAAGAGTTGATGACAATCTTGATCTCTCTCTTCTTGCCCAGTTTAATAATCAAGTTTTTGCACTGGAATACAAAATAATCATAAATCAAAGTTGAGAAATATGTTTTCTTCCTTTGTACATCTGATAGTAGATTTCATATATCTCTTGAGGTAAACACTTTTGAGAGCATGCAAAGTGTGACATATCTCTGATAGGACATGCTGAAGCCAGAACATGCCCTCTGTATCTTTGGCCAATGGATTAGCCAGTTAGACATACTCTGACATTGTTCTCTGTTATATTTACTTATCAGTCTTTTTGCATTATTGGCTTCATGGCTCCATCTCTTGAGGGAAAGCATGAGGTAAATTCAGTTCTATATGCTGAATACCCAGCATGATTCCTGGCAAAATGATATTACAAGTGCTCTGTACTCCTTGGATGAAAACCAAATGAATGCTGAAAGTAGTGTGGTATATATCTGACTAATAAAAATAATGTTCCAGGCCAGACGCAGTGGCTCATGCCTGTAATCCCAGCACTTTGGGAGGCCAAGGTGGGCAGATCACCTGAGGTCAGGAGTTTGAGACCAGCCTGGCCAACATGGTGAAACCCCGTCTCTACTGAAAATACAAAAATTAGCTGGGTGTGGTGGCACCTGCCTGTAATTCCAGCTACTTGGGGGGCTGAGGTAGGAAAATCACTTGAACCCCAGAGGCAGAGGTTGCAGTGAGCCGAGATCATGCCATTGCACTCCAGCTCGGGCAACAAGAGCGAAACTCGATCTCAAAAAAAAAAAAAAAAGAAAGAAAGAAAGAAAGAAAAGCTCTGTATAGAATGAATTTTCTGTATTATTCACTATAAAGAATTTCTTTTTAACCACATCAGTAATATGTCCATAAGATATAGGTCATTACCTGGAAATTGAAAATATTTTTATGGGAAACTTCTCATTATGATGTTTATTGTGTAAGGATCTTAAGTTTATATAACCGTTGTTTGATGAATATATCTTCAACTTGTGTACTCTAAAAAATTATCAGATTATTTTTATGATTGGTAGAGTTTATAGTTTTGCAAGAATTGTGCACTTCTCACACACAGGGACAGGTGGAAGAACATGCCCCCACGGGAGCCTTAAAGGAATACATTCTGGCCCTGTGGAGAATTGCCTCCTCTTCAATTCCACTGGCATATGGTTAGATTTGGGCAAACAGATGCTATGCCAAATATGGCATTTATTGCCTCAGTTCAGATACCAGGCCAGACTGAAGTTTACAGCTGTGTCCTGGTTGAAATTCTAAAACAATAGGAGTTTATTCTCTTAATCTAGTATACCCCCTAATCTAGAATGATGGCATTGTTAGCATCTAGAATTATTTTCTTTCCCATTTTATAGAATGATAATAAAACCTATTCTCATAGGGATTGTTATGAGCAGACCTAAATTCAGTTCTGATTTGTCAAAAGTGAAATAAAAAAACTTCTGTCTGTGTGGTCTTAGGTGGCAGAAATGTAATTATAAGTAAGCCCTAATTTCTTCTAGATATACTAGTGCTTGACCTCAGTGAACGGATAGTCTCTTTATAGAAGTAGATATATTAATCCTTTTAACCCCTTGAAAACCAGCAGTAGTAGCTATTTGATATAACTCTTTCCAAAAAGTTTCTAGCTGGCCAGACTAAGTTTTCATGCTTTTGGTAGTATAGCATATGGACATTTATCTTGGCAGTGATTATGTGTAAGTATAAAAGAAATACTTAAAATGCAATAAAATGAGCCTATCTATCTGTTTCACAAGACTAATGTTTCTTGCTAATCATAGAGAACCTAGGATAAAATGCATAATGTTGGTCATCGGAACTGAGGAAAGCTTAACAATTATACTATATTGGATAGGCCAAATCTAGGAGTATCTGTATACCCGGAGTCCTTTCCTAAGGGGTCCTACCTGTAGCCTCTTACTAAGGATACCAACTCTAGCCAGATATATATAGGTGGCCATGTTCTATATTGCATGACTTTACCATCTTAACCACATCTCAGAACATTTGACCTGAAGTATTTAGGTAGCTTGAAGGCTGACAGATTTAACAACCTAGTACAAGTGTTTTATCTAACTGATGATAGTGACATAGTGGACTGATTAGATGTTCTTTCTTAAGAAATTTTTAATTTGAAATAGAGAGTATTATTTGATAAGAGCAAACACCAATTGCTCTAACCAGAAAAAGAGGCAGACAAAAATGACATGAGTCAGTAGAAGCCATGAGTAAGCAAGAGTGACAAGTAAGTAGGAGCTAAGTCATGAAATTTTTTACAAGTGTGTGTGTGTGTGTGTGTGTGTCTGTTGGTGGGGGTGAGGGTAGATACACATACTTAAATTGTATCTGGGAGGGAAGATGATGGTCAACAAATTATTGCTGCCAAGGGGATAAAGAACTAATTACATCATTACTTATCTATTGGATTCTGAACAACTTGAAATTACAACTTAAAATTCTCCATCTATGTTCCTATACTTTTCATGAGACCTGGTTAAAATACTTTCCATGAGTTCGCATAAGGCCTAGCCACAAAACATACCTTTGTTCCTTGTTTTCATGTGAAACCTTATAATAACTGTTCCCAGTTACCCCCTCACATACACATCCACACACAGATACTTGAGACAACTTTAGTGAGCCTCTATTCTTTGTGGTCAAAGGATTCTAATTTATACAACTACTCTATGAGTTCAATGTTTATTATTTTGGCTCTGTAACCAAGGCAAGGACTGATGAACAATAGCAGTTTTGTGGCCACCCAAGAATATATTGACCTTGAATAGGAAAAAGCAATGTATATAATCCTAATTGTTTAAGAGAAGTGATGCATTACAGGGAGGGCTCAGAGAAAGATGGCTAACACTAATAGCACACATTGGCATTGAGGAGACGACATGGAAATGTGCATTTAGCAAAATAGCTTCAGAACAATATGTTTTCTTTCTCGCCTATTAGATTATGAGTTCCTGAAGCACTCATCTACCTATGCCTCACCAATTCCCAGGAGAGGGCTCTGTATATAATAGGTGAAACACAACTGAGTACATCATGTGGCCCAGCTATGGTTCTGTCTTAAGGTTTAGCAGCAGCTTTGAACTGCCTGGTAAAAATATTTTTTCAGGCAGACTAAACTGAACTGAAGAGAGAGACACAAGTTAGAGACAAGAGTCGGAGATCCAGAAATTTCTGGGAGAGATAGATATAGACAGTGTAGAACAGCCAAGAAACCGTGGGAGGAATTTCAAGGAACCAGATAATATATGCATAATGTTGGTCATCAGAACTGACGAAAGCTTAACTATTATACTATACTAGATAGGCCATTCACATTTAGGGGACTAAGGACCAGAACATACTGTTATCTAGAACATCTGCAGAGCACAGAACAGCATAGCTTTTGGCCAGAAAGCATGACATAGAGTATGGGATAGAGGAGGAGAATTGGCAAAAAATAAATTCTAGATTCTGATTTTTAAAATGACAGAACAAAGATTACAGCATTATTTTCCTTCTCCCTTACAAATTATCCAACTGCACCAGGAGAGCAAAATGGTAGAAACATGAACCCCATCTTCAAAAAAAGATACATGTGCAACTCCAGACTATAAAATGTGATGAAGAATGATAAATGCAGTTAAAAGTGCCCATGGCTGCAGATCTCACACAAAGCTGGCAGAACTTTCTGGGGGGCAAAACCAGTAATGCCCAGTTTAGACTATGGGATAGGATTTGTGAACTGGCAGCAGGAGCTTTCTTGGCCTTCCTAGGGTATATATAAAGAAGAAGTAGGGGGCCAGGCACGTGACTCACACCTGTAATCCCAGCACTTTGGGAGGCCACGGCGGGCGGATCACCTGATGTCAGGAGCTCGAAACCCTGCCTCTACTAAAAATACAAAAAAAAAAAAAAAAAATTAGCTGGGCATGGTGGCAGGCACCTGTAATCCCAGCTACTTGGGAAGCTGAGGCAGGAGAACTGCTTGAACCCGGGAGGTGGAGGTTGCAATGAACTGAGGTTGAGACATTGCACTCCAGCCTGGGTGATGGACTGAGAACCTTTATCAAAAAAATAAAATAAAAAAAGAAGAAGAAGGAGAAGGAGAAGAAGGAGGAGGAGGAGAAGAAGAACAGACTCAATGAGGAATCACACAGACAAGATGGAAAACATGGAAAAACAAAAAGAATAAAGTAGAGATTATATCTTTACTATTAGACAAGATTGAATTTAGTGGAAAAGCTTTAAGTAAGGCAATGAGGAATAATTCAAGGCAGCAGTATAGCATTAAGCATCCATAAAGCAAAAACTACAGAAAATATAAGGAATAATAGTTACATAGTAGTGATAAGAATGTTTATTCACTTCTGTCAGTTCATAAGAGATCAAGTGGACAACACCTAAGAGAAAGAAAACCCAAACAAAATAATGAATGAAGGAGATATTTGATATTTGTCAAGCTTTGTATCCTGAAAACTAAGAATGTCAAATAAAATGTTCACAAAAATAGACCATAAAGAAAATTTCAAAGAATTTCAAAAGGCAAAGTAAATATATACAGCATTCTCTGATCTCATTGCAATAAAACTAGAACTTAGGAAAAAGAATATCATCACCTGGACATTTTTAAATTTCTACTAAAACAATTCTTAGATCAGAGGAAACCAAACAAGTTATAGAAAATCTAAGACAAAAGCATAATGAAAACATTACATCAGAACTTGTGGGCCGGGCGCGGTGGCTCAAGCCTGTAATCCCAGCACTTTGGGAGGCCGAGACGGGCGGATCACGAGGTCAGGAGATCGAGACCATCCTGGCTAACACGGTGAAACCCCGTCTCTACTAAAATACAAAACCTAGCCGGGCGAGATGGCAGGCGCCTGTAGTCCCAGCTACTCGGGAGGCTGAGGCAGGAGAATGGCGTGAACCCGGGAGACGGAGCTTGCAGTGAGCTGAGATCCGGCCACTGCACTCCAGCCTGGGTGACAGAGCGAGACTCCGTCCCAAAAAAAAAAAAAAGAACTTGTGGGATGGAGCTAAAATAGATTTCAGAAGCACTTATCTTAATGAAGAAAGAAAATAACTCTATTAAATATCTAACTCAAAGTTAGAAAAATTATCAATAAACATAAAACAGCAAAATAAGGGAATAAGAGTTAATAAATTAGACAAAAATTGATCAGCTAAATAAAAGAGCTGATTATGTTTTTAAATAGGATATTAAGTTTTTAAAAACAAAAAGTAGACAGGAAAGAGCATAAACCAAGAAATAATGGGAAATTATAAAAATAGAAAAGAAAAGAATCCTAAGAAAATATTTTGCTCAATCCTGTGCAAATTAATTTGAGAACATAGAAGAAATGGATGATTTTCTAGGAAAGTTGAAAAGATCGATACTAACGCCGGGCGCGGTGGCTCAAGCCTGTAATCCCAGCACTTTGGGAGGCCGAGACAGGCGGATCACGAGGTCAGGAGATCGAGACCATCCTGGCTAACACGGTGAAACCCCGTCTCTACTAAAAAAATATAAAAAACTAGCCGGGTGAGGTGGCGGCGCCTGTAGTCCCAGCTACCCGGGAGGCTGAGGCAGGAGAATGGCGTGAACCTGGGAGGCGGAGCTTGCAGTGACCTGAGATCCGGCCACAGCACTCCAGCCTGGGTGACAGAGCGAGACTCTGTCTCAAAAAAAAAAAACAAAAAACAAGATCAATACTAACCTTAGATAACTAGAAAATCTAAACTATTGTCACAGAATAACCGTCTTTTATATATATATATATATATATATACACACACACATCTACATATATACACACATCTATATATATATACATCTGTATATATACATGTGTATACATCTGTATATATACATATATATATATATATGGTAAGTCCTTTATTTTGTCATGTGAAACCATATAACAGCTGCCTAACCACAATGTGTAGATATCAAGAGAAGATGGCTCAGAAATAGCACTAGTGACTCAAATAGTGACCATTATGATAAAATGAATAAAGTTTTGACTGATTTACAGGAGTTTTAAAATGCATTTTATATTGAGTAGTTACTTCATGGTTTCTCAAAAGAATTATTATGTTAAACCAAAAATAAACTAGGTATAGTTTGTTCACATAACAAATCTACATTCAAAGACATGCTTACAAATTTTCCACTTAGTCTATTTTTCTGTTCTTAGCATTACTACAAATGCCTCTTTCCGTCATCATGTTGAATTCTTCAGCATCTTCCGTATCATTTCCAGAGGCATCTCTGGGAAGTAGTGATGCCTGTCTTCCCTGAGAAGCACTGATAACATCAGTATACCCACCGTTCACACCTTTTCCCTCTCCTGAGGTGTGCTAGTTTTTAGCACGACAGAAAAAACACACTACTAGGATTTGAAAACCTAAATTCTGGGCCTGGTTGGGTCATAAACTATAGAACCATAGATCATATATTCTCCCCAGGTGCCTGTTTCTCCACTGCAAAATATGATTCATATTTGCTTGGTCCTTTGTAGTCCTTTACTGTTTCATTTATCTTCATGATAACCCTTAAATTTAAGTAAGGTAGCAGTATGCTCATTTTATAGAAGAAATTCATTCTCAAAGAGGATACACAGTCTCCCAAAGATCCCACAATAATAATATCTTAGGCAGAGCTAAACTCACACAGTCTCACTCAAGATCCTAGTACTGGTACATGGTGTACTCATAGTTTGCTAAAATGGATGAAGCAGCAATTTCTAAGGTCCCTTCCAATGATCCTGTTCTCTGCTTCTACTTGCTGTTTTTTCTCTCTTCTCTCAACTAACGTTAACATCCAAAACTATATATAATCACCAAATTTCATTTACCATGGTTTTATTTAATTATTCTTTAAAGTTTTCTATTTCCATGTTAAATCCAGAGAAATGTTACTTTTTCAAAAGTTTCTACTGCTGCCTGCCTGTCTGAAGGCCATGAGACTTACCTATTTGTTTGTCAAAGCAAAAATTCTCAACATTTTGTAAACACCACTAATTACTTTTTATAACTGTAAAAACAATTATTTCATACTTAAAACCAATTCAAAATAAAATAAATCCTTGATACTTCTTATTCCCTGGAGTAGTAATTTTAATTGGATTCTAGTGATTTGTAATTTTTTCCTGTGTGCCTTTATTTGGGAAATACTGTTAGTCTGCCTCACTATCAAGTCTGTTTCCCTAACAAGAAAATATCACAGTCTTAAGAGTCAGGAAAGCTTTTACTTTCACTATCACATATGAAAAATGAACTAAACACCTAAACTGGAAAATAAAACTTAAATGAGGGATTCAGGATATTTCCCAAGGGGTCATATGACCAATTTAAAAGTTGGTGTGATGTGCCTAAAATAACACGCTCACTCTTTTACTTATAATAAAGGTACAGATGTACTGATTAGTCATGCTGACATGTACATATAAAATATGCCTATGCCAAATTAAAAGGAAACAAAATACATTCTATGGCAATCCTGAAAAGTCAGGGAGCTCAATAAATATTAAAGAGTATGCTCTCACAATTAGCATTAAACACTTGGTAATTAGCATAATTTAATATGTGAAAAATGAGAAAATATACAGGATGAGAAGTACACATAGGAAACTGTTGTGATTTTTCTTCATTTTGATCGTATTGCTTTCTTGTCTTCAGGAGGGAAGATTTTGATTTCAGAATTCACATCTTTCTGTTCTAAATGGTATTCTTGGGCTATTTTCTCAGCAGTTCATGTTTCTGGATAAAGTTTATGATTATTGAGAAATGTCAATGCTTCTACAATGGAAATTTTGCCTTTGGGAATGGTCTTAATATTTATCATGTTAAAGTGATGGCCGAAAGGCAATCTGAATTCTTTCGGCTCTTGACATGTTTCAGCAGCTTTTACCTGCACGGAAGACACAGGATCTTTGGAATCAACATACACATCTTTTAGAAATGACAGCAGCTTGTCATTACTAGATTACGAGCAATCTCTCCCTTAATTTCTGGATAGAGACTAATATGCTCTCGCAGGAGGCTGTTGGTAGTGAGGTGCCTGGGAGCAGGAGAGGGCTTTATCTTGTTGATTTCCCATTCTGCTCTAGGTTGAAATTCTCTAGGTTGTTCTCTAGGTTGAAAGTTCTCTAGGTTCTCTAGGTTGAAATTCCTGATCCCACGAGTCACCGCAGCCCCCATCTCCTCATAACATGATGGCCTCAGGTTCACGCCACGTGTGGGAACACTGGTGCAGGAAACCTCCGGGGTACCCTAGAATAACTTTCTTCTACTGAGGCCTTGGTGATTTAACAGGGGAATTCTACCAAACCTTTCAGGAATAAATCAATCCAGTCCTCCCAAATACGTATGCTTTAATAAATGTGGATATCTCTGGAAGGACATGAGAAACTAGTAAACGGTTATTATTAACAGGGAACAGAACTGGGGCTGAGGGACATTGTTAGAAAGAAGTCTTGTTTTTTCCTGTATATCTTTTATAACTTTTGTATTTTGTGCCATTTGCATATGGTACTTATCCAAGTATGAGGAATTTAGAACATCTTTGTTTTACATTTGAACAAGTTGACAACACTATTTGGCTGTTGTTATTATGTTTACCTTAAGTTTTCAATAAATATAGTAGGCGTAATTTCTTAAATATCTCCCTTCCCCAAAGATGTCCCACCATAATTCCTGGAATCATGATGAATATGATGCTCTATTACTGATTCTGTGATTATGTTTTGCCATGTGGCGCAGTTGACCTTAAAATAGGGAGATTCAAGCCTAGATTATCTGAGTGGGCCTAATTGAATCATATGAGCCTTGAAAGCAGAGAGCTTTCTTTGGCTAATGGCAGGAGGGAAAGTCAAAGAGATTGGAAGTATGAGAAGGACTCAGTGTGCAATAGCTGCTTTGAAAGTGGAGGAGATCACTTGAGAAAGAAGGCAAGTAGCTTTGAGGGAACTGGCCAAATCCCTGCAACCTCAAGGAACTAACTCTGTCAAAAACCTGAAAGAGTTTGAGAGTGGATTTTCCCCGGTCTCCAGATAAGAGTCCAGCCCATCAGGCATCTTGATTTCAGCTTTATGATATCCTGAGCAGAGCCCACTTGGGACTCCTGACCTGCAGAGATGTGAGATAATAAATGGATATTGTTTTCAGCTGCTAAATTTGTTAGTTAGGAATAGAAACTAATAGAGCAAAATTACATTCTAAAACTTTCATACATGTGGGCTTTCAGAGACTTTAGAGATGGGAGCCATATTCCCTCCAGTCTGGGTGTGATGAGTAGTGCCAAAGCAGCTGCAGAACCCGTGGAACAGTGTCATTGACAGCCAGAGGCTACGTTGTTTCCATTGGTGCCATAAGTAGAATATGCTCTGCTGTCTTTTCATTACTTTCTCCGATTGTGTAGAGAATGAATTTTGTATACCTGTCTCAGTCTTTCCCTCTTTCAGATTATAGTCTTAGAAGCAATTTTTTGGCGTTTCTGTTTTAAATAATCTTGCATTTTCAATAAAGAGGTTGCCATTTCTTTTCTTTTTTTTTTTTTTTTTGAGACAGCACCTTGCTCTGTCACCCATGCTGGAGTACAATCACCACTTACTGCAACCTTGACCTTCCAGGCTCAAGCAATCTTCCCATCTCAGTCTCCTGAGTAGCTTGGACTACAGATGTGCACCACCATGCACAGCTTTTTTTTTTTTTTTTTTTTTTTTTTGATGGAGACAGAGTCTGTGGTTGCCCAGGCTGGTTTCAAACTCCCGGGCTCTAGCAATCCTCCCCCCTCAGCCTCCCAAAGTGTTGGGACTACAGATGTGTGCCACCACACCTGGCCTTTTCTTTGGATGTCTTAGGAAATTAACTCCTACCTTTCTAAAAATTCCTGGGTTTATGTGACCTGGATTTAAATGGTCATGAGAGAAATTTCTGATATGATAGTGCAATCAAGTAACACTGGAATTCTTTGACTACTTTAGTTTTTCTAGAGTTTTATTTAAATTAACCGAATTTTGTTTCATTGGCAGTTTTATCCAAGACTGAATAAAGGTAGTTTACCTTTTAAGTTGCTATACACGAGAACTTACCTTTCAATTAATTCTTTTAATTTAGCAGTGTGGGAAGCTGTTATTTACTTTTTATTTAATTGGTTGTACTTTTGTAAACTTTTACCTGTAGAAAGTAACTTTGAGAACCACAGAGTAGAAACATATTGGTTAAGGTCTCTGAAGAGTGTCAGAGGCTCCTATCTCTAAAGCCTCTGAAAGCCCACATGTATGAAGAAACATATTGGTTAAGGTGTCTGAAGAGTGTCAGAGGATTCAAGAATGCTTCTGTGATTCCCATCACTTCACATTCTGAGTGGAAAAGCACACAACAGAAATGCTGCAAGTCAGTCAGCATCAGGAGACTATAGCATCCATCATTAAGTGCAATAAGACTATGACTTTCTGTTACTGAGTTGTGCTGCCTTTTCTTTTTGCCAGTAAGTTACATGGTCCAGTTTTTTTCTTTCTTAGATGACTTCAGGGACTTGTTGTAAGCCTGCTAAGGTCAGGGAATGCTTCTGCCTTATGTACAGTGTATTATACAAAGATGTATCTATAATAAAAGTGGAACCCAGCTGGGCGTGGTGGCTCATACCTGTAATCGCAGCACTTTGGGAGACTGAGGCAGGCAGATCACTTGAGGCCAGGAGTTGGAGATCAGACTGGCCAACATGGTGAAACCCCATCATTACTACAAATACAAAAAAATTAGCCGGGTGTGTTGGCATGGGCCTGTAATCCCAGCTACTCGGGAGGCTGAGGCAAGAGAATCACTTGAACCCAGGAGACAGAAGCTGCAGTGAGCTGAGATCATGCCACTGCACTCCAACCTGGGTGACAGAGCAAGATTTGGTCTCAAAAAAAATAAAAACAATAAAAGTAGAACCCATGAAGAAAAATTTAAACAACTGATTTTAATGACTGTAAAGGAGTGTCACTAGTAGAAAAATATTTCTATATTGTTAGTGTAATCAAGTTTCTTTAAAGATAATATTGATCATTTTTAGCAGAAGTTTGTTATTTATCTTTAGGAAATGAAATTAAATGTTTTACTTTGTTTTGTTTTTAATGTTTCTAAAAGGAATGAAACTGTATTATTGCTGATTCTGTTGTGGATTGAGACATTGAGAGTAGCAAAAATTATATTAATGCTCTGTGCCAAAACACATAAAATGACTTTATCACTGGTGTCTCAATTACAAAAAAATAATAATTTGCATAATGTGATAAGAATGCCACTTGAAAGAAAGGAGGCTGAGTTTTTTTTTATTTTTTTGTTTTTTTTACATCCAGTAAAACATGATTGACATCATCTAGTCAAATTATTTATTATACTGAGCTTTGTTTTCTGTATAAACCATATTTTCAAGATATTATTTTAAAAGAAATTTAAATCTTCTGGGCTTAGGTTTCAGAGTTATACATAACTCACAAGTGAGCCATGTGAGGTGAGTTCCTTGAAAGCCATACACCTAGGTCTCATTTCAAAGACTAAATTTGGGCCGGTTGCTTTGGGTCATGCCTGGAATCCCAGCATTTTGGGAGGCCGCGGCAGGTGGATCATGAGGTCCAGAGATGGAGACTATCATGGCTAACATGGTGAAACCCTGTCTCTATCAAAAATACAAAAAATTAGCCGGGCATGGTGGTGCACACCTGTAGTCCCAGCTACTTGGGAGGCTGAGACAGGAGAATTGCTTGAACCTGGGAGGCAGAGGTTGCAGTGAGTCGAGATGGCACCACTGCACTCCAGCTTGGGTGACAGAGCGAGACTCCACTTTGTCTCAAAAAAAAAAAAAAAGGGCCAGCTTTGTTTCAAAGCCCAAACCTGGCTCTGGTAGACTATTTTCTAAGATAACTCTTGACGAGTTTTGCTAAAGGAAACGGAGGTATGGTACAGATCATCTCAAAGTCATGTTTGGCTCTCTCTGCACTTGGGGTTTTCCTCTGGCATGTTTATCTTCTGAATAATGCTCCTCCTAGGCTAAATAGAGTTTGAACCCTCCATCTTATAACAGATGTGACAGAGGAATGCTTATGATCAATGACAATGTACAGTCCACAGAGATAAAGAAATTGGTGGGAATGAGACTTTGAGAAATATAATGAATGTCAGATTGCAGGCTGCCCATAGTACATCCAGCATCAGTACACTGTAGTTTGCTTTAACTAATTTGGGCCTCTGCAGCTTTGGGACAGTATTGCAAATAGGTAGTATAATAAGCTTAAATAACAGATTTCCATCACTTAAATATAAAAATCTCAGATTTGTCACAGTAATAATATTGACCTCATGTTTTTGTTTACGTTTTTTGTTCATTGACTTCATGAATGAATTGTATGGCAGGAAAGCAGGTAATACACTTCCAGACCTCATATTACATAGGTGTTGAGGCTAGAGAATGTCATAGAGGCATGCCCTTATTCATAAAACACTAGGGGAAATGCCTTACTATGTTTTATTAAGTGAAGACCTTTCATTGTAAAAGTGAGATTATTCCTTTAGAAACCATATAAATTACTGAAGGGAATTATGAGCAAGAATATATTTTGGGTTCATAGATGCCAAATGCCCATCTCTCTGGATGATTATTCTTCTAAATATTTTTCTATTACCTAGTTTCAGCTCAGGAAATCAGTTAGACCCTTAAGGGCCTAAGCAAGCAGGAAATGAGTGATAGATTTATAGATTCCACCAGTGAATTTGAAAAAAATCTTTTGCCTTTTAAATTATAACTGCAGTAGACTCAATGTAAGTGCTTTTTAAAACATTATTTTATTTATTTATTTATTTTTGAAGCAAAGTCTCACTCTGTCACCCAGGCTAGAGTGCAGTGGTATGATCTTGGCACACTGTAACTTCTGCCTCCAGGATTCAAGTGATTCTCTTTTTTTTTTTTTTGAGGCAGAGTCTCGCTCTGTCGCCTGGACTGGAGTGCAGTGGCCGGATCTCAGCTCACTGCAAGCTCCGCCTCCTGGGTTTACGCCATTCTCCTGCCTCAGCCTCCCGAGTAGCTGGGACTACAGGCGCCCGCCAGCTCGCCCGGCTAGTTTTTGTATTTTTAGTAGAGACGGGGTTTCACCGTGTTAGCCAGGATGGTCTCAGTCTCCTGACCTCGTGATCCGCCCGTCTCGGCCTCCCAAAGTGCTGGGATTACAGGCTTGAGCCACCGCGCCCGGCCAGGATTCAAGTGATTCTCTTTCTTCAGCCTCCTGAGTAGCTGGGATTATAGGCACATACCACCACACCTGGCTAATTTTTGTATTTTTAGTAGAGATGGGGTTTCGCCATGTTGGTCAGGCTGGTCTCGAGTTCCTGACCTCAAGTGATCCACCGCCTCAGCTCCCAAAGTGCTGGGATTACAGGAGTGAGCCACCACACCCAGCCCATAAATGCCTTTTTTAATGCGCCATCTTCCTTTCCTATATAAACCCTTTTCAAGTTATATTTTCCCTGTGATATTCTCAATAAGGAACAAATTACATAAAATCAGGAATCCTGATTTCATATTTAGTGTAGGAAGTCAAATTACCATTGAGCCTAGGTCATATATTCTAGTAGTAGAGACCAATCTATTTGCTGCCTTGTTCTGGAGGGTCATAGCAAGTCTGAACCAGGCAGCCAGGTAGACCACTCTGATGGCCGCATTCAAGCTTAGAGCTTCTCCTGTCTGAAAGACACTGGAGGAAGCTGCTTCTCACCTTATTGAGCTCCAAGAGTTCAGTTGTGCTCTTTGGAACACTAGGAATAACTGTATCCTGGACATAAACCAAGGGCAAGACATGGTTTTAGCTTCCATGAGGGCCTTTGCTTAAGAGTAAGAAGGGCTGCTACACATCTTAATTTTGCCACTGAATAGCTATGTGATACCAGGCCTTTGACATAAGCAGTTAAGTTAGAGGACTCCAGAGGGCCTGTCTAGCTCTTACATCACATAAGTCTAAATTCCACCTGTGATTTCATAGGATCCTTAAGTTAGCATTCCACTTCTGTGGGCCTCGTTTTCTGCCCCTATTAAACAAAGATATGGCTCTTGAGAGCCTGTTAAAAGCAGGTTTTTGAAAAAAAAAAAAAGGCTCAAGTCAAATAAATTTTGAAACAGATTGAGATTGAAAGGTATTTTTGTGTGTGTGGAGAATGTAGGATTAACTAATTTATTTTCATTACATAGAGAAATTTCAGTTTGTTACTATAGACTATTTGTAGAAATATGAGTTCTTGAGTTTTTCATTCTGCTACCCCAGATGTGTAGCACTCTGCTTTGTACATAGGAAGCACTTAGCAATTTGTGTGTTCTCTTGAATTTCACTGAAATACCACTTAAAAAGGTAAAGTTATATAAACTACTTTTTAGTATTTGAAGTTTCTTTAAGCCTATTTTTAATGAGGGCTTGGTGTTCATGCAATGACTTATTTTTGTTTGTACTGGCAGAGCATAGCTTTTTCAGTTGGCCAGTTAAAATGGAATGACAAGCTGGGCACGGTGACTCATGCCTGTAATCCCAGCACTTTGGGAGGCCAAGGCGGATGGATCACAAGGTCAGGAGTTCAAGCCCAGCCTCACCAAGATGGTGAAACCCCATCTCTACTAAAAATACAAAAAATTAGCCAGGCGTCGTGTTAGGCGCCTGTCATCCCAGCTACTCGGGAGGCTGCGGCAGAGAATTGCTTGAACCCAGGAGGCAGAGGTTGCAGTAAGCCAATATCATGCCACTGCACTCCAACCTGGGTGACAGAGCAAGACTCCATCTCAAAAAAAAAAAAAAAAAAAAAAGACAACTTGTGCTCTTATTTTTAAAATATTATATACTTCTAGCCCCATACAAATGCTTTCAGATTAGACTAACCTATTACACATTGGATTACCTGGACAGTTTTAAAATACAACTTAAACTTGAACAGAAGCATCCAAAGGTCAAACACTGTTTTACTGGACATACCTTTTACTTTTCTATTTTATGTATTTTACGTTAAAAGCTAGACCTTTGAGGCCAGGTGCAGTGGCTCACGCCTGTAATCCAAGCACTTTGGGAGGCTGAGGTGGGCTGATCATCTGAGGTCAGGAGTTTGAAATCAGACTGGCCAACATGGAGAAACCCCATCTGTACTAAAAATAAAAAAATTATCTGGGCCTGCTGGCACGAGCCTGTAATCCCAGCAACTCAGAAGGCTGAGGCAGGAGAATCACTTGAACCCAGGAGGCGGAGGTTGCAGTGAGCTGAGATCACCCCACTGCATTCCAGCCTGGAAGACAGAGCAAGACTCCGTCTCAAAAAAAAAAGAAGTTAGACCTTTGGGTTTAAAAGCCCCAGGATAAACACATGAAAAAAATCTTTCAAAATTTAAAAGTTTAAAATGTGCTCAGTACACCCTTCTTCCCACCCAACCAAACAACAACATCTTAAGTTAAATCAAGTGGTATAAAATAACAACCTAGAATTCTACCACTGCCCCAGGGAAGTTCTGTCTGCCCACTGTCACCTGCTTTTACAGGTCTACACCAGAAACAACTTCCCTTGATAGGAAGTACTGACTTTGTTCAGAGCTGTAAAATTATACCCAGCACCTCCGTTGTCTTCTTCTGTATGAGTCCTAGGGCCTGAGAGCTGCCATTTATGACACTTTGGTTTGTCACACCCTGCATACACCATTAGAGACATTATTTTCCTCTCTTGGCTTTGTATCTGCTTCCTTCTGTTGCTACCCTCTCCATTTCCTATTTTCCTCATTTTTAAAAATGAAATTTATTTTTGCTTTTTCATTTGTCTAAGACTTAGGCTTTCATTTCCCCATCTGTAAATCAGGCACTAGATAATAATCTCTGAAGCCAATTCCAGTACCCTGTGAAGTCATGGTATCTTAGATTTATGAGTAAATATAGTTATCTTTTTGATGATAGATTCATCAATAAACCATGGATTGGAAACATAAGAATATGAAAACCCTTTATAACCCTCCTATCTCTGAAATTCACAGATACTGCTATATAGAACTGATTAATGAATTTCAATAGTTATCTATACCAACATATAATTAATAATGATATGTATTGATAATATTAATAACAATGAGACACCCACAGATGACTTGTCAGTAGCTGATTTGTGATTTCCTAATTTTAAGAGTGTGTGTATTCTTGTTGTAATCTACAAGAGCAAGAACCTTCTCAAAATAAAAGAGTTTTTCACGGATACTAATTCACTGACTCATTTACTGACAATTTTTAGTAAGGTCAGAAACAATATCAGATCGGTCTGAAATCATAATTTTTTTTTTGGTTGGGGGGAGAGGTCTTGCTCTTGTCCCCCAGGCTGGAGTGCAGTGGTACAATCTCGGCTCACTGCAACCTCCGCCTCCTGGGTTCAAACGATTCTCCTGCCTCAGCCTCCCAAGTAGCTGGGATTAGAGGCGACTGCCACCAGGCCCAGCTAATTTTTCTGTATTTTTAGTAGAGACGAGGTTTCACCATGTTGCCCAGGCTGGTCTCAAACTCCTGATCTCAGGTGATCCCCCGCCTTGGCCTCCCAAAGTGCTGGGATTATAGGCGTGAGCCACCACGCCCAGCCCATAAAAAATATTTCTAATGGCCGGATGTGGTGGCTCATGCCTGTAATCCCAGCACTTTGGGAGGCCAAGACGGGTGGATCACCTGAGGTCAGGAGATCGAGACCATCCTGGCTAACACGGTGAAACCCCGTCTCTACTAAAAAAATACAAAAAACTAGCCAGGCATGGTGGCGGACACCTATAGTCCCAGCTACTCGGGAGGCTGAGTCAGGAGAATGGTGTAAACCCGGGAGGCGGAGCTTGCAGTGAGCTGAGCTCCGGCCACTGCACTCCAGCCTGGGTGACAGAGCGAGACTCGGTCTCAAAAAACAACAACAAAAAAACATTTTTAAGGGTCTAATAGTTAAAAGTTAATTTGTGGTGAAAAATAACTCCTGTCTATAATTGTATTTTATTTTACTGTTTTAATTTTATTGTTTTATTGTTAAATTGTTTAATTGTTTTACTGTTTATTTTGAGACAGGGTCTCACTTTGTCACCCAGGCTGGGATGTAGTGGCACTCATTGCAGCCTCGACCTCCCAGTCTCAAATGATCTTCCTACCTCAGCCTCCTGAGTAGTTGGGATTACAGGCATATGCCACCATTCCTGGCTAATATTTAAAAATTTTTTTGTAGAGATGGGGTCTCACTATGTTACTTATGCTGGTCTTGAACTCCTGGGCTCAAGTGATCCCCTTGCCCTTGGCCTCTCAAAGTATTAGAATTATAGGTATAAGCCACACACTGTATATCCATGGTCCTCAACAGGGAGTTGCTTTGCCCTGAGGGGACATTTAGCAATGTCTGGAAAATATTTTGGTTGCCATAACCTTGGGGTGTGAGATGCTACTGGTGTCTGGTGTGCAGAAGCCAATGATTGTGCAAAGCATCTTTAAATGCACAGGATAGTCTCCCCACAACAAAGAATCACCCATTCCAAAACACTAATAGTGCCAAGATTGAAAAACACTTCCGTATGTGACTCTGTGACTCAACATAAGAGTTCTATGATTTGGAGAGTCTTCTCATACTTAATTCTAGAGGTTGTGAAAATAAAATGAAGGTCATTATAATGTTATAGTTTAGCCATGTGTACCATTACCAACTGCTTGCTGACTCTTGGCCTTTTATCCTTACCTAGACTATTAGACCTTCACAATGGATTCGTTTTTTTTCTTTATTTTGGAGACGGAGTCTAGCTCTGTTGCCCAGGCTGGAGTGCAGTGGCCGGATCTCAGCTCACTGCAAGCTCCGCCTCCCGGGTTCACGCCATTCTCTGCCTCAGCCTCCCGAGTAGCTGGGACTACAGGCACCCACCACCTCGCCCGGCTAGTTTTTTGTATTTTTTAATAGAGACGGGGTTTCACCGGGTTAGCCAGGATGGTCTCGATCTCCTGACCTTGTGATCCGCCCGTCTCGGCCTCCCAAAGTGCTGGGATTACAACCTTGAGCCACTGCGCTCAGCCTCACAATGGATTCTTAAGTCTGGCCTGAGACACTTGTTATTACTACAGGAAAACAAAAAAGAAAGCAAAAGATCCTACTATCTGGTAATAAATATCTCATCTGAGTAGGTTTAAAGATCAAATAGTCTTTGAAAAATAACAATTCTGGCTGTTATTAAAGTCAAAAAATAACAGATGCTGGTGAGGTTGTTGAGAAAAAAGAATACTTTTAGCCTGTTGATGGGAGTGTAAATTAGTTCCACCATTGTGGAAGACAGTGTGGCAATTCCTCAAAGACCTAATGACAGAAATACCATTTGACCCAGCAATCCCTTTACTGGGTATATACAAAAAGGAATATAAATCATTCTGTTATAAATACGCAGGCGTGCGTATATTCATTGCAACACTATTCACAATAGCAAAGACATGGAACCAACTTAAACACCCATCGGTGATAGACTGTTTAAAGAAAATGTGAGGCCGGGTACAGTGGCTCACGCCTGTAATCCCAGCACTTTGGAAGGCTGAAGCAGGCGGATCATGAGGTCATGAGATCAAGACCATCCTGCCTAACATGGTGAAACCCCGTCTCTACTAAAAGTACAAAAAAAAGTTAGCTGGGTTTGTTGGTGGGCACCTGTAGTCCCAGCTAGTTGGGAGGGTGAGGCAGGAGAATGGCGTGAACCCAGGAGGCAGAGGTTTCAGTGAGCCGAGATTGTGCCACAGTCTGGGTGACAGAGCGAGACTCCATCTCAAAAAAAAAAAAAAAAAAAAGAAAGAAAATGTGGTACATATGTGTACCATGGAATACTATACAGCCATAAAAAAGAACGAGATCGTGTCCTTTGCAAGAACATGGATGGAGCTGGAGGCTATTATCCTTAGCAAACTAATGCCGAATACTGCGTGTTCTCACTTACAAGTGGGTGTTAAATGATGGTCACGTAGAGAAGAACAACACACACTGGGGACTACCAGAGGGCAGAGGGTAGGAGGGAGAGGATCAGGAAAAATAACTAATGGATACTAAGCTTAATACCTGGGTGATGAAATAATCTGTACAAAGAAAACCCATGACACATATTTGCCTGTGTAACAAACCTGCACATCCTGTATATGTACCCCTGAACTTAAAAAAAAGAAAAAAGAAAATTAAAAATAACAATTTTTATAAGGCAGTATGCTTTAAAATGATATCATGGACTGTTAAACTTTAGTAGACTTGACCAATCGTTTAGTCCAATGCTGTTTTTTTTTTCAAATAAAGTAAGAGCCTCACTATCTAAGCTCACATGGTATGTTGGTTGCAGGATTAATATAAGGAGGCATGATTACATGATCACAATCCAGACACAAGGCACCTCCTTCATGACAAAATTCATCACAAATATAGGTTCTTTATGTGGTTCTTTTATGGCCCTCACTAGCTTTTGCATCAAGGTTTGCTCAATGTGAACTTTACGAAAATCAGGGAGAAAATGATTTAGTGAATAAAGGGATTAGAAATTGCATCCTGGCACCATTTACACAACTTGCAAAACAATATTAAAAAATGACTAGGGAGGTGGAGGTGGAAGGATATTTTATGTATATATATCTTAGCCACACCCAGTGGTGCACACCTACTGTCCTAGCTACTTGGGAGGCTGAGGCAGGATTGCTTGAGCCCAGGAAGTTGAGGTTGCAGTGAGCTGTGATCACACCACTACACTCCAATCTGGGTAACACAGCAAGACCCTGTCTCAAAAAAAATAAAAAATAAAATGATTTTTTTTAAAAATGAAGAAGAGGACAAGTAGAGAGGTAGGGTGGGGAATTTTCCCTTGAATCCTCAAAATAATAAAAGTCTGTATTCCACTTTCTCCTTCCTTCATAACATTTGAAATTCCACAGTAATTTTCCCTTCAGTTATTTGCCTATTTCCTTTTTAATGAGTTTCCATTGTTATACCCAGTAGATTAAACAACATTCTTCTTTACTTATTGAATTGATATAGTAAGATCTGAAAAAAAAAAAAAAGTTATTCCAAAATGCTAACAGTAAAGAACAAAGTTTTTAGGGATCTAATAGTTTCTTTCCTTCCTAGCTTTACTGAGATTTAATTGACAAATAAAAATTATTTATATTTAAGTTATATAACATGATGATTTGATATATGCATACATTGTAAAATAATTACCACAGTCAAGCTAATTAACACATCCAATACTCCATATAGTTAACGTGTGTGTATGTGTGTGGTGAGAACACTTATGATCTAGCAAATCTAAATCTCCCTTACCAAACTTCAGTATACCGTAGAATATCATTAACTTGTAGTCACCATACCGTACATTAGATACCCAGAACTTTATCATCTTATAACTGAAATTTGGGCCCTTTGAGCAACATCTCTCCATCTATCTTATCCCCCAACAAGGAGCAATCACCATTCTACTCTCTGCTTCTGTGAGTTTGACATTTTTAGATTCTTTCCGTAACTGAAGTCATATAATATTTGTCTTTCTGCGTCTGGCTTATTTCACTTAGCGTAATGTCTTCCAGGTTCATCCATGTGTCATGAATGGCAGGATTTCCTTCTTTTTTATGACATAATATTCTATTATGCATATGTATAAATATAAATATACACACCACCTTTTTTGTATCCATTCATCCATCAACACATGCTTAGGTTATTTCTATATCTTGGTCATTATGAATAATTCTGCAGTGAATGTAGGAGTGCAAATATCTCTTCAAGATACTATGCTGATTTCATTTCCTTTGGTTACATACCCAGAAGTGGGATTGCTGCAGTAGTTCCATTTTTTATGTTTGAAGACCCTCTGTACTATTCTTCATAGTAGCTAGGCCAATTTACATTTCCACCAAAAGTGTATAAAGGTTCTCTTTTCTCCATATCCTCATCTCTCTCCATATCCATATCTCTCTCTCTCTTTTTTTTTTTTTTTTTAAATAATGGCCATCCTAACAGCTATGAGGTAATATTTCATGGTTTTGATTTGTATTTCCCTAATGATTAGTGATGTTGAGCACCTTTTCATTTACTTGCTGGCTATATTTATGACTTCTTTGGGAAAATATCTATTCAGGTCCTTTGGCCATTTTTTAGTTGGGTTATTTGGTATTTTGCTGTTGAGTTATATAAATTCCTTAAATATTTTGGATATTAACCCCTCATGAGATATATAGTTTGGAAATATTTTCTTCCATTTTCTAGGTTGCATTTTCATTTTGTTGACTGCTTCCTTGGCTGTGCAGAGCTTTTTAGTTTGATGTAGTCCCACATGTTTATTTTTCCTTTTATTGCCTGTGCTTGTGTCAAAAAATCATTGCCAAAACCAGTGTAAAGGAGTTTTTCCCTTAAGTTTTCTTCTGGGAGTTTCATGATCTCAGGTCTTAAATTTAAATCTTTAAATATTTCGTGTTAATGTTTGTTATGGTATAAAATAAGGGTCCACTTTCATTCTCTTGCATGTGGAGATCCAGTTTTTCCAGCACCATTTATTGGAGAGACTATCCTTTCCCCATTGTGTATTCTTCTCGGCGCCCTTGTCAAAGCGAGATCTAGTAGTTTCTAAGCAGCATCATGAAGCTGTAGCTTTACTGATTTCATGTTACAACAAAAAATTTTTAAGCACAAAACCAGGGGTGTGACATACCCTGAAACTGGTGATTGAAAAGCAGTACTGTTAGAGAAAGGGATCTTATGGAGATCATTGTTAGTAGTAGTAATTGGGGCATTACTGGGCAGGATACCCCAGTATCCTGATCTGATACCTTAATTATATAATTAAGTTTTTAAGTGTAGAAGTGGGTATAATGATCACTGTTTCAATAAAATTAAAATATTAATGTGTTAAAGTACCATCTCATTTGGTGCTAGTAGAAAATGAAATAAATGGCCGGGCGCGGTGGCTCACGCCTGTAATCCCAGCACTTTGGGAGGCCGAGACGGGCGGATCACGAGGTCAGGAGATCGAGACCATACTGGGTAACACAGTGAAACCCCGTCTCTACTGAAAAATACAAAAAACTAGCCGGGCGAGGTGGCAGGCGCCTGTAGTCCCAGCTGCTCAGGAGGCTGAGGCAGGAGAATGGCGTAAACCCGGGAGGCGGAGCTTGCAGTGAGCTGAGATCCGGCCACTGCACTCCAGCCTGGGCGACAGAGCAAGACTCCGTCTTGGAAAAAAAAAAAAAAGAAAATGAAATACATAAAAACCATTGCTAAAAGTCACTAAACCTCTCTTACAGCCTAATTAGCAAGTTAATGCTTTTTCCTTTTGGCTGTTCCCTAATTTTTCATTCAATTTATGTTTTCCCGAAAATCTGCTAATTTCATGCACTTTAACCCTACGGAAGAGGATGTTGCTTAGCAACTGCCTAAATAACTAATAGACCTAGGTATCTAGTAAAGGCTTGAAGGATTTACTTATTTTAAAGTTATATATTTGTGTATTAACCATCAAATCCAAGAGGAAGTTGTTTCACTTTGATATTTCTTCTGATTTCTGCATTTTTATGATTAATTCTTTTATTTTTTTTTATTTTTTATTTTTTGAGATGGAATCTTGCTCTGTCGCCCAGGTTGGAGTGCAGTAGCTTGGTCTCTGCTCACTGCAACCTCTGCCACCCGGGTTCAAGTGACTCTCCTGCCTCAGCCTCCCAAGTAGCTGGGACTACAGGCACACCTACCATGCCTGGCAAATTTTTGTATTTTTGGTAGAGACAGGGTTTTACCATCCTGGCCAGGTCAGGATCTTGAACTCCTGACCTCAAATGATCCACCCACCTCGGCGTCCCAAAGTGCTGGGATTACAGGGGTGAGCCACTGTGCCTGGCCTGCATTTTTATAATTAATTTGTACATGAGTTGTTTGTAGAAAAAAAAAAAGTATTTTTTTTTTTGAGACGGAGTCTTGCTCTCTCGCCAGGCTGGAGTGCAGTGGCCGGATCTCAGCTCACTGCAAGCTCCTCCTCCCGGGTTTACGCCTTTCTCCTGCCTCAGCCTCCCGAGTAGCTGAGACTACAGGTGCCCGCCACCTCGCACGGCTAGTTTTTTGTATTTTTAAGTAGAGACAGGGTTTCACCGGGTTGGCCAGGATGGTCTTGATCTCCTGACCTTGTGATCCACCCGTCTTGGCCTCCCAAAGTGCTGGGATTACAGGCTTGAGCCACCGCGCCAGGCCCTAAAAAGTATGTTTTATGGGAACTTCTTTTTTCTTCCTTCAGCCTCATAGTAGCATTGCTGTATTTGTCATTTACTTTAGTTAATCTTTTCTAACAGAATACCCTATCAATGATATTTGCTGAGTAGAAGTGTTTTCTGGCCAGGCACGGTGGCTCACACCTGTAATCCCAGCACTTTAGGAGGCCGAGGTGGCAGATCACGAGGTCAGGAGTTCGAGACCAGCCTGGCCAACATGGCAAAACCCTGTCTCTATTAAGAATACAAAAATTAGCCGGGAGTGATAATGCGTGCCTATAATTCCAGCTACTCAGGAGGCTGAAGCAGGAGAATTGCTTGAACCCAGGAGGCAGAGGTTGCCGTGAGCCAAGATCACGCCACTGCACTCCAACCTTGGCAACAGAGCAAGACTCCGTCTCAGAAAAAAAAAAAAAAGGAAAAGAAAAGAAAATGTTTTCTAATTCACTGGATACAGAATTCTGTAATATTTCTTTTTAATGCTAAGCTGATTCTTTTAAAGGAAATATATTAAGGTTTTAGGAGAAGGAATTTAGAAATTAAATTGAAGTAGTTGCTATTACTTACATATGATAGTTTTACTTTTGGTTGTTTGACCCAGAAGTACCTCAGAAGTGTCATCTGAGCTAAGGGTGTTCTAGGTTTGAGGGTGTGAGTATTGCTGTCATTTTGCAATGTCCTGTCATACTTAATTTAGCCTTGGTGTGTTTACTTGTCTGAGGTTAAGTCTCCCCACTATGACATATAAAGTTGTATTATTATCCAAATCTCAGACCTATTTTCTTCACTCTTGTATTAGTTCATTCTCATGCTGCTAGTAAAGACATACCAGAGACTGGTTAATTTATAAAGGAAAGATGTTTAATTGACTCACCGTTCAGCATGGCTGGGGAGGCCTCAGGAAACTTACAATTATGGCAGAAGGGGAAGCAAACATGTTCTTCACGTGGTGGCAGGAAGAATAATGGGAGCAAAATGGGGAAAAACCCCGTCTAAAACCATCAGATCTCATGAGAATTCACTCACTATCACAAGAACAGCATAGGAAAACCACCCCCATGATCTGATCACCTCCCATGAGGTCCATCCCCCAACACATGGGAATTACAATTTGGATTACAATTCAATATGAGACTTTGGGTGGGGGCACAGCCAAACCATATCAACTGGGATTCTGTTCAGCTGCCCTGAAGTAAAAACAAAATACCAACAAATTTGCTTACTGCACCCTTTGCATTCTGTGGTTCTGAGACATTAAAGACCATTTGCACCAGGCTAGTGTGGTGACTCACTCCTGTAATCTCAGCACTTTGGGAAGCCTGGGGAGAGGATCACCACAGCTCAAGGGTTTGAAACCAGCCCGGACAACATTGCCAAACCATGTCTCTACAAAATATAGAAAAATTAGCTGGATGTGGTGGCACACACCTGTGGTCCCAGCTGCTTGGGAGGCTGAGGTGGGAGGATCACCTGAGCCTGGAAAGTTTGAGGCTGCAGTAAGCCAATAGATCGTGCCACTGCCCTCCAGCCTGGGCGACAGAGTGAGACTCTGTCTCAAAAAAAAAAAAAAGAAGACCACTTGCCACTTGCACAAAAATATTAGCAGTAAAAAGAACACATAGTTGGGCATGATGGCACACGCCTGTAATCCCAGCTACTTGGGAGGCTGAGGCGGGGGATTATTTGAACCTAGGAGGTGGAGGTTGCAGTGAGCCCAGATGGTGCCACTGCATTCCAGCGTGGGTGACAGAACAAGACTTCGTCTCAAAAAAGAACACAGGCAACTTATATTAATAGTGTTAAGCAAGTCTACATTAAAGAGAAACTGTGCTTTCAAAGAGTTACTTTTGTCTCAGAATGAAACTGCTTTACAAAATGGCTGCTTTAGAATTCGATCTTGCGGAGAGGCTTTGGGCAAATTTATAGCATGTTTTCTTTCACAGGCAAGAACTCCTAAGATATCATTTTGTATAATGATTAATTACCCTCTATACATATCAGACATTTTTTGTTTTAATGGAGTATCTTCAGGAAGACATTACCCTATCATAAAATAAAGTGTTTTTAAAGCAATATTGCCAGGCACAGTAACTTGTGTCTGTGGTCCCACCCACTCGGGAGGCTGCAGTGAGAAGATTGCTTAGCCTGGGAATTCAAGTCTGGCCTGGGCAACATAGCAAGAACCTGTAACTTTTTTAAAAAGGCAATATTAGATTATTAGTAGCTATAGTAACTATAAACAATAGAACATTTCATCTACAATTGACTAATGTAGAGCTTATTTATAAACTGCAATCTATAAGACTGTATGTATCATGATCACATCTCAACTGTGTTCGTATCTCATTTGCATTGTCAACCACTGTACAAAGAGAACGATGTAGGATAACTAGAGTGAAGTTTAAAGATTCATACTTAGTAAGTTATCTGATACAAAGACAATATCTGCCAAATAGTTTAGCACAAAAATTATTTTTAAGAGATATGTAAGTTTGAGAGAGAGTGAAGGAGAGGAGGGGACAGGGAGGGAGGGAGGGAGAGAGAGATGCCAGCCTGCCAATATTCAAAGAGTTTAAACTTCAACCATAACATTTATTTTTTCTCCTTCTCTCATCTTTCCCTCTCTATCTATAGAAATATAAAAACATATTTTAGATTTAGCATAAAAAATAAACTGTCATTCAAATGAATGAAATTAGAATGTTCTGAGCATTGCCACTGCCACCACTATGACAACCGTTTTAAAATTATGAAAATCTTTTTATTATTTTATTTTAGACCATTAAGCAATTTATTGTTGCTCTAAAAGCATGCATAAAGCCAACTTTTAACATCATGGAAGTCATCACTGACAAGAATGCTGCCTCAATTCACATGATATTTTCCATTACAGCAGTCTGTTGATACGTATATTGCATTCATCAGTAACTTGAGAAGAAATTGATAAATTGCCTTCGGTCTTCTTTCTCTTCATATTTGCAAATGTCTTATATAATAAGTACTACTACAGGCCAGGCATGGTGGCTCACACTTGTAATCCCAGCACTTTGGGAAGCTGAGATGGGTGGATGGCTTGAGTTCATGAGTTCGAGACCAGTCTGGGCAACATGGTGAAACCCCTTCTCTACTAAAAATACAAAAAATTAGCCAGGCTTGGTAGTACGTGCCTGTAGTTCCAGCTACTTGGGAGACTGAGGGAGGAGGATTACCTGAGCCTGGAAGGTTGAGGCCGCAGTGAGCTATGATCGTGCCCCTGCATTCCATCCTGGAAAATAATAAGACCCTGTCTCAAAAAGAAAGAAAAAAAACAGTTTTAATTTAAAAATTAGCTGGGAGTGGTGGTACTTGTAGTCCCTGTTCCTCTGGAGGCTGAGGTGGGAGGATCACTTGAGCCCAGGAGGTTGAGGCTGCTGTGAGCTGTGAATGCATCACTGCACTCCAGCCTGGATGACAAGAGAGAAACCCTGTCTCAAAAATGATAGATAGCTGGCCACGGTGGCTCATGCCTGTAATCCCAGCATGTTGGGAGGCTGATGCGGCTGGATCACGAGGTCAGGGGTTCAAGACCAGCCTGGCCAACATGGCGAAACCTTGTCTCTATTAAAAGTACAAAAATTAGCTGGGTGTGGTGGCGTGCACCCGTAATCCCTGCTGCTTGGGAGGCTGAGGCAGGAGAAATGCTTGAACCCGGGAGGTGGAGGTTGCAGTGGGTTGAGATCGCACCAAAAAAAAAAAAAAAATAGATAGATAGATAGATAGATACTATTGGATGCAATAGAAGTTTTCAGCCCATATTTTCATTATATAAGGATACAATATTAAGAGCAAAATACTAAGAGAAGAGAAATATAGTCTACCATTAGAAATTTTAAAACTTCTATTTCAGGGTTTCCAAATGGGCTATTCAAAAGTGAATTGAATCTCCTGTCTTTTCTCTTGCTTTCATTTGTGACAAACCTAATGTAGGTGGGAAAAAAACCTGAGCCTTTCTAATCACGTTTGGGTTTAATCATAACTCTCCTTCAGTAGTAGTGTGACTTATTTATTTATTTATTTATTTATTTATTTATTTAAGACAGAGTCTTGCACTGTTGCCCAGGCTGGAGTGCAGTGACATTGTCTCAGCTCACTGCAACCTCCACCTCCTGGGTTCAAGTGATTCTCCTCCCTCAGCCTCCCAAGTAGCTGGGATTACAGGTGCATGCCACCAGGCTCACTAATTTTTGTATTTTTAGTAGAGACAAGGTTTCACCATGTTGTCCAGGCTGGTCTCGAACTCCTGATCTCAGGTGATCCTCTCGTCTCAGCCTCCCAAAGTACTGGGATTACAGGCATGAGTCATTGAGCCTGGCCAAAGTAGTGTGACTTTAAATTGCTCCAACTCTTTTGTTGTTGTTGTTGTTTTTGATGGAGTCTCGCTTGCTCTGTCGCCCAGGCTGGAGTGCAGTGGCACAATCTTGGCTCACCTCAGCCTCCACCACCTGGGTTCAAGCCTCAGCCTCCTGAGTAGCTGGGATTGTAGGCACCCACTACCCCGACCAGCTAATTTTTTTGTCTTTTTAGTAGAGATTAGGTTTCACCATGTTGGCCAGACTGGTCTCAAGCTCCTGGCCTCAGGTGATTCACCCACCTTGGCCTCCTAAAGTGCTGGGATTACAGGCGTGATTTCCACACTGCCCAGCCTAAATTGCTTAAACTCTTAGGGCAAAGTATCTCTTCTGTAAAATTGGGATAATAAAACCTGTTATGACGTATTGTGTAAGAACTAAAAGAGATAATGAAATTATGGCTCCTCCCTAGCACACTAGGTTTTAAATAGGTGTTATTTCTCTCCCCTTCCACATTTACCTCTGATGGAAACTTGTTTGACATCTTTGAAGTGAAGTAGTTAGTCAGTTCTTAGTTTCTGAGTTAACTGCTACTCTAAACCACTGCACTGGGCATTTCTTTTGACTCAAGATAAAAATGAACTGTGGAAAATCTTATTATAATACAGTTATGAAGAAGGATTATTTATTTTCACATGATAGCCCATAGTAATGGTGTTTTGTTGATCAAATTACAATAGATTAATATCATTATAAAACAAATGTTCTTTTTTCCCTGTTCTCATAGTTGCTCAATTTAATAAGAGGTAATTGATTAAATTCTGTTTGCATTGTAGTCAGGAAACTGGAGAGGGCAGCAAACTATAGGAGATTTTGCCCCACCACCCTACCGACTTCACCGGCCGGGCGCGGTGGCTCAAGCCTGTAATCCCAGCACTTTGGGAGGCCGAGAGGGGCGGATCACGAGGTCAGGAGATCGAGACTATCCTGGCTAACACGGTGAAACCCCGTCTCTACTAAAAAATACAAAAAACTAGCCAGGCGAGGTGGCGGGCACCTGTAGTCCCAGCTACTCAGGAGGCTGAGGCAGGAGAATGGCGTAAACCTGGGAGGCGGAGCTTGCAGTTAGCTGAGATCCGGCCACTGCACTCCAGCCTGGGCGACAGAGTGAGATTCCGTCTCAAAAAAAAAAACAAAAAAGACTTCACCTCCACTAACCTGTCTCAATCATTTCTGACAGAGGACTCATGTAAATTACCAAATTACTCCCAAATAAATCAGCATCCAGAAATATTTAGTTGTTTATGGAAAACTGGTGGAGGAGTGAAATTGTATGACACTGTTATTCGTCCCTCCTGGACAAGGAAATACGGAAAAAAAAAAATGGAGGCATTGGTTATATTCTCATATACTGAGAACCTCACTCCCTGCCCCATTTCTAAAGGTTACAATTCCATCTTCTCTTTAGTTTTTTTCAAATAATTTTGCCCCTCTGTACATCATTTTTATTAATATTGATAATAACAACCGACATCAATCAAATGCTTTCCAGAGTCAGGTACTTCACTGCACTGTTACTATTTTCTCATTTTCTGGATAATGATATGGTTTGGCTCTGTGTCCCTGCCCAAATATCATCTCAAATTGGAATCCCCACATGTCAAGGGAAGGAGGTGAGTGGATCGTGGAGGAGTAGATTATGGGAAGTGAGTGGAACAGCATCTGCCGTGCTGTTCTTGTGATCGTAAGTGAGTTCTCACAAGATCTGATGGTTTCATAAGTGTCTGGCATTTCTCCTGCTTTCCCTTCTCTCTCCTGCTGCCATGTGAGGAAGGTCCTTGCTTCCCCTTCACCTTCCACCATGACTGTAAGTTTCCAAAGGCCTCTCCAGCCGTGTAGAACTGTGAGTCAATTAAAACTCTTTCCTTTATAAATTACCCAGTCTCAGGGTTTTTCTTCATAGCAGTGTGAAAACGGACTAATACAGATGAGAAAACCAAGAAGTGAGACAGATTATGTAATTTGCTCATGGTCAGTGCTGTAGACTGAATGTTTGTATCCCCCCAAAATTCACATGTTGAAATACCCAAATGTGATGATATTAAGAGATGGGACCTTTGACTGGTGATTAGATTATGAGGGTTAAGTTCTCTTGAACGAGATTAGTGCCCTTATAAAAAAGACTCTAAGGAGACCCCTTCCTCATTCTACCATGTGAGGACACAGAGAGAAGACCTCTGCCTGTAACTAGAAAACACGCTCCCACCAGACACCAAATCTGCCAGCACCTTAATCTTCCACCCTCCAGAAATGTGATAAATACATTTCTGTTGTTTTTAAGTTATCCAGTCTATAGTGTTTTATTCCAGTAGCAGCCCCACAGACTAAGATAGTCACATAGCCAGTGAGTGGTAGAGCCAAGTATCAAACCAGGTTATTCTAAATTCTGGAGCCCACACTTCCTTTCTCTAATGGCATAAATGGAAGCTAGAAAGGCAGAAATTTAATAATCTTCGATGACTGGCTTTGGCCCATTTGTTGTCCTGATATTTGCAAACTACCATAGGCTAATTTAAATCTGCCTTTGAAACTTCTACTGTGTCAAGTATCAGTTTACCACTCTGGTCATTCTAAATTCATTTTTCCCTGTAAAAAAATTATTTCACTTTGCCTATCTAAATTCAATCCATCTTTTCCATGAAGTCTTCCCCATCTGCAGAGGGACTTCATTCTATCACAGTCCTATATCACTAATTATTGTATTACATGACAGACATAGCTTTTTTTTTTTTTTTTTTTTTT
>NC_045434.1:31492572-31657389 GCF_002776525.5 Piliocolobus tephrosceles
CTCTGTCGCCCAGGCTGGAGTGCAGTGGCCAGATCTCAGCTCACTGCAAGCTCCGCCTCCCGGGTTTACGCCATTCTCCTGCCTCAGCCTCCGGAGTGGCTGGGACTACAGGCGCCCGCCACCTTGCCCGGCTAGTTTTTTTTTTTTTTTTTTTTTTTTGTATTTTTTAGTAGAGACGGGGTTTCACTGTGTTAGCCAGGATGGTCTCGATCTCCTGACCTCGTGATCCACCCCTCTCAGCCTCCCAAAGTGCTGGGAACAGGCTTGAGCCACTGCGCCCGGCCCCAAGACATAGCTTTTTTTATAGTCTGTAACCTACTTTTGTGTGTCAAGGAGACATCAGTGTTTGAGAAGCAGCAGTGTTTGGCACATGACTGATTCTGGTATACGTTTGCCTACTTTCCTTATCCTTTAGCGTGCGCACTAGAAACAGACACACCTGTTTTTTAATCCTAGCAGCTCTATTTCTAGCTGTAGGTATTGAGTCAAATTGCAAAACTTCTCCGTATTTTAATTATCTACAAAAAAGGAAAATTATGGTATCTAGTTTATTGATTCACAGTGAAGATTAAATGAGATTCTGTGTCTAGGACATAGTGAATACTTATTAGTGGTCACAATTATAACATTTTCAGTAAATATTCATTGTTATAGATTATTTGTATTACTATATTACAAAATCTGTAATCACCCTTTTACACATTATAAGCATTTAGTAAATGTTGAGTTTTTTTGTTTGTTTCTTTGTTTTTTGTTTTGAAACAGAGTCTTGCTCTGTTGCCCAGGCTGGAGTGCAGTGGCGCGATCTCAACTCCTGGGTTTCAGTGATTCTCCTGCCTCAGGCTCCTGAGTAGCTGGGATTACAGGCATGTGCTACCATGCCCAGCTAATTTTTGTACTTTTAGTAGGGACGGGGTTTTACCATGTTGGCCAAGCTGGTCTTGAACTCCTGACCGTGTGATCTGCCTGCCTTGGCCTCCCAAAGTGCTGAGATTGCAAGCGTGAGCCACTGTGCCTGGCCTGAGTTGCTTTTTTAAAATAAATGAAGATTTAATTCACATACCATCAAACTTGTCAAGTTTTAACTGCAGGATTTTAGCCAAGTGCCCTGCTGCAAGCTGCCGGTGTATAACATAATGAAGGCATGTGAGGTCCCATTGAAAAGGGAGTTATCCAGGCTGGGAGAAAAACTTGAGAGAAATGGGCACTTGCATGAAATCCTATTGCTGTTCTCTAAACCTACCCTCTGTTCTTATGAAGAAATGAATATCACGTGAAATGGTTTCATTTGGTTGTTAGTGAAATTTTTTAAATAATTATTTGAATGCTTTAGAAATTATTGTATTGTTATTTGTAATTAGAATTCAGTTGTGCACTCTGCTTAAAATGAGGCAAAGTGAAGCATTACTTATGTTTTCAGGTATGTATGAAACTATCTTCATTTTGGGTGATAACAAATATCAGTGAATGCTTACAAGCACTTGAAACATTTACTTTTGGTTAGGTAAAATTTAATGTGAATGTGTTGGTGGTGGATTTTAGTTTCAAATGAGGTAAAAAGCTGAATTGTTAAAGAGTTGCATCTATTCTTTCATAGTCTGGAATCTACCTCACCCTCATTCTTTGTGGTGAGTTGCAAATGAGGCAGCAAGATACCCAGCATACCTGTTAAGCAAGTATTTATGTCCCACAGGTTTTTCTTTTTTTAGTTTAATGCTAGGTGGTTTTTTTTTTTTTTTTTTTTTTTTTGAACAATCTGTTTTCTGAGGTTTTGAATTTTCCTAGCAACTGCTAGGAGAGATAGGAAAGATAATGAGCTGAATGGCTGGTATTCAATACAAGAATAATGGTGTTCTTTATTTACCTTTGCATAATTTTAAAGAGAACAAGTTTACTTAACTTTTACTTGTTCTTTTCCCATTGTAAAAACTCAGTAGGTATTACTAGACTATTCTGAAATACGAATTCTGAAAAGCTTTCTTCTACTGATATTTCTATGGTTTCTCATTCATATTTTCTCTTTTGTTACCTCACTTAGAGCACATGGGTTTTGTAATGTACACTGCTAAGAGTAGATAGAAACCTGCTTGGAATATTGATTTTCTGTAATTAAGAATGTATTTATAGAATTTTGTCTTTCTTATAGTTCTATTTTTTTTTTTTTTTTTTTTTTTTAAGAGACAGCGTCTTATTCTGTCACCCAGGCTGGAGTGTAGTGGCACAATTGCAGTTCACTGTAGCCTGAACCTCCTGGGTTCCCTGCAAATAGCTGAGGCTACAGGAACTTGCTACCAGGCCTGGCTGATTTTTAAATTTTTTGTAGAGATCTGGGCTCAAGCAGTCCTCCTGCCTTGACCTCCCAAAATTCTGGGATTATGGGTGTGAGCCACCACAACCAGCCTTTCTCATAGTTCTTTGTCTCTCTGTGAACACTGTGAACATTTTGTCATTTTGAAGATGCTTAACATTGAGTCATGTATACTTTGTGAATGTTTACATAGCATGATTTAGGAACATCTGGAAGAATGTTCATGAAAGATTAGAGGAGGGCCAGTCATGCAGGAGGAGCAGAGTTTCTTCAGGGCACCACCCATCTATGTGGGGGTTGCAAAAGACCTTCTGCCCTCTAAACCATATTTCTTTTTTTTTTTTTTTTTTTTTGAGATGGAGTTTCGCTCTGTCGCCCAGGCTGGAGTGCAGTGGTGCGATCTCGGCTCACTGCAACCTCCGCCTCCTGGATTCAAGCGATTCTTCTGCCTCAGCCTCCAGAGTAGCTGGGACTACAGGCACACACCACCACACCCAGCTAATTTTTTTGTATTTTTAGTAGAGATGGGGTTTCACCATGTTGGACAGGCTGGTCTCCAACTCTTGACCTCGTGATCCACCCGCCTCGGCCTCCAAAAGTACTGGGATTGCAGGCGTGAACCACCGTGCCTGGCCTAAACCATATTTCTCTTATAGTTGTTTTGTCCTTCTTTCCATCTGATCCTGATTTTATGGCTGACATGATGAGAATATTCCACAAGTAGAATATGAGATATAGGAAAAGGGTCTTGACTGCTACTCTCCTGAGTTGAGATAATTTTTTTTTTTCCCCGAGATGGAATCTCGCTCTGTCGCCCAGGCTGGAGTGCAGTGGTGTAATCTTGGCTCACTGCAACCCCTGCCTCCCGGGTTCAAGAGATTCTTCTGCTTCACCCTCCCGAGTAGCTGTGTCTACAGGTGTGCGCCACCACACGTGGCTAATTTTTGTATTTTTAGTAGAGACCGGGTTTCACCGTATTGGCCAGTCTGGTCTCAAACTCCTGACCTCATGATCCACCCACCTCAGCCTCCTAAAGTGCTGGAAATACAGGTGTGAGCCACTGTGCCCAGTGAGGTGAGATAATTTTTATACTTGCTGCTTTGACTGATGAATAAAAAAAATGCTACTCCCATAATGAAACTGCTTTGCTGCACTGCAGAGAATACAACAATAGAAAAATAGCCACATCTTATTCAAGCTTTTCTTGATTTTTGTTTCGGCTGTTTCTAAATTTGACACTTGAGAATAGATGGTTTATTTGACTCATAGTATGACCCAGGTATGCTTTTGTTAAAAAGAACAGTTCTAGAAGGATGACTGTTGGGGCAAAATTGGCTACTAGTATGGAATACTCTCTCAGTGTAAAATCTCAGAACAACATTTAAAAATCATTGTAGATATTTTATTCGTAAACATTTTCTTAATAAGATCCAGAAAGGGTTTATAAACCTAATAAACCTATTTGATAGCTTCTATCAAATAAACCTGTTTCTATCTTCTATCAAATAAACCTATTTGATAGAAGGAAATAGGAATAAGACACATAGCTTTTGACTTTCTGCACCCATGTGGAAACCAGGGATCTATTCTCTCCCTCTCAATTTACATGACCATGAGGAAACTGAAACCTAGTGAGGTTAAATGACTTGCCTGGGGACAGACAGCTAGCTAGTTCCTGCTTGAACTGGGGACCATCTATTTGATTACCAAGAGTGCGGTTGGTTTCTGTTGCCTGTTTGATACTCTTCTGGAAAGTTTTAGCTGCAAATGGTGTTGTCCACACCACGGCCCTTGATCTCAGGTAATTCTCCACACCACTGCCTTCTTTTTTTTTTTTTTTTTTTCCAATGCAGTTGCGTGGTGTGAAGGCGATAACCTCAGAAACTCAGGTGTAAATAACCCGGGGAATCAATGGGCTGGGGGGATGGTAAAACAAGAGTTTGTAGACATGACTGTGTACAATAGCTTCTGAAGTTTCGGAGGGTATTGGTGTAGCTGTTATTTCTGAAACGGGAGAAAATGACAGTAGAGCGACAGTTTCTCTAATCAGCAGTTTTCAAAGAACATGCTTTTCGTTGGAACCACAAATATAGTACACTTAATAAGGGGAAACGAAACCTTGAATTTTTCCTTCCCAGACTCTGAAAAGTAAACTTTAAGGAACATTTTAAGGATGACAAAAGGTGAAGATTGCAAATCAAACTTAAGAGTGTGCTTGCTCAAGAAAATCTGTGCACTGCAGCTCCAATAGAGGACCACTTGGGTTTAGAAATGACATGTTATTAATATTTCTAGTCACTGTGGCTAATTAGAACAATCTGTTGAAAGTTATAAATTATAGAAGTTTTTAAAAACATTTATCTAAGAACCTGTGTAGAATTCTAAAAGGACTGAATTATTTGAAGTTATTAGTCTCTGTGTATGTAAACTTAAACTATTTTTACGCCTTTGATTATTTTTCTAAAAATGTTTTTGCACACTTATAGCCTGATGCCGTAAATGTTTTAAGAGTTTAATGTACAGCACCTCTAGGTGCTATTTAAAACTGTTTTTTCTGGTCCTTTTCTTTTGGGTTATACGGGTTCTTCGTAACCAAGAAGATTACCTATAGTTAGGCTGAATGCACTCTCCCAGGGTGCATAGGCAGCTGCTCAACTGCGGTTTTAACTCTTGTTTGCCTCTGGATGGTTGCCAGCAGGGAGTAAGGCATTGTGGGAAGTACTTTCTTTACCTTCCACAACAGGTGTCTTTGTCAGTGCACCTTATTCAGATATCCCTGTGTGGAAGCACTGAGTCACTGTGTAGCAAAGAAAAATATGAAAGCAGGAGGAATTGCTTTCACATCTAGAAAATGTTGCAAGATAATCTGAAATCTTCTGGTGCTAGTGAATGCATGAAGAGGTTCACAGTATCTTTTAAAGTACTTCTGAAAAGATAAGGAGTTTAAAAGGTATGAACTGCCTGGACACCTTATAACGCCTTGTCTCCTGATTATTGTTTAATTTTTACCTGGTTAGTCAGCGTCAGGATAAGTGTGCAGGAAAAAAATGTTAACAAAAATAATGCTTAACAGACAAAGCAGCACTGTCGAACAAAAATGAAGTAAAAATGCTTTACTGACTCCAGCAAGGGTCAAACACAGTTTGAAGCTGTTTTAATCTTGCGGATTTATTTAAAATATTTCATTTTTTTGTTTAAATAAGCTTATTAGATTTGCTTGTTTCCTAGCAATAAGGTGCTTTTCCCTCCTTCCTTGTGCTTGCTCTTATAAGCTAGAATGCTATAGCAGTTGTAAAACTCTACTAATTACATTTAAATGGGACAAGTGTTATATAAGTAATCATGTTACTGTAGATGAAAAAATACTTTAGGAAAACATGGGAAAATAGACACTATCGATTTCATTCTGAGTTTTGTTTTCTGAAAAGCAAACAAATTTAGACAACATAATCCTGTTATTGGTAATGAAGACTAAACATTTCAACCAGTAGCTTATTTCTTTTGATTTTTAGACAAACATTGCCAAATTGATTTCTAGTTCTAACAAATAATATTTCTCATAGTACTGCAGTGTCATGATCTAGAAAAGGCAGGGAAGAGATTAGCTTAATTAGGAATATTGAAAAACAACTTCAGAGAAGCCTTATCTGTCTTCCCCTCATTTTTATTTGCTTAATTCTTTTTCCATGAAATTAGTATACATTATATTTCCTGATCAAGCAACTTTGTAATGGTGATTATGGGCAGCTTTCAAACTTTTCATCTGGAAATATGGCAGTTCATTTATGGTCTCCAGCTGTAATTTTAAAAATTACTACTGGTGGTTAAGATACCAACAGTTAATGCTATCTACTGATTTGAATAATTAAAAGAAACCTCTAACCTTAAAGAGGACTTTCATCTATGGGAGCAAAACAACCAGTTTATAAATGAGACCCTTGTATTGCTTTCTGAATAACAACACAAAACTAAATTATGCTTAAAATACCTATTTTTTTTAAGTAGGAAAAGGAAGTAATGATTATTAATTGATATTTCTGTCCCTGTTTCATTTTTATGTTTTGGCATTTTTTTTCTTTAACAGAAATACTCCGAGGGGAAAAAAAAATTTTTTTTCATATTTCAGGAGATCATTTGTAACTGTACTATGAATTCTTTAAATTCTGAGAAATTAAAATGGTTTTCATCTGTTTATTTTCTAAGATTACGAAAAAATAAGCAGTAAGAACACTAAGAAAATTTACTTCTCCTCCAAGAACAATCTTCATGTAATAATACTGCAGTAAGAAGATGAGCTATTGTGAAAATTTTTAATTACCAAGAACATAACACAAATCAGTTTTTTTGTTGTTGTTATTGCTATAGGATATTTCTAGTTAGGAAACTTTTTTTCTTTTTTGAAGTTTAAAGGTTTCCAAAAATTAAAATTTCCAGCTTCTCTGTTATGAATGCAGAAGGTGTTTATAGTGTATACTTCCTGCATAGATAAGAAACCTCCTTCAGTTTCCTACTGGGGGTGAATTGCTAGCCAAGCCTGTGATAGCAGCTGCTTTTTTTTTTTTTTCTTTCTCTCTCTTTCTTTCTGGATTTTTGACACTCCACCCCCTCGAACTCAGGTGGGTGTGTACACTGGCACTGAGCTGCAGTAGGATTTTTCCTTGGATAGTCTGGTCTGGAGCTGGGACAGCAGCTGCTGCTGTGGAAAGGCCAGCTGGCAAGATGATGGAAGAAATCTCCATTATGGTAGCCTATGACGCCCATGTTTTCAGTCAGCTGCACGATGAAGACTTCCTCACTAGTCTGGTGGCCATCAGCAAACCCAGGTCTATGGTAGGTAGTGCCTTGCACACTACTCTGGGACTGTTTTCTTTTCTAACTTGGTATCTATACTCCTGTAGCAACTGAAGCAAACTTGCTGTTGGCTTTCTGTTGTGTCTGCAGGTTTTTAAAGATTTATTTACATAATTAAACACTCATATAACAGTAACACACTTAAAATGTTAGGCTGATGCTTTCATATATAATGAGGTTGAGAGGAATTTTATAGTGCCAAATATCATTTTGTCTTAAGTTTCTGCCTTGTAAATATGTATATAATTATCAGGTAGGGGCTACTTATATTTACATAGCATACAGTTGGGGCTCATAGAAGTGGAAGACTTCTACCAGTGAGTCATAACATCAACTGAGAATTGAGCTACCTAAAAATCAGGTAACTTTCAGGGTCTTAAATTATTACTAAGAAGAACTATTAGGAAAATAACAGTACAATTTTAGTTTGGCTTTAATATTTGTAAAAAAAAAAATTACCGTTCTCTAAGGATCTTAGTGTGTGTGCATGTCCTGGCATAATCAAAAAATGAAGTTCTTGCAAGTGTTTATTTTTTCTTCTCTTAGATGTCATCATTATAATGGCTATTGAGTTTAAGATATCAACGATTTATACCTCTGAAACCAACTTTTTTTTTTTTTTTGAGATGGAGTTTCACCCCTATTGCCCAGGCTGGAGTGCAATGGCACAATCTTGGCTCACTGCAACCACTGCCTCCTGGATTCAAGCAACTCACCTGCCTCAGCCTCCCTAGTAGCTGGGATTACAGGCATGCACCACCATGCCCGGCTAATTTTTTTTTTTTTGAGGCGGAGTCTCGCTCTGTCGCCCGGACTGGAGTGCAGTGGCCGGATCTCAGCTCACTGAAAGCTCTGCCTCCCGGGTTTATGCCATTCTCCTGCCTCAGCCTCCGGAGTAGCTGGGACTACAGGCGCCCGCCACCTCGCCCGGCTAGTTTTTGTATTTTTAGTAGAGACGGGGTTTCACCGTGTTAGCCAGGATGGTCTAATTTTGTATTTTTAATAGAGACGAGGTTTCTCCATGTTGTTCAGGCAGGTCTCAAACTCCTGACCTTAGGTGATCCACCTGCCTTGGCCTCCCAAAGTGCTGGGATTACAGGCGTGAGCCACCACGCCCGGTCCCTGGAATCAACTTTTTAACTACAATTGTAGTAACTTCTCGTTTATTATATTTAATAGGACTCATCACAAACAACAGAACAAAAGAGTGTATTATAACACTTAAACCTAACTAGTATGAAGCCCTACTTCTCTATTTTTAAGGCACAGGAACCTTAAAAACATGGCTATTTCTTGAAACAACAAATTACAAAAAATAAAATTAAAAAAATAAAGGAGAAAGCTGTAGATTGATTTTAAAAGACTTAAGGGTTATGTCAACCAGATGCAATAAATCAACCTTGTTTAAATGCTAATTTGAACAAAGTATAAAAATATCTGTAAGATAATTTGGAAAAATTTGACCACTCATTAGGTATTTAATAATGATATTAAGAGAATTATGTAATTTTTTTGTGCATTGATATTATGACTTTTTTTTTTTTTTGAGACAGAGTCTGACTCTTGTTGCCCAAGCTGGAGTGCAGTGATGCGATCTCAGCTCACTGTAACCTCTGCCTACCTGGGTTCAAGCGATTCTCCTGCCTCAGCCTCCCGAGTAGCTGGGATTACAGGCACCTGCCAACATGCCTGGCTAATTTTTTTTGTTTTTTGTTTTTTTGTTTTTTTTTTTTAGGATAGAGTCTCTCTCTGTCACCCAGGCTGGAGTGCAATAGCGGGATCTCAGCTCACTGCAACCTCCGCTCCTGTGTTCAAGTGATTCTCCTGTTTCAGCCTCCCGAGTAGCTGGGACTACAGGTGCACGCATGGTGCACCATGCCTAGCTAATTTTTGTATTTTTAGTAGAGACAGGGTTTCACCATGTTGGCCAGACTGGTCTTGAACTCCTGACCTCAAGTGATCCACCCACCTCAGCCTCCCAGAGTACTGGGATTACAGGTGTGAGCCACCATATCTGACCTCATTTGCTTTTAATTCCATATTGGATTTTTTGCTCTGAGGTGAACATTTTTTCATCAAACAAACATTTTGTTTTTTTGTTTTGAGATGGAGTTTCCCACTTGTTGCCCAGGCTGGAGTGCAATGGGGCACGATCTCGGCTCATGGCTATCTCTGCCTCCCAGGTTCAAGAGATTCTCCTGCCTCAGCCTCCTTAGTATCTGGGATTATAGGCATGTGCCACCATGCCCGGCTAATTTTGTATTTTTACTAGAGACGAGTTTCTCCACGTTGGTCAGGCTGGTCTTGACCTCCTGACCTCAGGTGATCTGCCCAACTCGGCCTCCCAGAGTGCTGGGATTACAGGTGTGAGCCACCGCACCTGGCCAAGATGAACATTTTAAATCAAATAAAAGAAATTCTCAGATTTTCTATTGTATAAAATTGCTTCTCAATCTGATAACTGCACTGTGAAGCAAATTACACTCTTGCTAACTTATAAAATCCTCCTTAGGTTTGGGTTCACTATTATTAAGGGTATTTAGAAACTTTCTTAGTACAGGCTTAATTAAATATCTTTCTGTAATTCGACTTTGTTTCATAACGGGAGGTGTTTTGATTCCTTGAATGGTAAAAATCCCATTAAATACAGTGGTTCTCAGGTGTGGATACTGCATTTTTTTCTTATTCATAAGTAACCCTGTGTCTTTTTTATGTTTTTTATAAGAATCTGTAGTAAAATATACATTGCAAGCTGTTACACACACAAAACTGAAAGAAAATTTGACTAACAATACCTACTGTTGCCATATATTACGTCTGAAAGGGATTTTTCTGTTCTATTCAATGTTTAAAGGCTTTAATTGTTTATGACCCACTAAATTGAACTCAGAAATCTCTCTATCCACACTTTGGAAAATATGATTATATCCTATTGAGTCCTTAAAATGAATGATGATGCAAGAAAATCACAGATCCCTTTACACAAATTACAGGTAAGAAAAAACAATAAGGAAGCCAAGCATAACTTCTTAGGTCTTCCATATCATACACACACAAGCAAAATAAGAAATTACCTAGACCAATATTGTTTACTATGATAAACTAAACAAAAGCCTAGTCACTACTAGCAGAATGTAAGAACTTTTTTTTCTTTTTTTGGAGCCAGAGTATGGCTTTGCCACCCAGGCTGGAGTGCAGTGGCTCAGTCTCTCCTCACTGCAACCTCCACCTCTCAGGTTCAAACAGTTCTCCTGCCTTGGCCTTCTGAGTAACTGGGACTACAGGTGCACACCACCATGCCCAGCTAATTTTTGTGTCTTTAGTAGAGACGGAGTTTCACCCCGTTGGCCAAGCTGGTCTCGAACTCCTAACCTCAGGTGATCCACCTGCCTCGGCCTCCCAGAGTGTTGGGATTACAGGCGTGGGCCACCATACCAGCTTTTAAAGTTACACAGTTCTCAGTTCAAGTTTTCGATTCACTACTTACCAGTGAGCTACTTAATTTCTCTCAGCCTTAGTTTTCTCATCTGAAAACTGAGAGACATAATAGTACTACCTCATTGGATTACCATGAGGTTATTTGAGAGCACTTGTAAAATATTTAGCAGAGTGAAAGCTGTCACTAATTGTCTCCTTTTCTAATAAGGTAGGAGCTACTCAGACTGTTTGGAGAAGGTCTAAAGGAAGAAGTAGGATGAATAGATAAGGCATCCTGGAGACGCAGGAGAAGGAATGGGGAGGACAAAAGGAGAAAATGGACTAGTTGGGTTACCCTGGAGAATTACTTTGCTTGATTAGGGAATCACTATCAGGATATCAGTCCTACAGGAAACTTGAAGCCTTCTGCCCTGAAGATGGTGCTGAAGATCTTAGGTTTGAGCTCAGGACAGTGGGAAGGCAATGTAGAACCAATAGAAGGGAGTATATATAGGCCAAACCTTATGATGAGTAGATGAGATCAATTACTGCAGCAGGAATCTTGCAGTAATGGACTGGCAGGGCCCACACTGACAAAGGAAAAAATATTGTAAAGGACATTAGAGCAATGCAAGTGAAAAGAGATGACAAGTGTCTGGACTTAGACACTTGACAGTGGCAGTGTAAAGAAAGAAATTAGTCTACACATGTTGGTTATTTCTCACAAAGGGTATATACATTAATATTATTTAGGAAGAAGCAGCAACTGATGTTATGAGAAGAGTAATGATTGAGATAAGTTGAAAATTAAGCTTCCAGCCATATAAAAGTGGAGATTGTTGTAGTGTCAACAGTCGTTGGGAATGGGAAAGTTAGGTTATCAAGAATAGAATGGAGGAAAAATGACCTATTCTGGCTTTACCATGTTCCCTGTCTAGAAATTCAAGGTCACAGTATCATGGTAAGATAATTGATTGTCCACTGGTTAGCACACTGTCCTTTAACAAAAGCCATTTAACCAGACTAACACATGGCTATACTATATTGGCACTGGATAGATATTCTTAACTGACAGAAACAAAAATAGCAACACTGTGCCAGCAAAGGAAGGGAGCTCGCTCTTGGAGCTACAGTTTCTCTGTTCTATAAATGGGAGATGAGGGTAAGCATTCTGTAATTACTTCCTCCTTATCGGATTGGCACAGATTTCATCAAGCATGCCAAATTAAAAAACAAAATTCAGAGCAATTCCATATGTCAGAGATGGGGAAAACAATAAAATTAATACTATTATTTGATTAGAATAAACATAACTATTAAGATTCATCCATATTTTTAAAAAATGTTATCTGAATACTTTTTATTCTTGTTGTTACATAGCAAGTACATATTTTGGCACTACTTTATCAATTTCAGTTCAGTTCAAGCATCCAACCAATCATTTGGTTGATCAGTTCTGATGAGTTAAGGTTCTTATAGTTACAAGTAATAAAATCTTGTGCTATCTTAAACAAGAAAGGAATTTTATCACGTGGACAACAAGGTGTGTTCCTTTAAATACAAGGGCAGTTCGTCTAGGCAACAGAGCTGGTACTGGACTGACGCTGGCAACCATTCTCCCTATCTCTTGCCATCTAATTAAAACTTCTCTCTTGACATCTACTTTATTTCTCTGTCTCCAAGTTCTCGGCTTCTTTATTTCTATGGCAAGAATATTGCTGCTACACAGCATCCACATTTATAGTTCTACCATCTGAATCACAACTCCAAATTTCTTTGGTGAGAATCTGACCGAATAGTGTTAGGTGAGTTTTGTGATAGTATAGAGCAGAGCCCCTGAACACACACTCAAACTAAACTGCCTGGGTCCAATCCTACCTCACCCGTAATTTGCTCTATGACTTTGGGCAGATTACTTAGTTTCAAACTTCATTTTTCTCATCTGTAAAACTGGAGTCTGTAAGAGAAAGTGCTCCTAATCCCAGCACTTTGGGAGGCCGAGACGGGCAGATCACGAGGTCAGGAGTTCGAGACCATCCCGGCTAACACGGTGAAACCCCGTCTCTACTAAAAATACAAAAAACTAGCCGGGCGAGGTGGCGGGCGCCTGTAGTCCCAGCAACTTGGGAGGCTGAGGCAGGAGAATGGCGTAAACCCGGGAGGCGGAGCTTGCAGTGAGCTGAGATCCGGCCACTGTGCTCCAGCCTGGGCGACAGAGCAAGACTCTGTCTCAAAAAAAAAAAAAAAAAGAAAGTGCTCCTGACCAAAAATCAGCCAGAAGCCCCTCTCATGTTTTATCTAAAGTAAACCTATCTTTAACTGCCAAGCCGTGTTTCATGTTTCTTTCCTCTTTCTATAACTCTTACAGGAATCATGTTAGTAGTACCTGTAATATTATATCAAAATTAAGTTTAAATTTAAATTAAATCAGTAATTTATATAAAGCACTTAAGAAAATTAATTCAGTCAATATATGTAAAGCACTGGATACCTAGCACATAGAAAGTAGCATGTGTATGTTATTATTCCAAATTGATTCTTTTATTATTTATGAATGGATGAGACAAGGTCTGCTGCTCACTGCTGCCTCAACTTCCTGGGATCAGGTGATCCTGTCTCCTTAGCCTTCCAAGTAGCTAGGTGTACAGGTTCATGTCACCATGCCTGGCTAATTTTTAATTTTTGTAGAGATGGGGTTTCACTATGTTGCCTAGGCTGATCTGGAACTCCTGAGCTCAAGTGATCCTCCCACCTCAGCCTCCCAAAGTGCTGGGATTACAAGGGTGAGCTACCACACCTGGCCTGGTTAACAGAAATTTAAAATGATGAGTAAGGCCAGGTGCAGTGGCTCACACCTGTAATCCCGGCACTTTGGGAGGCTGAGGCGGGTGGATCACGAGGTCAGGAGATCAAGACCATCTTGGCTAACACAGTGAAACCCCATCTCCACTAAAAATACGAAAAATTAGCTGGGCATGGTGGCGGGTGCCTGTAGTCCCCGCTACTCAGGAGGCTGAGGCAGGAGAATGGCATGAACTTGGGAGGCAGAACTTGCAGTGAGCCAAGATTGCACCACTGCACTCCAGCCTGGCTGACAGAGTGAGATTCCATCTCAGAAACAGTAAAAATAAAATGATGATTAAATTATTAGAGAAACCAATTTTTTTTTTTTTTTTTTTGAGACAGTTTTTGCTCTTGTTGCTGATGCTGGAGTGCAATGGCATGACCTCTGCTCACTGTAACCTCTGCCTCCCAGGTTCAAGCAATTCTCCTGCCTCAGCCTCCCGAGTAGCTGGGATTGCAGGCATGCACCACCACACCTGGCTAATTTTGAAATTTTAGTAGAGACGGGGTTTCTCCATGTTGGTCAGGCTGGTCTCAACCTCCCGATATCCTGTGGTCTTCCCGCCTCGGCCTCCTAAAGTACTGGGATTACAGGAGTGAGCCACCGCGCCCAACGAGAAACCAATATTACATCAAAACTCACCACAGTGCGCAAGCTCAACATGAAATCAAATTGTAGTACTCAAACTCATTGCAAGGACTTCAAGCTTATTTACAAACAGGATTTACAGCAAACAAAATAAAACAGTATAGCCCTATAATTGTAATGCCCACAATAGGATTTCTAGTAGGCTCAAATATAGAAGCCCTCTTATCCGACACAGTCAGGACTGTAGTTGGTTAATAGAAAAAGTTGGTTCAGGAGAAGAATAAAAAATGCTAAATACTAACCTGAACAGTTGTTTTTACTTAAAACTTCCTTTATCAATTTTAAGGCCTTTCATGCTCTTGGTCTGCATCAGAATTCTGAAATCCATATGCCTTCTAGTTTCAGTTTCCTTAAGAGGGGCAGTAAGTTAATAAATGTGTGAAGCAGTCTAAGGGCAAATTTGATAGATATTTTCATAACTTTTACATTTTTTATAGCAGCATTGCCACCATTTAATTCTTTTTTTTTTCTGGAAACAAGATCTCACTCTGTCTGGAGTGCAATGGTGCAATCTTGGCTTACTGTAACCTTCGCCTCCCAGGTTCAAGCAATCCTCTTGCCTCAGCCTCCTGCTTAGCTGGGATTTCAGGCATGTGCCACCATGTCCAGCTAATTTTTTGTATTTTTGGTAGAGATGGGATTTCACGGTATTTGCCAAGCTGGTTTGAAACTCCTGACCTCAAGTGATCTGCCCACCTTGGTCTCCCAAAGTGCTGGGATTACAGGCATGAGCCACCATGCCTGGCCTCACACTTTGGTTTTTGTCCATGTTCCATTGACCAAACAAATCAAAAGGCCGCTTCCAACATACTGGAGAAGGAAAGTGTACTCCACAATAGGGGTTGTGGGAGGGGAAAGTGAATATTTGCTGAACAATAATCTACCACATATAGAATTGACCTAACTGACCCTTCATATGATCACCATGGTTAGGGTGGCTGTGTAAAATACATAAGCACTGTGTTTCTCAATAGCACACTTACATAATATTCACAAAAATTGTACATCCACAGATGCATCATCAAAATATGACATATACTCATTGAAAAATGCAGTAAAATTGAAAATACAGACTTACCAAACAGTCTTTTACCATTATTCATTTTACTTGGAACTTTACAGTGAATTGGCACTCTTTTTTTTCCCCATCCCTTCCAAAGGTAAATAGAAACAGAAATCTCTTGCCAATGTTTCTAGGGTATGCCAACATTGTTATCTCAACCTGATCCATATTTATAGCCCAGGGATTTGCAGAAATCTGGGGGGAGTCATGGGTTCCTTTGGCAGTCTGGTTAAGTCCATGGACCCCTTATCAGAAAAAAATGTTTTTAAATGCATAAAATAAGATAAGATTACAAAGGAAATCAGTTGTATTGAAATACACTAAAATAGGCCAGGTGCGGAGGCTCACGCTGTAATCCCAGCACTTTGAGAGGCTGAGGTGGGCAGATCACTTGAGGTCAGGAGTTCGAGACTAGCCTGCCAGCATAGTGAAACCCTGTCTCTACCAAAAAAAATACAAAAATTAGCTGGGCGTGATGGCATGCACCTGTAATTCCAGCTACTTGGGAGGCTGAGGCAAGAGAATTGCTTGAACCTGGGAGGCAGAGGTTGCAGCGAGCTGAGATCACGCCACTGCACTCCAGCCCTGGGGGACAGAGCGAGATTTCATCTCAAAAGAAAAAAAATACAATTACAAAAACAGATAGAAATCAGATTTATGATACAGTAATAAGAACTTCTTTATTAAACACATTAAATAGCAAGAAATGGTAGTGAGGCTAATATAATTGTAAAATAATTTTGAGATATATGTAATACATATAATGTGAATGAAAATATCTGTGATATCTATCAGTGGTAGAATCACAAATAACACAGTGGATTATTGGCTACATTTATAATAGAAGGAACTAATAAATTTCAGTTAGAGGCTCAGGAAAATAAAGGGTTTTTTTCCATCTAAGTTCAATTCAATGAATTCCCTCCACATACCCCTAATATAACCTTTATCTGATACTGTCTGAGACACAAAGATTTTTACAAGTCTTTTCTTTCCTTACGGCAGGCTAGGAGAAATCTTGATCGTGTCTTCCACTTTCTCTCTTCCTCTTAATAGTATAGAAAATTACTTTTGTGATTATTTAGTGAATCTCTCAGTAACCTATAACTTCCCTATGTCTGTCTTTTTTTATTTTGGAAACAGAATCTCACTCTGTCACCCAGGCTGGAGTTCAAGTGATTCTCATGCCTCAGCCTCCCAAGTAACTGGGATTACAAGTGCGCACCACCATGCCCAGCTAATTTTTGTATTTTTTAAATAGAGATGAAGTTTCCCTATGTTGGCCAGACTGGTCTCAAACTCCTGACCTCAAGTGATCCACCCACCTGGCCTCCCAAAGTGCTGGGATTACAGGCGTGAGCCAGCATGCCCGGCCAGCTATTTCTGTTTTTACCATTGTATTTCAAGCCCAGCATTGTGCCTAGGGGAATTATACACACTCTGTACATATTTAATATATTGGGGGAAGATGAAATCCCACAGTTATAAGCATAACCTTCAGTATGTTTGTGACAATTAAATTACATTCATGTGTGTATATGCATACGATACGGAATTTATTTTTAAATCTTTTTATCCTTAGATCCGTATACTAAGTTCTTATGATGATGTAGCTGAGTACTTAATTAGCTCTTTTGTTTTCTTTTTTGAAATTTTTGTTTTATTTTTTAATTTTAATTTTAATTTTTTTTGAGACAGAGTCTCACTCTGTCACCTAGGCTGGAGTGCAGTGGCATGATCTCAGCTCACTGCTAGCTCCGCCTCCCAGGTTCAAGCCATTCTCCTGCCTTAGCCTCCTGGGTAGTTGAGATTACAGATGCCCACCACCACGCCCGGCTAATTTTTGTATTTTTAGTAGAGACAAGGTTTCACCATATTGGGCAGACTGCTCTCGAACTCTTGACCTTGTGATCCACCCGCCTCAGCCTCCCAAAGTTCTGGGATTACAGGCGTGAGCCACCACATCCAACCCTGTTTTATTTTTATTTGAGACAGGGTCTCTCTGTTACCCAGTCTGGAGTACAGTGGCATGATAATGGCTCACTGCAGCCTCAAACTCCTAGGCTCAAATGATCCTCCTGCCTCAGCCTCCCAAGTAGTTGGGATTACAGGTGCATGCCACCACACCTGGCTAATTTTTTTGTGTGTTTTGTAGAGATGGGGGGGTGCTCACATTGTTGCTCAGGTTGGTCTTGAACTTCTGGCTTCAAGCAATCCTCCCACCTCAGCCTCCCATAATGCTGGGGTTACAGGCATGAACCACTGTGACCAGCCTTTCTATTCTTTTTTGAGATAGTCTCTCTTACCCTGTCACCCAGGCTGGAGTACAGTGGTGCAATCACGGCTCACTGCGGCCTCAAATGCTTGAGCCCAAGTGATTCTCCCTCTTCAGCCTCCCAAGTAGCTAGAACTGCAGGCATATACCACCATGCCCAGCTATTTTTTTCCTTTTCTTTTTCTTTTTGTAAAGAGGGAGCCTCGCTATGTTGTTTTGGCTGATTTTAAACTGCTGGGCTCAAGTGATCCTCCTGCCTTGATTTCCCAAAGTGCTGGGATTACAGGTGTGAGCCACAACTCCCACTCTTAATTAGCTCTTAACTGTTTCAAAAAACAAAAGACAATGCAGTGATTATTTCTGTTATACCTTTATTTAGTGGTTCACTTAACCATGTATACCTCCTATGTGCATAGCACTATGTTAAGCTTTGAGACTTCGTCAAAGAGATAACAGTCCAGTTTGAGTGACAGCCATGTCAACAGCCATGCATGAGTCAGTGATGTGAGCACTGTTAGAAATGTGTAGGTGCTGTTTCTCCTATATGCTCCTGTTATACCTTGCACCCTGCGCACTCACTGAAAGGGGATATTCTATCTGCTTTTCTGAGTTGTACACTGAAGTTCATTTTCCTTGTGGGTTGTTTTATTTCTTCTCTCTCTCCCTACCATAGTACCTGGCACATAGTGTTAGCAGCCAGTAAGGTTCTAATTATTGAATAAAGGAATGGTGGAGATAATTAGAGATATTTTCATAAAGATGTTTTAAAGTACAGGTTTTGATTTTTAAACTCTTACAATTTTACTTTATCAATAATACATGCACACAGTATCAAAATTTCAACAAATATGAAATGATATCTAGTGAAGCTACCTACCTATTCCTGTTTTCCTAGCAGTTTTAGTAGTTGTTTTTAGAAGTATCCTTCTATAAATATTTTTATACATGCAAGCAAATTTATATGTGTTTTCTTTTTACAGAGCTTTTGGTGTCCCTTTTATGTTCTGTACTTTGCTTTTCTCACTTAACAGTATGTGTTGATTTTTCTCTGTCAGTTCACAAAGGGTGTCCTTGTTCATTTGAAAGCTGCATAGTATTTCACGGTATAGATTTCTATAATATGTGTAACCAACTCCCTCCCACTCTGTGAGTGTGTAGGTTGTTTTCAATGTTTTGCTCCTACAATACTGCGGTGAATAATCTTACATAACATTTCACAATAGTGTGTGAGTATATCTGTAGATTAAATTCCTAGGAGTGGAACTGGGTTGAAGGATACATTCATTTGTAATTTTGATAGATAAGGCCAAATTGTTTTCCTTAAAGGTTATATTAGTTAATATAGCCACCAGCAGTGTATACCTGTGCCTATTTAAAGGTGGAAACTTTTGAACAGGATTCTAAGAAAAAATAGGAATTTATCAGGTTGTCAGGGGACGGGAAAGATGTTCCAGGCAGAAGGAAGAGCACTTTAAGAGGCACAGGATAGAAAGGTGGCACAAGAGGAACTTTAACTTGTTCCATCTGGCTAAAGTGTGGCGGGTAGGCCAGGAAATAGAGAGTGGAAGTTGATCATGATAGGTTTTTTATGTAATGCTGAGTAACTGATATTTTAAATTCTATAAATGAAGGTTTTGAGTGGGGAAATCATATAATAAGGTTGATTAATGAATTTTATTAAACGAATAGCTATTTGTGTGTATTTATTTAAATTGACGTTTGCCAAAAAGGTGTAGTCCCTAAAGATTTTTCTTGCCTTTTTTGTTTGTTTATTTGGAGACAGGGTCTCTGTTGTTCAGGTTCGTGTGCAGTGGTGATCAGATCATAGCTTACTGCAGCCTCGAAATTCCAGGTTCAAGTGATCCTCCCACCTCACCCTCCCAAGTAGCTGGTACTACAGGCACATGCCACCATGCCTGGCTAATTTTTAAAACATTTTTTGTAGAGACAGGGTCTTGCTATGTTGTTCAGGCTGGTCTTGAACTCCTGGCTTCAAGCAGTCCTCCAGCTTCAGACTCCCAAAGTACTGGGATTATAGATGTGAGCCACCACGCTCAGCCTTTTCTTGGATTTAAATGAGCTTTTCTTCTTACTAAGGATTCAAATAATATGTTGACTGTAGAAAATTTTGAAAACACATATAAATAAAAACTGAAACACAGAAAGAAAATACAGAAGTTACTCATAAGTTTACTACTCTGAGGTAATCTCCCTATCCAAATAATTCCTATTGTCTATAAAACAATAAAAGAAAACCAATATATGTATTAGGTGGGTTAGAAAATACAAAGTCGCCCACAGTCCGGGTGGGCACGGTGGCCGCGGCGGTAGCCTCTGCGACTACATCTCCAACCGGCCCGGAGCCCGCGGCTTCCCTGGATCCCGCAGCTTCCCTGGATCCTGCAAGCATCTCGCATGGTGGCTCTAGCTGGCTCCAGTACTCGGTCGGGCCGGATGACCAGACGCCTTTAGCTACCCACTGCCCTCTTCCGCCTGGGCTCAGCCGCCACCCGCGGGCGACTCACCCCGGGACACAGCACATTTCTCAAGTGGGTCCCATTTTTAGCCACAAGTGCTAAAAAGTCTAGAGGGAAGGAACCAGGTGGAGAGTCAGAGGGAGAAATTAGTTTCTATTTCCAGCTCCACCACTGTAACCCCTGGTTGAAGAAATATGAATATCAACATGAGATTGTTCATCAGCGTTATTTGTGCCAACTTTTTCACCTTTCAGCTTCTTTTCTACTTTGTAAGTTACTGGTTTTCACAAAAGTTTCTCCAAGTTTCAATAGTCTCAGCTTTGAAAAGAAGATTGGATGGAACTCAAGGGTAGTATTTACATGCCGTTCTTTGGTGGTTGGTGTTCTTGGCCTGTACATTTTATTATTTGATGAGGCTACTAAAGCTGATCCACTTTGGGATGGTCCATCACTTCCAAAAGTGAATATTGCTATTGCTTCAGGCTACCTCATTTCTTTTATTCTTTTCTTTTTTTTTTTTTTGGTGATGGAGTTTTGCTCTTGTCACCCAGGCTGGAGTGCAAGGATGCCATCATGACTCACTGCAACCTCTGCCTCCCAGGTTCAAGCGATTCTTCTGTCTCAGCCTCTCCAGTAGCTGGGATTACAGGCGCCCGCCACCTCACCCAGCTTTTTGTTTTTGTTTTTGTTTTTGTATTTTTAGTAGAGACGGGATTTCACCACGTTGGCCTGGCTGGTCCTGAACTCCTGACTCAGGTGATCTGCCCGCCTTGGCCTCCCAAAGTGCTGGGATTACAGGCATGAGCCACCACACCCAGCCAGGCTACCTCATTTCCGATTTGTCCATTATCATTTTGTATTGGAACGTGATTGGTGACAAATTTTTTATAATACATCATTATGTGGCCCTGTATGCGTACTACTTTATACTGATATTAGTGAATTCTAATTTGGCATAATTTCTTCAAGAATCAGATGTATCAAAACATCTCTCCAGATCACCCATTTGGAATCACAATATAAATAATTATAAATGTTTTAAAAACTGCTTCCATTCTCTCGGCCCCTGAAATCACAGGCTTAGCAAATGGGTGGCTATGTGTGGATTGGCAAGCTGAACGTTTAATTATGTGGGGTGAATATTATTTTCTCTTTGGACTTTTATGCCTTTAAAATAAAATAAAATAAAAAATAAAATAGGAAATACAAAGTGGTCTCCAAAGACAATCACTTGTTAAGAAATTCTTGTGATTCCTTCTAGGAAGAAAGAAAAAAACAAAAGTGATGCATATACCTGCATAAATTACAGCATAATTGTTAACGTAGAGCTGTACAACAAAGATCTTCTCTTAAATAGATGAATGTCTTTTAAAGACAGAAAGAACTGTTTTATTTTCTTTAAGGGCCTCACTACAAGCCTTTTAGATAGATTCAAATCACATGTGCTACTTTCCCTCTTTGTAACACTTCACTAGCAGGTACTTCCTAACCAGGATCTCAACAACTATCAGCCATATAGAATACTTGGAAGGAGGGTAACTTTTCATACTCAAAAGCCCTCTTCTGAAAGAATCCTAATATTATTAATAGCAAGTCTTCCACTTGTAGGAACAGTTTGTGACAAATCCTTCCCAGACTGTTCTTTGAGTATATGAGTTAATATCTCCAAGTCACTGCTACTCTGCACATGCATCCTGCTACTAGGGAAATGCATTAAGGTACCTTCAAAACTTTTCCTTTGTAATTACATCCTAAAATTACACTGGAGGGAGGGCCAGGGTGGAGGGAAGGTGCATTTACTGAGCTATCTATCAAACTCCACCAAGCTAATAGATTGTGACCACAATTTTGATGATTTGGGATTCCATATCTGCAAGACAGTGTTAAAACTACACAATCTGTGATAAATGATAGAATCAGGATAATTCCTCTAAATAGTTAACATTTAACTGGAAGCTCTACAGTGCTCTCCAACCTAACACATTAATTTATTCTTTCATGTAAAAGGATCATTTTTATTGTTGCTGCCTGAAAGGTACAAATTGCTTGGGTGTAGGCTGCACAACTTCCTTCTTACTAAAGAGGCAGGAAATATATCTTCCATTTAAAGTGTTAATGGCATCTGTAAATGTGTAGTCCAATTTGTTATTGACTTGAACTCCAAAGATTTGAGAAACAAGGTTTAACTTTAGCACTCAAGATTGTTACACAAGAATTAAATGTTTTCAATGACTTCCTTTTGTGGTGTTGGGAAGGGTGCAAAAAGGAAAGAGAAGGCTGGAAAATAAATATATTTTATCTAAGAGGGCATGACTGAGTTGGCGAAGCTCTAAATTTCATTTTTCTCTTAGGAAGGACTTTCACCTATTATGTTAGAATGTGTGCTCACATTTCCTGTTGTGGATCAAAATGGAGCTTGGAGCGCTACTTGTGGTGTAGGAGAGGACTGTTGAGACCAGAATCAAGTTGGGTTTTTTGTTGTTTTTGTTTGTTTTGTTTTGTTTTGTGTGTGTGTTTTTGAGACAGAGTCTTGCTCTGTTGCCCAGGCTGTAGTGCAGTGACATGATCTAGACTCACTGCCACCTCCGCCTCCCAGGTTCAAGCCATTCTCTTGCCTCAGCCTCCTGAGTAGCTGAGATTACAGGTGCTTACCACCATGCCCAGATAATTTTTGTATTTTTAGTAGAGACAAGATCTCACCATGTTGGCCACGCTGTTCTCAAACTCCTGACCCCAAGTGATCTGCCCACCTCGGCCTCTTAGAGTGCTGGGATTACAGGCGTGAACCACTGCGCCTGGCCCCAAGTTGTTTGTTAACAGACACCTGCCAAAAGACAAGGACTTCCGCTGAACCTTTATCGGGTCAAAACATGGTAGATATTCTACTAAAATTGGTCAAATAAGTAAATGGAATAAGTGAATGAAAATTATTCATTCTTTCAAGTTTGTTTAGAGAAAATAATGGAAACCGTTCAACTTGAGAATAAAGTGTTTAAAATATGTATAGGCTATACAAATTTGAAGTGCTATTAGTATCCCACTATTAAGTGCCACTTGTTAAATTCCCCTAAATAATCTAGAAGGGACAAACAAAGAAAAACAATGTAAGACAAAAGTAATAATTCCACCCAGGGTGAAATGGCATTCAGCCTACTCTAATTCTTTAATCTATGTTGTAGTTGCTTATATATTAAACATGTACAAAAACTATATGAAATCGTTATTAATTCATACTGAAATGTTCACTTGCCTCTGATCTATTTAAGCCAAGCCAGTAGATTTCAGCCTGTTTCTGACCTCAGGAGCCTGGGCCCACCTATGCTAAGATAAAAGCCATGATGACTGTGGCAACAGTGTTGCTGACATTGTACTGACCACATTGCTCTAAATGTCTCCATGGCACATCTACTTCTGCAGATTCAGTCTTACTCTACTTTTAGAGACTTTCCCATAAATGCTAAAATGTACTTGCCTGTTAGTGTGTTTGATACTCTTCAAAGGGAAAGAATTGGCCTGGCATGGTGGCTCACACCTGTAATCCCAGCACTTTGGGAGGCTGAGGCAGGCAGATCACCTGAGGTAAGAAGTTTAAGACCAGCCTGGCCAACATAGTGAAACCCCATCTCTAGTAAAAATTAGCCAGTTTGGTTGCAGGCACCTGTAATCCCAGCTACTCGGGAGGCTGAGGCAGGAGAATCTCTTGAACCCAGGAAGCAGAGGTTGCAGTGAGCTGAGATCACATCACTGGACTCCAGTCTGGATGACAGAGTGAGACCCCATCTCAAAAAAAAAAAAAAAGGGAAATAATTAATTTCATTTCTTGGTTCTCACCGACTTCAATGAGGAGACTTGGAATAGGAAAAGAAAATTAGTGTATGAACAAGTTGAGATGAAACAGAACTGACATAAGAAGAACATAAAAGGCACAGTCCATAAATCTTGCGATATGATAGCCTAGGTTTCATCTTAATAGCACTAATACAGACACAAAATAAAAAGACAGTTTGATGATGTAAGTACAGTTTTTCAGGCCTGTCTTACAGGTGTTAAATCTGAAGCACAGATTAAGTTACTTGTTCAAGGTCACAGTGCTGGAAAATGGTAAAGTCAGGATTTGAGCACAGGCTTTTGGCTCTAGGGCTGTGCTCTTAATCATTATTCCAAATGCATGGCATTTGTTCTTTGTACTCCCTCATTAGATGTTCCAGACAATATTCCTTTGATTATATATCCCTTTGATGATCAGAATCTGAACTTTTCTAAACTTTTGCAGTTTCTTAGGAAGGTGATAATTTAGACATCAAATCTATAATTAGAGTTTCTTTTATTATTGGAGCATGGATTTTGAAGGTAAATGATTAACAGTGATTGATATTGTTATCAGATTTTTATTTACTTTCTTTTAGATGTTTGGATAATAAAGTAATCATGCCTGAATAACAGCAGTTCTCTGTTGGGCTTTGTGCTTTATACATGGAAAGGGAGCCTTGGTCTATTGCAAAGATATTAAACAGTGACTGTATAGTATCGCATGTTAACAATTTTTAATAAATATTTTATTTATTATTATTATTTTTTTGAGATGGAGTCTCACTCTGTCCACCAGGCTGGAGTGCAGTGGCGCGATCTCGGCTCACTGCAAGCTCCGCCTCCTGGGTTCACGCTATTCTCCTGCCTCAGCCTCCCTAGTAGCTGGGACTACAGGCGCCCGCCACCGCGCCCGGCTAATTTTTTGTATTTTTAGTAGAGACGGGGTTTCACCGTGGTCTTGATCTCCTGACCTTGTGATCCGCCCGCCTCGTCCTCCCAAAGTGCTGGGATTACAGGCGTGAGCCACCGCGCCCGGCCTTAATAAATATTTTTAGCAATTATGAGCCAATTTAAGCCTTTTTAAAATGGACTATTTATTATTTACTTTGTGCCTAGTAATGTGTTACTGCTAAGACTAAATAAAAGAACAAAGCAAATGCCATTCCTGCCTTCACAGCACTTACAGTCTAGCAGGCAAGATCGATATTAAACACGTACTCAAAAAAAGGGTATGAGTTTTGTAAAGAGAGGGAGTGCTGAATCCTCTGGGAACATCCTCTGATCTCATCTAAATTTGAAGCCCTAGGTTCTTGGGGAACATATAGCAAGAACTAATCCAAGTTAGGGGTCAGAGAAGAAGTGAAGAATGAGTAGGATTTAATCAGCTGAAGAGAATGAAGCTATGGGGAAGAGTGTTCTAGGAAGAAGAGAAATACATTCAGCCTCAGAAATGTGCATCAAAGAACTTAAACTGCAGAGACTTTGGGGAGAAAACAAACAAACAAAAAATACCAAACACACACACAAAAAACTCTTAAAGAAATTAAATAAATGGATCATAGAGTACAAGAGCTCAGGAGGGGCTTGAAATTAGGCTGGAGAAGACGTTAGGAACTAAATTACGAAGAACCCTGCTATTTATGATAAGGAATTGGGTTTTATGCAAAGGGCAGTGGAAAACTGTTCAAAAGATTTTTAGCAGGGCCTTCATTAATTTCGTGGCTCTATCAAAAACATTAGGCCAGTTATTTAAACTTGGGCAATTCATTTGATCTTCCCAGTTCTAAATTTTCTCATTTTTAGGGTAGGGGACTTGGATTAGCCCTTTCAGATCAAAGATCCCTAATGTGAGTTTATGCACCCTGAGAGTATCATGTCTAGAAAGAAGTAACAGAGTGTCCTCATCCATCCTGCTCTCTATTCTTTTCCTTTTCCTTTCAGATTTCAATATCAATTTTGTAATGAGGCATATTTTAGTCAGTATTTTGGAGAAGGTATTCTAATGACTCCTTTGTATGTTTTTTTGAAATAAAATTCATTTTGTAATTATTAAAGGTAATATGGAAAAAATGTTTAAGCATAGGAAATGAACAAGAAAACAGTCATAATCATGGATGTCATGATACTGAAACCCTTGGGATATAGCTAGAATGGAAGTCAGGCTGGTAAAGCAAATCTCATGAGAGCAGAGAGCACTTACTGGGAGAGGGGAATGTTTTGGGGGGTAGAATAATCTTCAGATTCCTGAAGGACTATAGTGCAGAAGTTGGAATAGAAGACAGAATTGTGGTTGCTGAGTAGAAGCTACTAGAGATACGGATTTTAACTCAATTTTGGAAAAACAAAACTAGCAATTAGAACTGTCCACCAGAAAATTAGTGAATTCCTCTGAATGCCCATACGTATTCCAGCAAATTACTACATGTAATCGAAGGTTGCCAGTAGAAGCTGTTCAGGTTTTGGCATTTCATACAAAGAATTAGACAAAATGCACACACAACATGAGGAAAGCGAAAGCATGGATTTACTGAGAACAAAAATACACTCCACAGTGTGGGAGTGGGCCTGAGCATAAGAGCCCCGCTTACAGAATTTTCTGGAGTTTCAATACTCCAGAGGTTTCTCATTGGTTACTTGGTGTATATTCTATGTAAATGAAGAGAACAGAGTCACAGAGTCATTTACTCAGACTGCGCCCTATTTTGAATGGAGACGATGTTACTTGGTGTGTGTGATCTAGGTAAATGGAAAGGATGGATGTGAAGCTACGGAGTGTAAATGGAGAGGATGTTACTTGGTGTGTGTGGTCTAGGTAAATGGAAAGGATGGATGTGAAGCTACGAAGTGTAAATGGAGAGGATGTTACTTGGTGTGTGTGGTCTATGTAAATGGAGAGGATGGATGTGAAGTTACAAAGTGTAAATGTGTGGAGAGGATGAAGTGAAGTTACAAAGCCATTCACATTCCTGTCATTGCTCAAGTGCTTTCACTTGATTTAGTTGTAGGAAATCAGTGTGGATTGGCCTATGTTCCCTGCCTCCAGGCCCTATTTTCCTGCCTCAGCCTCCTGAGTAGCTGGGATTACAGGTGTGAGCCACTACACCTGGCTAATTTTTCTATTTTTAGTAGAGACAAGGTTTCACCATGTTGGCCAGGCTAGTCTTGTACTCCTGGCCTCAAGTGATCCACCTGTCTTGGCCTCCCAAAGTGCTGGTGTTACGGGTGTAAGCCACTGTGGCCAGCCTGAATTTGAATGTTGACCTGTCTTGCTAGGTTGGCAAAGTTCTCCTGGGTGATATCCTGAAGTATGTTTTCCAATTTGGTTATTTTCTCTCCATCTCTTTCAGGTACCCCAGTCAGTCATAGGTTTGTTCTCTTTACATAATCCCATATTTCTTGGAAGTTTTGTTCATTCCTTTTTATTCTTTTTTCTCTATTCTTATTTGCCTGTCTTATTTCCGAAAGATAGTCTTTAAGCTCTTCAATTCTTTCCTCCCCTTGGTCTATTCTGCTATTGATACTTGTGATTACGTTGTGAAGTTCTCGTGTTGTGTTTTACAGCTCCGTTAGTTAGTTATGTTCCTCTCTAACCTGGCTATTCTGGCTATCAGCTCCTGTATTGTTTTATCATGATTCTTAGCTTTGTTGCATTGGGTTATGTATTAATTCGTTCTCACACTGCTAATAAAGACATACTCGAGACTGGATAATTGATAAAGGAAAGAAGTTTAATGGACTCACAGTTCAGAATGGCTGGGGAGGCCTCAGGAAACTTACAATCATGGCAGAAGGGGAAGCAGACACGTTCTTCTTCACATGATGGTAGGGGAGAGAATGAGTGCCCAGTAAAGGGGGAAGCCCCCCTTATAAAACCATCAGATATCATGAGAACTGTCTATCATGACAACAGGATGAGGGAAACTGCCCCCAAGATTCAGTTATCTCCACCTGATCCCTCCCATGACACCTGGGGATTATGGGAACTATAATTCAAGATGAGATTTGGGTAGGGACACAGCCAAACCATATCAGGTTACAACATGCTCCTTTAGCTTAGTGAAGTTCATTACTACCCACCTTTTGAAGCCTAATTCTGTCATTTCAGCCATCTAAGCCTCAGACTAGTTCTGTGTTCTTGCTGGAGAAGTGTTAACAGTCATTTGGAAGAGAACAGACACTCTGGCTTTTTGAGGTTTTAGGATTTTTGCATTGATTCTTTCTCATCTTATCTACCTTTGATCTTTGAGGTTGCTGACCTTTGAGTGAGGTTTTTGTGGTGTTTTGTTGATCTTGTTGTAGTTTTCGGTTTGTTTTTCTTTTAACAATCAGGCCACTCTATCGTTGGACTGCTGTGGTTTGCTGGGGTCCAATCCAGACCCCAGTTGCCTCAGTTTTTCCTGTACCTGGAGGTATCACCAGTGTAGGCTGCAAAAAAGTAAAGGTGGCAGCCAGCTCCTTCCTCTGGAAGCTCCATCCTAGGGGAAACTGACCTTTTGCCAGCCCACACATACCTGTAGGAGGTGTCTGAAGACCCACATTGGGAATTGTCACCCAGTCAGGAGGAACAGTATCAGGGACCCACCCAAAGAAGCAGTCTGGCTGCTTTTTGGTGGAGCAGGTATGCTGTGTTGGAGGAGGTCCCTTCCTTGTTTGGACCACCTATATTCTCCACAGCTAACGGACTAGAGCAACTGACTTGACTGAACTGTAGAGATGGTGGCTGCCCCTCCCTCCAGGAATTCAGAGCTGTCTCTCATGGACTCTAACCCACTGCCATTGGCTGACTGGGATTCCAGGCCAGTCGGTCTTAATTTGTGAGGTGCTGTGGAAGTGGGGCCCACAGAATGTCGCTGCTTGACTCCCTGGATTCAGCTCCCTTCCTAGGGATATATACAGATGGATTTTTCACCTGTCTGGGAATCCTGGGGCTGGAGTGTTTAAAATTCTTGGGTCTCTGCATGTACCTGAGTGGCTGCTGTGCCGTGACTCCACACAGCTCTGTGTATCAAACCCAAGGCCCTGGTGGCATAGTCTCATGAGGGGACTCCTGATCGGTGAGTTATAAAGATCTGTGGGAGAAGTGTGGTTTCCTAGGTGAGGTTGCACAATCACTGTTTCCCCTGGCTGGGGGTAGAGGTTCTTTTGGCTCCATGCCACTTCTGGGTGGGCCGTTGCTGCCCTGCCTGCCCAACCCTGCTTTTCTTTGTTCTCTCTGGATCAGGTTGTTTGCCTAGTTAGTCCCAGTGTAACCACCTGGATATTTCAGTGCTGAATTCATGCATCCCTTTTCATTCCTCTCCATGAGTATAATGGACCAGAGCTGCATCTAATCGGCCATCTTGGATTGATCTCTGAAACTAATTTGTGGTTTGTTTTTTTTTTGAGACGGAGTCTTGCTCTGTCACCCAGGCTGGAGTGCAGTGGCGCAATCTCAGCTCACTGCAAGCTCCGCCTCCTGGGTTCACGCCATTCTTCTGCATCAGCCTCCTGAGTAGCTGGGCCTATAGGCGCCCGCCACCATGCCCAGCTAATATTTTGTATTTTTAGTAGAGACAAGGTTTCACCGTATTAGCCGGGAGGGTCTCGATCTCCTGACCTCGTGATCCGCCTGCCTCGGCCTCCCAAAGTGCTGGGATTACAGGCCTGAGCCACTGCGCCCGGCCTCCTGAAACTAATTTAAAGGTGAGGAAACTAAGGTTATGGGAAGTTAAGGAAACTGGCTAAGACATCAGGACTCGGTGACAAAGCTAGGATTTATATTCCAAATTCCAGTCTCTGATTCCAGCAGCTGTAAATTTTTTTCCGTTGTATGCATCTTCTAAAATTCTCCTGTATATTAGAGTTATAGAGGCAACAGAACAATTCTTGTTTCCTGGAGAGTTTGGGAAACTTCCTAGAATTCCAAGACACACAAGTACCATAAGTGTAAATATCCTTCCAAAGGCATTTGCCTTCACCTGGGTGCCTAAAGCTTCAAGGCCCAGATATGCCATGGAAATACAGATCATTCTGTAGTTGGAGTTGTCCCATTAAAACTCTGGGTTTATGAAATGTGCATCTGGTGAAATACATGAGCTTTTGTCTTCAGATTGTGAGTAGAATGTGTGTCTGAGTATAATATAAAGAGAAACTTCTTTTAATACAGATAATGCATTTTTCTTTATCACAGACCTTCCACATATTCTGCTGTTCTATCTGGGTATTTGACAATGGACTTTGTAATGTATGACACTGCATATGGGAAAATACACTGTTCATGTGGGGGATGGGGAAAGAGAATTCTGAGCAAATGAGTTGGAATTAGAATATAAAGCAGTATAGCATTAGGGTTTGAATATAAAACCATATAAAGCCATATAGCACTGGATATAGGTGGATAAGAAGTGGATAAAAAAATTTCCTGGCCAGGTGTGGTAGCTAATGCCTGTAATCCCAGCACTTTGGGAGGCTGAGGTGGGTGGATCACCTGAGGTCGGGAGTTCGAGACCTCTGACCAACATGGAGAAACACCATCTCTACTAAAAATACAAAATTAGCTGGACATGGTGGTGCATGCCTGTAATCCCAGCTACTTGGGAGGCTGAGGCAGGAGAATTGCGTGAACCCGGGAGGTGGAGGTTTTGGTGAGCTGAGATTGCGCCATTGCACTCCAGCCTGGGCAACAAGAGCAAAACTATGTCTCAAAAAAAAAAAAAAAAAAAAAAAATTCCGAGGGAGATTTCTGATTTTAAAATGGTGCAATGGAAGCAAGCTGCCTTCACTCTCCCCTACCCAGACAGAAAACCAAAAACAAATACATAGCGCCAAGATTTTTGCTAGCAACAACTCTGAGCAGTCAGTAGGAGAACTGAGCTTCCATATCCACGATGCTACTCTCTCGTCCGTTCTGCCTGGCAATAAGCTTGAGGAAAATCTTTCCCTAACTTATGGTTTCTACACTAGAAAAAGTGAGATTGAGGCCAGATGTAGTGGCTCATGCCTGTAATCCCTGTGCTTTGGTGGTTAAGGTGAGAAGATCACTTGAGCCTGGGAGTTCAAGGTTCCAGTGAGCTATGGTTGTACCACTGCACTCCAGCCTAGGTGACTGAACAAGACCATGTCTCTAAAACAAAGAGAGATTGAGGTGATCAACCATCTTTTTCCACCATACTGGGTTACCTGGCAGGAGACCTGTTCCTGCCTTAACCCACAGGAAGCATCATGACTGCCTAAAGGGAGAAATATTCCCCCAAGGACGGGCAGACAAAGGGGAGAAATGGGACTGTCATCCCTAGCTCTGAAAACTCTGCTTTGTAACTAGGCCAAAGGAGATGCCACATAAAAGTGGCTATTCAGTAGCACTATTCTATAGGAGGTACATTTCTTTCTTTTCTTTTCTTTTCTTTTCTTTTTTTGGTGGGGGAGGGGGGTCTTTCTCTGTCACCCAGGCTGGAATGCAGTGGCGTGAACACAGCTCACTGCAGCCTCAACCCCCTGGGTTCAAGCAATCCTCCTACCTCAGCCTCCTGAGTATTGGTGGGTGCCACCATGCCCAGCTAATTTTTAAAATTTATTTGTAGAGATGGGGTCTCACCATGTTGCCAAGGCTGTTCTCAAACTCCTGGGCACATGGGATCCTCCCACCTCAGCCTCTCAACGTGCTGGGATGACAGGCATGAGAAGAGAGAGGTATATTTCACAGATTCCTTGAACAGGAACCTCTAGCCAGCCTTCTCACACCGCTGGGATAATCTCTTTGGGAACTCCCTAGTTTGGGACAGGCAGCACTCCAATCATGCACTAGAGCCAAGGTGAACCCGGGCTTTAAGGTGCCACGAGAGCCAAAAAGGAGGAAGTGACCTAGTAGTAAAGATTTGCTAAGGAACTATATCTAATGAAAACCAAAACAAGCCAGACAGAAAATACTGAAATAAATAACTAATCCTTCAATGCAAATACTAGAATAAATAACTAATCCTTCGGTGCAAAAACCATGACCTTTCCAAAGAGACAGAGCAAAAATTCTGTCACTGGCCTTAAGTGATGATGTGTAAGATCTGCGGCCTAGCATTAAAAATGGCAGTTTTAAGGAAACTCAGTGATCACCATCATAACACAGAAAAGCAATTCAGAAATTTATCAGAGAAGTTTAGCAAAGATTGAAATAATAAAAAATAAAATGGAAATCTTGGAACTAAAGAATACATTTCCTGAGCAGGAGACTTCATTAAAGGCTCTCAACAGTAGAAAGGACTAAACAGAGGGAAAAAAAATCAGTGAGTTTGAAGACTATATGAAAATACACAGAGGAGGCTGGGTGTGGTGGCTCATGCCTGTAATCCTAGCATTTTAGGAGGCCGAGGCAGATGGATCACTTGAGGTCAGGAGTTCGAGACCAGCGTGGCCAACATGGTGAAACCTCATCTCTACTAAAAATACCAAAATTAGCTGGACACGGTGTCAGGTGCCTGAAATCCCAGCTACTCAGGAGGCTGAGGCAGGAGAATCACTTGACCCCACAAGGCAGAGGTTGCAGTGAGCTGAGGTCGCGCCACTGTAATCCAGCCTGGGTAACAGAGTGAGACTCTGTCTAAAAAAAAAAAGAAAAGAAAAGAAAAATACATGGAGGAGAATAAAGAAAAAGAATGAAAAGGAATAAAGATGGCCTATAATATATAGAAAATTGCCTCAAAAGACCAAATCTTAGAATTACTAGTGTTCAAGAGGGAGCTGAGCAAGAATAAGAAAGAAGTAGAAAGCTTATTCATTTCCTTTGAGACAGGATCTCACTCTGTCACCCAGGCCGGAGTGCAGTGGCACCATCTCCACTCACTGCAACCTCTGCCTCCCAGATATGAGCCATTCTCCCACCTCACCCTCCTGAGTAGCTAGGACCAAAGGTGTGTGCCAACTTTCCTGGCTAATTTTTTTATGTTTTGGTAGAGATAGGGTTTCACCATGTTAGCCAGGCTGTCTCGAACTCCTGACCTCAAGTGATCTGCCCAATTCAGCCTCCCAAAGTGCTGGGATTATAGGTGTGTGCCACCATGCCTAGCCTAGAAAGCTTATTCAAAAAATAATAATAGACTGGGTGCAATGGCTCATGCCTGTAATCCCAGCACTTTGGGAGATCAAGGCAGGTGGGTCACATGAAGTCAGGAGTTCGAGACTAGCCTGACCAACAAGGCGAAACCCCATCTCTACTAAAAATACAAAAATTAGCTGGTGTGGTGGCAGATGCCTATAATCCAAACTATTGGGGAGGGTGAGGCAAGAGAATTGCTGGAATCTAGGAGGCAGAGGTTGCAGTGAGCTGAGATGGTGCCACTGCACTCCAGCCTAGGTGACAGAGTGAGATTCCATCTCAAAAAATAAAAATTAATATAATAATAATAATAGAAAACTTTCCAAGTACAAGAAAGCCTGAGATCACTAAACAGATTCAACCCAAATAAGATATCCCAAGGGATACAGTAAACTCTCAAAGATCAAAGATTAGGAGAGGATTCGAAAAGCAGCAAGAGAAAAGAAGTAAATAACATATAAAGGATCTCCAGTTTGGCTGGCAATAGACTTCTCAATGGAAAACACACAGGTCATGAGGGGATGAAATGATATTTTCAAAGTGCTCAAAGAAAAAAAACTTACATTCAAGAATGCTGTACACAGCAAAATTATCCTTCACATATGAAGGAGATGTAAAATCTTTCCCAGACAAGTAAAAACTGAGTCATTCACCACCACCAGGCTTGTCTTACAAGAAATAAAGGGAGCTCTCCCATTTGAAAGAAGAAAGCACTAATGGCTTAAAAAAAAAAAAAAAAAAAAGGTTTCAAGATACAAAACCCACTTGTAAAATTAAGTATACAGATAAACCAAAAATACTCTGTTACTGTAATGTAACAATAGCTACAGCAGTCTGTTAAGAGATAGATAATGAAAAATATATAAAATGAGGCAACTGAAAGTCAAAAGGGAGAGGCAGAGTAGCATTTTGTCATGTTGTTTTACTTTGCCTGGTTCTGTTCTTTTATTTGTGATCCAAGATAAGTTGTCTATTTTATTTTTTAAGATTGGGTCTCATCTGTCACCCAGACTGGACTGCAGTGGCATGATTATGGTTCACTGCAGTCTTGACCTTCTGGGCTCAGGTTATCCTCCCACCTCAAGCCTCCCAAGTAGCTGGGACTACAGGTGTGTGCCACCACGCCTGGCTCATTTTTTTTGTATTTTTTTGTAGAGACATGGTTTTGCCATGTTGCCCAGGTTGGTCACAAACTCCTGGACTCAAGTGATCCACCCACCTCAGCCTCCCAAAGTGCTGGGATTACAGACGTGAGCCATAACAACTGGCCCCTACATTGTCATCTTTTTAAAATAATTTGTTATATCTATAAGATGTTTTTTTTCTCATGATAAGCACAATGCAAAAAACCTATGATAGATTCACTAGAAATAAAAGCAACAAATTTACTACCTATTAGGTAGGAAGAAAGAAAGGACTCTCAAAACAACCACAAAACAGGCAACAAGTGGCATTAGTAAATCCTTACTTATCAATAATAACACTGAGTATAAATGGTCTCAGTTCTCCAATTAAAAGCCATACAGTGGCTGAATGGATAAAGAAACAAGACCCAGCTATATGCTGCCTTCAAGAAACCCATTTCACCTATCAAGGCACACATAGACTGAATGTGAAGGGGTTGGAAAAATATATTCTATGCAACTGGAAACCAAAATGAGCAGGAATAGCTACAGTTATATCAGATAAAATAGTACACTAATCAAAGGATGTAAAAAGAGACAATGTCACGATATAATGATAAAGGGATCAGTTCAGCAAGAGGATATAGCAATTATTTATTTTTCTATTCTTTTTTTTTTTTTTGAGACGGAGTCTCGCTCTGTTGCCTGGGCGGGAGTGCAGTGGCCGGATCTCAGCTCACTGCAAGCTCTGCCTCCCGGGTTTACACCATTCTCCTGCCTCAGCCTCCCAAGTAGCTGGGACTATAGGCACCCGCCACCTCGCCTGGCTAGATTTTTGTATTTTTTAGGAGAGACGGGGTTTCACTGTGTTAGCCAGGATGGTCTTGATCTCCTGACCTTGTGATCCACCCGTCTCGGCCTCCCAAAGTGCTGGGATTACAGGCCTGAGCCACCGTGCCCGGCCTAACAATTATTTATTTTTGCACTCAGCACCAGAGTTCCCAAGTATATAAAGCAGATGTTAAATCTAAAGGGAGAGGCAAACTGCAATACAGTAATAGTAGGGGATTTTAAGCCCAACTCTCAGTAACAGATGATCCAGACAGAAAATTAGCAAAGGAACAGTAGAGTTAAACTACACACTAAATCTAACAGACCTATCTGACATTTACAGAACATTTCACCCAACTGCTGCAGAATACACATTCTTTTCATCAGCACATGGAATATTCCCCAGAATAGACCATGTCTTAGACCACAAAATGAGTCTGAACATATTTTTTTAATAAAGAAATCATATCAAGTATCTTTTCCAACCACAATGGAATAAAACTTAGAAATCTGTAACAAGAGGAACATCAAAAAGACACAAATACATTAAATAAATACATTAAACAACGTATTCTTTTTTTTTTTTTGAGACAGAGTCTCACTTTATTGCCCAGGCTGGAGTACAATGGTGCGATCTCAGCTCACTGCAGCCTCTGCCTCCTAGGTTCAAGCAATTCTCCTGCCTCAGCCTCCTGAGTAGCTGGGATTACAGGCACCCACGACTACACCCGGCTAATTTTTGTATTTTTTGTAGAGGTGCGGTTTCACCATGTTGGTCATGCTGGTCTCAAACTCGTGAACCTCAGGTGATCCACCCACCTCTGCCTCCCCAAGTGCTGGGATTACAGACGTGAGCCACTACGCTCGGCCACAATGTATTCTTGAACAACCAGTGGGTCAATGAAAGTACTAAAAAGGGGCCGGGCACGGTGGCTCACACTTGTAATCCCAGCACTTTGGGAGGCCAAGGTGGGCAGATCATGAGGTCAGGAGATCAAGACCATCCTAGCTAATATGATGAAACCCTATCTCTACTAAAAATACAAACAAACAAAAAAAATCAGGTGTGGTGGCACATGCCTGTAGTCCCAGCTAATTGGGAGGCTAAGCAGGAGAATCGCTTGAATCCAGGAGGCAGAAGGAAGTTGCAGTGACCCAAGATCACGCCACTGCACTCCAGCCTGGGCGACAGAGTGAGACTCCATCTCAAAAAAAAAATAATAATAAAAGGACTAAAAAGAAAATTAAAAAAAAAGATTTTGTTTTGTTTTGTTTTGTTTTTTGAGAGAAGGTCTTACTCTGTCACCCAGACTAGAGTGCAGTGGCGTGATCTTGGGTCATGTGTCATGATCTCAGCTCACTGCAAGCTCTACCTCCTGGGCTCAAGTGATCCTTCCACTTCAGCCTCCCAAGTCGCTGGGACTATAGGTGTGTGCCACCATATACCTGAGTGATTTTTTAAAATATTTGTGGAAATGAAGTATCACTGTGTTGCTCAGGCTGGTCTTGAACTCTTGAGCTCAAGCTATCCTCTCACCTTGGCTTCCCAAAATGCTAGGATTATGGGCATGAGTCACTGTGCCCATCCTAAAAATTTTTGGAAACAAATGAAACTGGGATAAAATAAATTAAAACTAAAAGAACAATAGAAAAGATCAATAAAATGAAAGTGGTTTTTTTGGAAAGAAAATCAAAACTTTAGCTAGACTGAGAAAAAGAGAAGACCCAAGTAAATAAAATCAGAAACAAGAAAGGAAATATAGCAACTGAAACCTGAGAAATACAAAGCATCATTAGAGACTGTTATGAACCACCTGGAAAACCTAGAAAGGGAGGAATTCCTGGATACATACAACCTACCAAGACTGAACCATAAGAAATAGAAAACTTCAAAAAACCAATAACAACTAGTGAGATCAAAGCTGTAGTTTAAAGTCTCCCATCAAGGAGATGGAGATGCAAGGAGGGTTCAATATATGCAAATAAATAAGCATGGTACATCACATGGACAGAACCAATAACAAGAGCCATTTGATTATTTCAATAGATGCCAAAAAAGCATTTAGTAAAATTCAGCATCTCTTTGTGATAAAACTCCTCATCAAAATGGAAGTAGAAGGAATGATTATATACCTCAATAATAATGGAATTATTATACCTCAATAATAAAGACTGTAAATGACAAACCCACAGCTAACATTGTACTGACTGGGGAAAAGTTGAAGCCTTTCCTCCTAGGGCCAGAACAAGACAAGGATGCCCACTTATACCACTTTTTTCCAGCATAACAGTGGAAGTGCTGGCCACAGCAATTAGGCAAAAGAAAGAAAGAAAGGACGTCCAGATTGGAAAGGAAGAAGTCAAATTAGCCTTGTTTGCAGATGACATGATCTTACACATAGAAAAACCTAAAGACACCACCACAAAACTGATAGAACTGATAAACAAATTCAGTAAAGTTGCAGGATACAAAATCAACATACAAAAATCGTAATTGTAAGTCACAGATGATCTGTACAAGTATCTGTTTGAGCCCCTGTTTTCAGTTATTTGGGGTATATACCCAGGAGTGGAATTGCTTGCTTAAATCATAATTCTATATTTAACTATTAAGGAACCACCAGGCCGGGTGCAGTGGCTCAAGCCTGTAATCCCAGCACTTTGGGAGGCCGAGACGGGCGGATCACGAGGTCAGGAGATCGAGACCATCCTGGCTAACCCGGTGAAACCCCGTCTCTACTAAAAAATACAAAAAATTAGCTGGGCAAGGTGGCAGGCACCTGTAGTCCCAGCTACTCGGGAGGCTGAGGCAGGAGAATGGCGTAAACCTGGGAGATGGAGTTTGCAGTGAGCTGAGATCCGGCCACTGCACTCCAGCCTGGGTGACAGAGCGAGACTCCGTCTCAAAAAAAAAAAAGGAACCACCAAACTGTTTTCACGGCAGCTCAACCATTTTACATTTTCACCAGAAATATAGAAGATTCTAATTTCTCCACTCTTCCCTAACATATGTTATTTTCCATTTTTTGATTCTAGCCATCCTACTTTGTGTGAAGTGGTATCTCACTGTGATTCTGATTGCATTTCCTTAATGACTAATTATGTTGAGTACCTTTTCTTGTGCTTATTAGCCATTTGTACATCTTCTTTGGAGAAATGTCTATTCAGATTTTTTACCTATTTTTTAATTTTTTTTTTTATTTTTGTCAAGTAAGCTGTTTTATATATTGTGGACAGCAAATCCTTATCAGCTATATGACACAGGTATTTTCTTCCATTTTGCAAGTTGTCTTTTCACTTTCAAGAAAGTGTTTTTGTTAAAAAGTTTCAAACTTTCTTGAAGTCTATTTTTGGTTTTTTTTAAAGAAAGCAAACCTTTATGTAATACTGAGTGCCAATGGCTTTGTTGACACTTACGGAAATAATAGCTCAATTTAATGCAAATTTGTGTGAGTTGAATAACTTTGTTACATTTTCAAAGCTTTATCTTTCTATGAAATAGGGTCGCATTCACCTATAAAGGCTATTTTGGGATTTTTCACTAAAACTTATAAAATCTGAGAATGTGCTTAGAAGACGAGATAAATTTTGTGATCCTATTATCTAGTTAGTAATGACACCATCTTATTAAATTTCAAGGTGTTAAATATACCCCATTCAAATACTCGTATATGAAATGTAATTATTATTGTTATAGAAGTTAAAGCTTGCTTGCTGATCCTGTGATTCTTCTAAGCTGCTGAACATAGAGACACATGGCTGAGCAGTAGGAGGTGCTTACTGCTTCCAGAGTTGCACTATGCTTGCCTTGATGGCGTAGATTAAAGATGACTGTGAAAACAGTGATTTTTAAACTCCTCTCAGAGTTTTGGATATGTTCCATATCCAAATGAAACAGATGACTGTGTTCTGTTCTGTAGATTTTACTACTTTTTTCTGCCAGTAGCCTCTCAAATTTGTCACACAATAGGAACCAAGCAAGAGAATCTGGACAGATCAGCTCACATCTATTGCCCTGTTAAAGTAACTCAAAGATATGCCTAAAGAGTTAGATACTTGTTTCATCATTGGATAAGCTGGAACTGTCTATAAGTGGCTAGGATGTATCATGCCTTATCACAAGAAATATCAGAAAAAAACAAATACATAGTCTTTGATTTCATTATGTTTCTTTTCCTTCTTTTATTTATTTATTTATTTTTGGACACAGGGTCTCTCTCTGTCACTCAGGCTGGAGTACAGTGGTGGTGCTAACATATCACACTGTAGCCTTGAACTCTTGGCTGAAGCAATCCTCCTGCCTCAGCCCCCTGAGTAACTGAGACTACCGGTGCATGCCACCGTGCCCGGCATGTAGAAATGGGGCCTCGCTTTGTTGCTCAGGCTGTTCTTGAACTCCTGGCCTCATGTGATCTTCTCATCTTGGCCTCCCAACCTGCTGGGATTGCAGGCCTGATGAACCACTGCACTCAGCCAATTTGAGGAAGTTTCAACATTCTCAGAAAAGAACATAAGCATATCTAGAAATGTCTGATGACTTAAAAAGCAAAGTATAACCAAGTGCATATTAATAGGGCACAAATTGAATCTGATAGAGTGTCAGCTGTGTCTAATCTGATAAGTTTATTTCATATGGAAAATGTGTGTCAATCTTAGATGAGGCTAATTTGTTGAAAATAACTGAATTCTGGTCTCTTCTAGATTGTCAGAAAGGGATTCTTTTAACAGTAAAATTTAATCCAGATATATGTAGTCATATGTTTTTAGACTTTTTAAACCTTGAAAATTATTGAAATATGTGCCATTTTAATAGTATCAGCTTCTGATTGCTTTTATTCCATCATCATGTGATATACTCCTCATTAAGCAGCACCAGTAATCAGAGTTTAATTATTGTATAGCACTGTGTGAAAGCTTTTGTCTCTTTATTATAGATGGCACAGATAGTACCCTTGGGTGTAAGTAGGGGTATCCAGCATAGTTTACTATGTGCTTATTTCTTTCGTTCTTTTTTTTTTTTTTTTTTGAGACAAAGCCCCACTCTGTCGCCCAGGTTAGAGTACAATGGCACAATCTCAGATCACTGCAGCCTCCGCCTCCCAGGTTCAAGCAATTCTCCCCCTTTAGCCTCCCAAGTAGCTGAGATTACAAATGCATGCCACCACACCTGGCTAATTTTTGTATTTTTAGTAGAGACGGGGTTTTACCACATGGGCCAGGCTGATCTCGAACTCCTGACCTCAAGTGACCTGCCCACCTTGGGCTCCCAAAGGGCTAGGATTACAGGTGTGAGCCACTGCACCTGACCTCTACATGCTTATTTCTAAGAGCTATATAATAAAACAATATAACTGTACAGATTTTGGTTGTTTCCTCCAGAGCCTTTGCCTTGAGTATCATTGCTGTGTGAGAAGGGTAGCAGCACTAAACCTTGTGTTTCTAGAGATAGAAGTCTGTCCCTGTGTACTGTTGATTAGGACAGGCAGTTTTTCTTGTCTTGCCTGAAGAACAACATACCTTTTTTGAGATACAATCTTTCTGATAAGGTAAATGTGTTTAGCAAAGCCTTATTTTGTGAAAATTTTCCAAGGTTCAACCCTGTAACTTCTATAGTAGAGAAAAGGGCAGTGCTTTCAGACTTTTAGCTCTTCTCCTGGTTGGTTGTCTGCCATGGTTGTATTTTAAATTGAGTAGCAAGTAAGTAAATACTTAGCTTCTCTCTATAAATGAGCTGTCTGCAAAGGGTTTCTTTGTACTATATGACTGTCTTAAAGTTTCAACGGAGTAACTATAGGATAAGAAAAAGAACAGATTTTTACTTAGTGCTGTGTTAATGCCAGTGTTTGTATGCAATGAAAATGACTGGCCACTCATTGTTTCAGAAAATAGATCTTAACACTCAAAAGAAACAAATTCTAAAACTTTAATAACTTTGAGGAACACTCTTTAAATAAATCGACTTTAGATACGTACTATTGTCCAGGATAGATTTCCCAGCATATTTATCTACAACAGATCTTAAATATTGAAAACTAACAGAAGTTGTTGCATAAATTTTTCTGCAATTAGATAAGAACATTCTTATGGCTGGTCTGCAAACAGTCCATAAAGATAGTTGCTGCCTATCATACTTAACAGTTGACAAATGTTGAAGGATGAACTCCATTCTTTATTTTCTGAACTGTGATTGCATTATCCTAAAATCCAGTGGTTTTTCTCACATACGGTCTAGGATTGAGAGGTCCAAGGCCAGTAGGGTGCCTCTACTTCCATCGATGGGTTCAGGGATTTGTTAGAGCTTTTACCATCTCCCTGCCAACAGGGGAAAGGAAGAGAGAACACATCCCTTCCCTTTTTAGGGGCACAAGTATCAAATGACATCTATCACTTTTATTTACCAGCCAGACCTAATCATATGGCCATACCAAGCTGCAGGGATGGCTGGGAAAGATCACCTTAGATGGATAACCACAAGCCCAGTTGACAGAAAGGATTATTACTAAAGGAAGAAGCAGAGTGGATGCTGAGGTACAACTTCAGTAGTCTCTGCCACAATGCACTCTGAATGCATACATATAAGTCTGCAGGCACAGTCCTACAAAGGACTGGTGAAGCTTTACATTAATATACAGTGGTGGTTTCCCTTTCTTTACTGTCTGCAGAAAGATTCTGGCTAGATTTTTTTTTTTAACTTTTTCAGCAGCCTTATAAAGGTATAAGTTATATAGTATAAAATTCACCTGTTTGTTCAATTTAGTAGAGAGTTCATAGAATGATGCATCAATCATCACATCCAGTTTCAGAGTTTTTCTAACACTTCCCTAAAATTCCTTCGTGCTTGTTTGCAGTGAGCCTTCATCCTACCCCCAAGACCCAATCACCCTAATCTGCTTTTCTATAAATGGAATGTATGTACAAATGGAACCATACAATACTTAGTCTTCTGTACTTGGCTTCTTTTACTTGGCATAATGATTTTGAGGTTAATCTCTGCTATAGTAAATTAGTTATTTCTTCCTTTTTATTGCATAATAGTGGCTTGTTCCTTTTTGTTGCATAGTACATTGTATGAATAGCCCACATTTTGTTTATTCATTTACCAGTTGATGGACTTTTTGCTTGTTTCTAGTTTTTGGCTACTATGAATAATGCTCCTATGAAGGTTCACCCACAAGTTTTTCTGTGAACATATGTTTTCATTTCTCTTGGTTTGATGCCTAGGAGTGAAATTGCTGAGTGTAGTAAGTTTATGTTTAACTTTTAAGAAATTGCCATACTATTTTCCAAAGTGGCTATAACATTTTACATTCCCACCAGCTATGTATAAGGGTTCCAGTTTCTCCATATCCTCAAAACACTTGATGTCAATCCTTTTCTATAACCATTCTAGTGGGTGTGTAGTGGTATCTCATTTGAGGTTTTTATTTATATTTTTCTAATGGTATTGAGCCTCTTTTCATGCCCTTTGTATATTTTCTTTGGTAAAATGTCTATTCAGAGTTTTTGCCCTTGTTTTTTTGTTTTGTTTTGTTTTGTTTGTTTGTTTTCTTGAGACAGATTCTTGCTCTGTCGCCAGGCTGGGGTGCAGTGGCACAATCTCGGCTCACTGCAACCTCTGCCTCCCGGGTTCAATCGATTCTCCTGCCTCAGCCTCCCAAGTCGCTAGAACTACAGGCACACGCCACCACACCCAGCTAATTTTTGTATTTTTAGTAGAGACGGGGTTTCACCATGTTGGCCAGGATCATCTCAATCTCTTGACCTCATGATCCGACCACCTCGGCCTCCCAAAGTGCTGGGATTACAGGTGTGAGCCACCATGCCCAGCCTTTGCCCATTTTTAAATTGTGTTATTTATCTTCCTATTGAGTCATGAGAGTTCTTTATATATTATAGAAATAAGTCCTTTATCACATATATGATTTATAAATATTTTCTCCCAGTCTGTGGTTTTTTAAAAATTAATGGTGTGTTTTGAAGAGCAAAGGTTTTAATGACTTAACAGTTTTTTTCTTTTGTGGATTATGCTTTTGGTGTCATCTAATAAATCTTTGCCTAATCCAAGATTGCAAAGACTTACTCTTATGTTTTCTTCTAAACTTTTTATAGTTTTAGCTGTTGTATTTAAGTCTATTAATAAATTTTGCTTTAGTTTAGTTTTTTTTTTTTTGGTATGGTGTGTGATAAGGGTCTACATACATTTTTTGTTGTTGTTGTATAGGGCTATCCAATTATCCCAGCACCATTTGTTGAAAATACTATTCTTTCCCCTATTGAATTTCCCTGGCAACTTTGTTGAAAGTCAGTTGACCATAAATGTAAGGGTTTATGTCTGAACTCTCAGTTCTGTTCTGTTAATCTACATGTCTCTCTTTACCTGGCTAGATTTTTAAGACTTTCACAGTAATGTTTCTGAATTTACCTTCTTGCTTTTACGTGCAATCTTGTCAATGATGGGACCTGAAATGACTTCACAACACTTAAACATCACTGAAAAGAGTGATCCAGAAGCTGAACAGAGTTTTATATTCATAAGCCAGATAAATAAATAGAAGATAAGAAGCATGTCAACCCAGAGGGGAAAAGGGCCAAAACTGATGGGAAAATATGATAGTCACAAATATGAAGTTTTTATTGTATTAAGAAACAAGTTAACAAAGAGATCTAACCAAACAGTCGCTTAAACAAGAAAGATCTTCATTTTTGTCTTTGAGTATCAGTTTGAGTATACACAATCCAAATTTGATACGGTGGCTGCGTTGAAATCAGGAAATCAAACGCTCTCTACTATCTCAAAGGAGAGCATATCTCTTCCTTTGAAATAAGTTTCACATACTAATTTCATTCATTCCATTGGTGAAAACTTGTCACTGGCCATACCTAGATGCAAACAGCACTTGGAAGCATAATCTTTAGCTGAAGGACGTGTGAAGGACGTGTGCCCGACTAAGACTTACGTTACTAAATAACAAGCAGGTGTCTTAGTCAACTCAGACTGCCATAACCAAACACCATATACAATATTGCTTAAACAATGAATATTTATGTCTACAGTTTTGGAGGCTGGGAAATACAAGATCAGTGTTCCAGCAGATTTGGTTCCTGGTGAGAACTCTTTTCCTGGCTTGCAGATAGCCACCTTTTTGTTACAGCCTCACATGGCAGAGAGGGAGAGTTTTGGTTTCTCTTCCTCTTCTTGTAAGGACACTAATAATCATGGGGGCTACACCCTCATGACTTTATCAAAACCTAGTTACCTCCCAAAGGCCGCACCTCCAAATACCATCATGTTGGCTATTAGGGCTTCAGTATCTCAGTGTGGAAGTGGGTTGGGGAGGACATAAACATTCAGTTCATATCAGGGAAAATGCATACTTAGAGGAAATTGGCAGGTTATGCTTCCAATTACATCAGTATTATAGATTTATAAATATGTGTTTATATATACATCAGAATATATAATGTATGTATGTGTTGATATTATGTATACATCAGAAGACAAACATTGAGGACTTACATTGGAGACACTGTTGTGGTGATTGCAAAGACTGCCTTTAGTGAATTTAACAACTGGTGGGAGGGGAGGCAGTTATAGTGTTATGACTTTATAAATGTTATTTCTAAACTGAAAATGCCATTTTAATTTTCCAAACACAACCACTGCAGATCTAAGCTGCACCATTTACAGTTTTGTAGCTACTTTGATACAGTAATTCTTTACTTCAAAAAATATTTATTGAGGCTGGTGTGGTGGCTCACGCCTGTAATCCCAGCACTTAGGGAGGCTGAGGTGGGTGCATCACCTGAGGTCAGGAGTTTGAGACCAGCCTGACCAACATGACAAAACCCCATCTCTACTAAAAATACAAAAATTAGCCGGGCATGGTGGCGAGCACCTGTGATCCCAGCTACGCAGGAGACTGAGGTGGGAGAATCGCTGGAACCTGGGAGGCGGAGGTTGCAGTGTGCTGAGATCATGCCACTGCACTCCAGCTTGGCCAACAGAGTGAGACTCCGTCTCAAAAAAAAAAAGCCCAAAAAACATGTATGCATGTATTGAGTGTCTGTCATGGGTCAGGGATACAGGGTAAGTTGTCTGTAACCAGAAATACAATTATGTTTGGCCTTGAACAGAAAGAGTCTTCTCATCCTGAAATATTGCAGTTTGAATAATAATATAAGAGATCTTTATAATTTAGAACTTATTATGAAGTAATTATGTTTTGGAAAAATCCCAGGACTGGATGTGAAGAGACTTAAGTGTATGTTCCAGTTCTGTCACTCATCAGGCAACTGTGGGTTGATCTTAGTTTCCTTACGTTTAAAATGAAGGAGTTCATTATATGTTTTCGTTTCTGCAGTCTCCTTTGTTTCTATGATTCTATAGCTCTAGTTATCTATAATGTGTATATTTATGTGAATATACTTTATTATCTATAATCTATACATTTCTATATTTCCATAGCTCCAGTTATTTTTAATCTGTAGTCCTCGAGTATTTATTGCAAACCACCTCAAAACAGTGTCATAAAACAATGGCAGTTATACTCACAGAATCCACGGAGCACGAATTCACACAGGGCCAGGCATGGTGGCTCACGACTGTAATTCCAGCACTTTGGGTGGCCAAGGTAGGAGGATTGCTTGAGCTCAGGAGTTAGAGATCAGCCTGGGCAACATAGTGAAACCTCATCTCTAGAAAAAACTTTTAAAACTAGCCAGGCATACTGCTGTGCACCTGTAGTCCCAGCTACTTGGGAGGCTGAGGTTGCTTGAGCCCAGGAGGTCAAGGCTATAGTGAGCCAAAATTGTGCCACTGCACTCCATCCTGGGAGACAGAGCAAGATCTTGTTTCAAAAAAGTAGAAAAGAATTCAGAGCCTGGGCAACAAAGTGAGACCCCCGCCCCCATCGCTACACAAAATTAAAATTTAAAAATTTGTCTGGCACAGTAGCATGTGCCTGTAGTCCCGGCTATTCAGGAGGCTTTAGGTGGGAGGATTGCTTGATCCTAGGAGTTAGAGGCTGCAGTAAGCTCTCATCATGCCACTGCATCTGCCTAAGTGACAGAGCAAGACCTTGTCTTTTTTCTTTTCTTTTCTTTCCTTTTCTTTTTTGAGACAGAATCTTACTCTGTCACCCAGGCTGGGGTACAATGGCACAATCTCGGCTCACTGCAACCTCTGCTTCCCGGGTCCAAGTGATTCTCCTGCCTCAGCCTTCCAAGTATCTGGGATTACAGACATGCGCCACCATGCCCGGCTGATTTTGTATTTTTAGTAGAGACAGGGTTTTTCCATGTTGGTCAGGCTGGTCTCGAATTCCCCACCTCAGGTGATCCGCCTGCCTTGGCCTCCCAAAGTGCTGGGATTACAGGCATGAGCCATCGCGCCCGGCCAATCTAAGGTTCTTTACTCTTGTGTCAGGCACCGGAAGTGGGATGATTCAAAGATGAGGTTCAGCTGGGACCATTAACTGAACCACCTACTTCAGCTTCTCCATATGTCTTGAGCTTCTTCACAGCATGGTGCCCTGAGTGTCTTACATGGCAGCTCAGGGTTCTCAGAACTAGTGTGCTCCAAGAGAATGTTTTTATCTTATAAAATAATTAAAAATATTTTAGTGTAATAAAAAAATTAAGAATTATTTTTAAACCAGGCGTGGTGGCTCACTCCTGTAATCTCAGTACTTTGGGAGGCCAAGGTGGGAGGATTGCTTGAGTCCAGGAATTCAAGACCAGCCTGAGAAACAAAGCAACACAGTGTTTCTACAAAAAAAATAAATAAATTATCTGGGCACAGTGGTGTATGCCTGTAGTTCCAGTTACCTGGGAGGCTGAGGCAGGAGGATCACTTGAGCCTAGGAGTTTCAGTCTACAGTGAGCTATGATCATGCCACCGCACTCCAGCCTGGACAACATAGACCTTGTCTCAAAAAAAAAAAAAAAAAAAAAAGAATTATTAAAACCAAATGATGAAAAGTATTAAGTATCAGGTAGGTAGAGTTATAAAAGTTTATTTGGGGTCACCAGGAACTTAAAACTGGCATTTATTGGGTGTATACTGTATGCTTGGCGTAAGTATACATAAGCACTTTTTTGGATTATAATGTGATTTATTCTTCACAACAGCCTTATAGAGAAACCAAGGCTTAGGGAAGTTAAGCAACTTGTCCAGGTCATAATACTAAGTGGCTGAACTGTGACTCAAAACAGATCTAACTTCAATATTAGTGGCTTAAATACTGTATTAGTCCATTTTCACGTGCTGATACAGACATACCTGAGACTGGGCAGTTTGCAAAGGAAAGAGGTTTAATGGAAAACTCACAGTTCCACCTCACGGGGGTAGCCTCACAATCATGGCAGAAGGCAAGAAGGAGCAAGTCACGTTTTACATGGATGGCAACAGGCAAAGAGAGAGCTGGTGTAGGGAAACTCCCGTTTTTAAAACCATCAGAACTTGTAAGACTCATTCACTATCAGGAGAACAGCACAGGAAAGACTCACCTCCATAATTCAGTCACCTCTGACAAGGTTCCTCCCACAACACATGGGAATTACAGTTCAAGTGGGAGTTACAATTCAAGATGAGACTTGGATGGGGATGCAGCCAAACCATATCAACTACTGATATGAGTTGAATTGTCTTTATCCCATCCCTAATTCATATGTTGAATATGACTATATTTGGAGTATAGTCAGCATCTCAGAATATGACTATATTTAGAGGTAGGATCTTTAAAGTGGTAATTAAGGTAAAAGGAGGTCATTGGGGAAGGTTCTAATCCAATATGATTAGTATCCTTGTAAGAAGAGGAAATTTGGACACAGACACACAAAAAGGAAAGATCACGTGAGGACACAGGGAGAAGATGGCCATTTATAAGCCACGAATTAGGCCTCAGAAGACACAGCCATTGCCAACAACCTTTGTCTTGGATTTCTAGCCTCCAAAACTGTTAGGAAACAAATTTCTGTTGGTTAAACCCTCCAGTCTGTGATACTTTGTTTTTTTTGTTGTTGTTTGTTTGTTTGAGATGTGTCTTGCTCTGTTGCCCAGGCTGGAGTGCAGTGGAGCAATATCGGCTCACTGCAACCTCTGCCTCCCGGGTTCAAGTGATTCTCCTGCCTGAGCCTCCTGAGTGGCTGGGATTACAGGCGCATGCCACTATGCCCAGCTCATTTTTGTATTTTTTTAGTAGAAACAGGGTTTCGCCACGTTGGCCAGGCTGGTCTAAAACTCCTGACCTTGTGATCTGCCTGCCTCAGCCTCCCAGTGTGCTGGGATTACAGGCGCGAGCCACTGTATCTGGCCTAGTCTGTGGTAACTTTGTTATGGCAGCCCTAGCAAACTTAATAATGTCACATTACTAATGTGCATACCTGGGTTTTTTTTTTTTTTTTTTTAACCTGTTTTAATCAGCCTACTTGAATGCTATCCTTCCGATTGCCCTCTCTCTTACAAAGATATTGTGGACAGATACATTTTTTTTAATAGACCTACAAACTTTCTTACCATTATCACATGCTGAGACATATAATAAAGGTGTACAATTCTTCAAGGTAAAAATACCTCCACATAGGCATACTCTTTCCTATAGGATAAAATTAGAGTTCTTCCCTCTTTTGAGATGTAAGTATCAATTAATAGCTCCTAAGGAGATTATTTTCTACAAAGATCAAGATGAATTACGATTGTTTCAAAGTAATCCGGAAATCAATGTGGAAATCTCTGGTTTTATAAAGCTAGTTATAGGCTGCTAATGAACCGCCTAAATATGCTGAAAATTGAACTTTATCACATAGCACTTACCTTCTGAACCATGTATTTATTTATTATGGTCTGTGATGTTTGAATTTTTTGTCTTGTGTTATATATATAAATCTTGCCTCCCTAATGAGCTTCCTAAAGATGCATATTTCTGAATCCTCTTTAGTCAGTAAAAGGTAATGAATGCATTTGTAGGTGAGCACTAAATGCTATTAAACTGAATTGTGATTTTCAGATTTAGGTATTTTGTGTACAGTTTCCCTCTAAACTCCACTTTTGAAACACTATTGAAATCAATATGGGGGCTGCTGTTTTCATACATTGATTCTGCCCTTCAATTTTTTAAAGTATAATTTCCATTTTATTTTTCTCCAGAAGATGCTTTTCTTCAGTCCTTAAAACTCAGCTTCTTACACAGGCTTGGTAGGGATTGTAGGGCAGCACCCAGAGGCCTAAAAATGGGTGTTTAGTCATGCCCAGCTTCACAAGAACAATTCCTGTCTACTTTGCTATAGGTGGCACCACTCACACGGTAACGAAGTTTCACATACATCTTGGGAAGCACATAGACATCAAAGACACTCCAGAAATAATCCCTGACAGCTGTAGCCTCTACATGTTTCAATGTTTCAAATGATGAGCTCTTAAAATGGCCTTGTCCTTGGGCACGCATCAGGCGCAGTTTTTGCAGCAAATAGATAGCACACGGCTGCAGCTCTTTTTGGCATGACCATTGTTCCTTCTTTATTTGTCATCTTGGAAGCAAGGACCCAAGAGCTGACTTTCAATTTTTAAAACCACAGTCTTCTTTCCTGACATGTTCTTTAGACAGTGGCTCTCTCTCCCCGCACTGTTTTCTCACCCTGGGGTTTAAGAACATAACCTATTAATGTATTGGAAGATAAATGTTTCTGAATAAGGACCAGGCATTTGATCATTTTGTGAGATATTCATGGTCTCCTCTCTCTGAAAGAGCAATGATAACATTTCTAAAACTGAAACTCATGCATATTCACATCTCAAGTATACTAAAACTTTTCATTTTCTGGTGAAGAAATTCAGTGTAGTGGTTAAAAATGTGGGCTTTGTCTTGGTTCGAATCCCTTCTGTGCCAACTACCAGCCGTGTGATTTTAGGCAAATCAGCTTAATCTTGTTGTACCTTGATTTCCTGTTCTATAAAACGTGGCCAATTATAGAGGATAGACTGGGCACAGTGGCTTATGCCTAGAATCCCAGCACTTTGGGAGGCCGAGGTAGAAGGATCACTTGAGCCCAGGAGTTTGAGACTAGCCTGGGCAACATAGGGAGACCTTGTCTCTATGAAAATATCAAACAGCCAAGTATGGTGGCACATGCCTGTGGTCCTAGCTACTTGGGGGGTCAAGGAGATTGAGGCTGCAGAACTATGATCACATCACTGTACTCCAGCTTGGGTAACAGAACAAGGCCCTATCTCAGACAAAAAAAAAAAAGTAAAGCATATCTATAGAGTTGTGAGAAGTAAATAAGGTAGGGTGTGTTATATGCTTATAACAGCACATGGGACATAGGAAATGTTCAGTAAATGTTAGTCATTATTATTACCATTACTTATTCGCTATCTAGATATTGGAGAAAACTGAAATCATCCTTAAGATTGATTTGTGTAAAGCACAGCCGGTATTCAGTGAATGTTTATTGGGTAATAAAGACATATAAAGTGTATATGGAGGCTTTATTGAATAGATTACTATTTCTCAAAAACAGTGAAAGGTTTTAAATAGTTTATTTCAGCACCTCCTCAATGAACTGGAGCTCAAAGCCTTACCCTAGTGCCCTGTCTGTATAAGTGACATATAGCCAAATTATATAATAATGTTAATTATTTGAGGATATTGTATATAAACGAACATTTAGAAGTCAGTTTGCTGACCAAGTACACTGGCTTATGCCTGTAATCCCAGCACTTTGGGAACCCAGGCGGGTGGATCACTTGAGGTCAGGAGTTTGAGACAACCTGGCCAACATGTCAAAACCCCATCTCTGCTAAAAATACAAAAATTAGCTGGGTGTGGTGGCACACACCTGTAGTCCCAGCTACCCGGGAGGCTGAGGCAGGAGAATCACTTCAACCTGGGAGGCGGAGGTTGCAGTGAGCTGAGATCATGCCACTGCATTCCAGCCTGGGCAACAGAGTGAGACTGTCTCAAAAAAAAAAAAAGAAAAAAAGAAAAGAAAAGAAAAAGTCAGTTTGTTTAATTAGAGCTTTTGTCGCCTCTAAGATTTAATCAGGAAAGTAGTCAAAACTTACACTGCTGAGTAGTTTCATTAGGAGATGCAAATATGACTAAGGTATTACACCTGGTTCAGGGCTTGTACGCTTTCACTTTCAAACTACTGGACAGTCTGGTAAGCTTCATAAGAAAGATACAAAGTATTGGCTGGGCACGGTGGCTCACGCCTATAATCCCAGCACTTTGGGAGGCTGAGGTGGATGGATCACAAGGTCAAGAAATTGAGACTATCCTGGCCAACATGGTGAAAACCCATCTTCAGCCTCCTGAGTAGCTGGGACTATAGACGCCCGCCACCTCGCCCGGCTAGTTTTTTTGTATTTTTTTAGTAGAGACGGGGTTTCACCGTGTTAGCCAGGATGGTCTCGATCTCCTGACCTTGTGATCCGCCCGTCTCGGCCTCCCAAAGTGCTGAGATTACAGGCTTGAGCCACCGCGCCCGGCCGAAAACCCATCTTTACTAAAAATACAAAAATCAGTCAGATATGGTGGTATGTGCCTGTAGTCCCAGCTACTGGGGTGGCTGAGGTAGGAGAATCTCTTGAACCCGGGAGGCAGAGGTTGAAGTGAGCCAAGATTGCACCACTGCACTCCAACGTGGTGACAGAGCGAGACTCTGTCTTAAAAAAAAAAAAAAATTACAAAGTACTGTGGAAATCTAGAAAAGGGGAATGAGCATCTCTCACAGCAGAATCAGAAGGGAGGACTTCATGAAATAAATGGCATTTATGGAGAACTCTAAAGGATGACTTTGCTTCCTACTTCCCAGAGCATATAGGGTAACTGGATTCTGCTCAGATGCGTTCCTTTTCTCCAGGCTCAGAAAAGATTTGTCCCCCTGCACTTCTACACTAATCTATTCAACCTTGCTTTAGATCTGGTCCTTTCCATCTTCCCCAGGGCCTTGCATCAAAGGATAATCTCAACTGGCACGATGGTGTCAACTTATGATGACTTTCCTTAAGCCTGGAACATGTTAACTCTCTCATTAAGAAAAACCAGTCACATTACAGACCCCGAGAATTCCCTACCTAGTAGAGCTTAAGTAGAGACAGGCAATAAACACAATACCTAAGTAAAAATATATAGTACTGTATATTAGAAAATAATTAATAGGGAAAAAAATAGGACAAGGTCAGGAGATCAGTAATGCTGGAAGAGTGCAATGTTAAATAGGGTGGTAAGGGTAGATTTCACTGAAAAGGTACTTTTATGCAAGGACTTGACTGAAACAAGGGAGTGATCCATCCACATGGCTAGATGGAGGGAAGAATGTTCAAAGGAGAAAAGACAGCGGGTGGGCTGGGTGCAGTGGCTCATGCCTGTACTCCCAGCACTTTGGGAGGCTGAGGTGGGCGGAGCACAAGGGCAGGAGATTGAGACCATCCTGGCTCTCTACTAAAAATCCCATCTCTACTAAAAATACAAAAAATTAGCCGGGCATGGTGGGGGACGCCTGTAGTCCCAGCTACTCGGGAGGCTGAGGCAGGAGAATGGCGTGAACCCAGGAGGTGGAGCTTGCAGTGAGCCAAGATCGTGCTACTGCACACCAGCCTGGACCACAGAGTGAGACTCCGCCTCACAAAAAAGTAAAAAAAAGACACCTGGTGAAAAAACCTCAGCAGGAGCATGTCTGGTGTACCGGAGGAACCGCAAGGAGGCTGGAGCATGGTGAGACAAGAGGAGAGTGGAGGAGACCAGGTGGAGAATAGCAGGGGAAGAAAGTGAGTCAGGTAGGGGTGGGTACTTGTAGGCCATAGGAAGGCATTTGGTCTGTAATTCTTTTATGATTTGTGCTTTTGGTCTCTTATTTTAAATTTCTTCCTTACTCATGAATCATAGATGATGAGGACTTACAGGAGGAGGATAAGAATTGTTAATTATCCTTTTTCTAAAAACTGAATTTATAGATTTTCATAAAGATGAAAATGTTCTATATGTACATTTTTTGAATATTTGTTTTTCTTTTTTCAGTTTTTAGTTTTTTGTGCAATTAAAAAAATATAATGTGAGATAGAAAACCTAATTTTTCTCATTTTGTTATTTGGGCTTTTTGGGTTTTTTTTGTTTTTGTTTTTGTTTTTGTTTTTGTTTTTGAGACAGACTCTTGTTCTGTGAAGGCTGCAGTGATGTGATCTTGGCTGACTGCAACCTCTGCTCCCAGGTTCAAGTGATTCTCATGCCTCAGCCTCCCAAGTAGCTGGGACTACAGGTGTGCACCACTACACACTGCCTGTTATTCACATTTTGATTGCCAGTTGTCTGACCAACATTTATTTAATAACTTATCTTTTCCCCACCAATTTGTAATAATACCACCTTAGTTTTGTGTCTAGGCTTTTTAATTCCAATTTGTTGATCTGTTCCTGAGCTAGTATATCACAGTTTCAATTAGTAACACTATAAATCTTTGATGTCTAGTAGAGCAGATGCCCTTTCCTTTATTATGGTTTCACTATTCTTGGTCCTTTGCTCTTCAGTAAGAAATTTTTTGACCAGTTTGTCAAGGCTCATATTTTAAAAATCCTTTGAGATATTGAATAGAGGTGTGTTAAATTTATGGATTAATTTTTGAATAATTGATACCTTAATATTGTTCAGTCTTCCCATCCATTTTATTTAAGTTCTTTTTTATGTTAACAGAAGTTTTTAGAAAATTCCACATAGAGGTTTTATCATTAGATTTATTTCCAAAGACCTTAAGTTTTTGTAGCAAGAATGAATGGGCTTTGTTTTTATTACATTTTAAATTGGTTGTTGCTAGTGTGTAGACATACTATTAACTTTGTAAATTAATCTTGTATCTAACAAACTTGTTAGTGTCTTTCTAAATGGTTTTCTTATTTTATCAATGTATTGTTTTAGATTGTTTTTAATTAAATGACTACAATCATCTGTAAAAAAATGAAGATTTTTGCCTTTTCTCATTTTTAAGTTTATATTTATTACATCATCTTACTGCATCAACAAGAACTTCTCTGTTAAAAGGGCCATGACGGCCAGGCACAGTGCCTTACACCTGTAATCCCAGCACTTTGGGAGGCCTAGGCGGGTGGATCACAAGGTCAGGAGTTTGAGACTAGCCTGGCCAATATGGTGAAAGCCCGTCTCTACTAAAAATACAAAAATTAGGTGTGGTGGCACGCGCCTGTAGTTCCAGTTACTCCAGAGGCTGAGGCAGAAGAATCGCTTGAACCCAGGAGGCAGAGGTTGCAGTGAGCCAAGATCTCACCACTGCACTCCAGCCTGGGTGACAGAGTAAGATTCCGTCTCAAAAAAAAAAAGGCCGTGACAATAAGCATCCTTATGTTGTTCCTGATTTTAAAGGGAACATTTTTAAGATTTCACTGTTGAAGATTATGTGTGCTCAAGGTTCAGACTGATAATTTATGTTGGGTTAATAGTTAATAGTCCTATTCTATTCTATTCTATTCTATTCTATTCTATTCTATTCTATTCTATTCAAATTCTACTAATTTGCCAAGTTTTTAATTACTAAAACTGCAATTACTTTTACACCAACCTAATATTAATAGATATTTAATTTTGTCAAGTGTTTTTTATGTATCTGTTGATGAATTTGTGATTTTTCTCCTTTAATATGTGAATTATAGTAATATTTCTTCCTCTTTTTTAAATTAGAGATAGGGTCTCACTGTGTTGCCCAGGCTGGTCTCGAACTCCTGAGCTCATGCAGTCCTCCTGCTTGGTCTCCCAAAGTGCTGTGATTACAGGAATGAGACATCACACCAGGCCATATTTCCTCTTTTTTTAAAGACGTTTTAGAGACATGGTTTTGCTATGTTGATCAGGCTGGAGTGCAATGGCTAGTCACAGGCGTGATCATAGTACACTATAGCACTGAATCCTAGGTTCAAGCGATTCTCCTGCCTCGGCATCCCTAGTAGCTAGGACTATAGGTGCATACCCCCACAGCCGGATAATGTTTCTTCTTTTAAAATAATATTTTAAATAGTAAAATGAAGCTGTTAAAAAATCTGAAATGTGACTGGGCGCCGTGGCTCACACCTATAATCCCGGCACTTTGGGAGGCTGAGGCGGGTGGATCACGAGGTCAGGAGATCGAGACCATCCTCGCTAACATGGTGAAACCCCGTCTGTACTAAAAATACAAAACATTAGCCAGGCATGGTGGCGGGCACCTGTAGTCCTAGCTACTCGGGAGGCTGAGGCAGGAGAATGGCGTGAACTGGGGAGGTGGAGCTTGCAGTGTTCCGAGATCACGCCACTGCACTCCAGCCTGGGTGACAGAGCAAGACTCTGACTCAGAAAACAAAAAAACAAAGAAAAAATCTGAAATGTAAAATTGAACCTCTAAAGCTACTCTTTCATCTCATTTCCCTGTTTCAAAGAATGGCACCATTCAGCCTAAAATCTCAGGAGCTAGTCTAGGCATTGCTCACAACTGCTCAGTGACCACATCCTGTCCTTGCCTCGCTATTCTTTCTTTGTTGCCTAACTATTCTCCATATACCTGCCAGAGCAGGAAATTCCTTTGATTAAAATCCTTCAGTGATTCCCTAATCTGTAGCCTTCACAAATTTGAACTTCCTACTGTGCCCTATAAGGCCCTTCAAGATCTGGCTCTTCCTTTTCCAGCCTTGCAGGCCCTTCTTGTTGCACTCTACTTCCCACTGATTCGCCAGCCAATCAGTCATTCCTTGGGGCCTTTATTTAGCATGCCTCTCTTTGTCTAGCTGTCCAGCAGTTACTCATTTTTCCAGGCCCAGCCAAGCCTTATCTACCTCTATAATATATGTCCTAGCTTCCAGTTAGAATAGACCGTTGAATCTTTGTACACCCTCCTATGCCATACAAACCTAGTTAATCTTTTTAAATTGTATGGTCTTTATCCATTTATGTATTTATTTCATCTACTAGACTTGTATCTAGTATCTTGAAGGTTGTGACTAGTTATTTTATTCACCATTGTATTCCTGACACAGTGAAGGTATTCAGTTTACATATAAGGGATAGATGAATAAACAAAAGAACAAGCAGACAGGCAGTGATTGAGATAAAAGAGAAAGGAATTATTCCAAAAGGAAAATAATGAAAACAAAAGCCTTGTTAACTGTTAATTTCATTATCTACATTGAGTCCTGGGTGGAGCCTTAGGGAACTCCAGAAATGATTCCAATGATTGTCTACTGATTGAGGGAAACAGATTTCCCTGACCTGCAATATTTTACAAATTTGTTGCCTTTTTTTCTCTCTTTATGAAGAAGCTTTTTCTATTTTCCTCTCTTTGGGGGTTTTCTTTCTTTTGAATTCATTCAGTCAGTTAATATTTATTGATTACCTGCTATATACTAGGCTCAGTGCTAGTGCTGGGAACTAGTTAGAGCCTGTCTCTACCCTGGAGGATCTCTCTGGCTGGCTGGGGTACAAACATGTAAACAAACAAATACAGCAGTGATTTTTAAATATCTATCCTAATTCTCTTGTCATGTTTTTCCACTGTGAACCCCACCTTGTGAAGAAGATTGGCTATCTATTGGGGTTTTAACCGTTGTATTTGGTAAACAAAAGAATAACTGGAAGTAATTGAGGATAGGATGCTAGAAGGAAATTGTCTGAGATGCTTCTCTCCTGGTTTATTTACTACTCTCTTCCTCACTTTCAACTGTCAGTATAGAAGGATTGTATTCCTCAGTTAGGTAAAAAATATGACTGGTTTATGTGCTTTAATTAGTTAGAAATTCAAAATTTAGGGGCCAGACACAGTGGCTCATGCCTGTAATCCCAGCAATTTGGGAGGCCAAACTGGGAGGATCACTTGAGGCCAGAGTTTGAGACCAGCCTAGGCAACATAACGAGATCCTATCTCCACAAAGAAATTTTAAAAATCAGCCAGGTATATTGGCATGCGCCTGTAGTCCCAGCTACTAGGCAGCTGAGGCAGGAGTATCGCTTGAGCCCAAGAGGTCGAGGCTACCGTGAGCTATGATCACACCACTGCACTATACTCCAGCCTGGGTGACAGAGGGAGACACTGTCTCTACAAAAAAAAAAAAAAACTCAAAAAATTAGAAATTTAGGAAGTATGTTCGTCTCTACTGATTTTAAAGCAAAATTTAATACATTTCTTTTTTTTTCTTTTTTCTTTTTTTTTTTTTTTTGAGATAGGGTGTTGCTCTGTCTCCCAGACTGGAGTGCAGTGATGCAATCTCAGCTCACTGCAGCCTCAACCCCCTGGGCTCAAGTGATTCTCCCACCTCAGCCTCCTGAGTACCTGGGACTACAGACATGTGCCACCATGCCAGATTTTTTTTTTTTTTTTGTAAAGACGGAATTTTGCCATGTTGCTCTCTGGCTGGTCTCAAACTCCTGGGCTCATGCAAAGTGCTGACTCACCTTGTGCTCCCAAAGTGCTGGGCTTACAGGTGTGAGCTACCATGGCTGGCTACTAAAAATAATTTCTTTAAATCCTTTAAAAATTTTTATTTTATGTGTTTACTTATGAGATAGGGACTCACTTGGTTGACCAGACTGGCCTCGAGCTCTTGACTTCTAGCAATCCTCCTGCCTCAGCCTCTCAAGTAGCTGGGATTACAAGTGTACACCACCACACCCAGATCAAACTTTTTTTCTTTTTTTTTTTTTTTTGAGACAGGATCTTGCTCTGTCACCCAGGCTGGAGTACAGTGGCATTTGGCAGGATCTTGGCTTCCTGAGCTCAAGTAGTCCTCCCACCTCAGCCTCTCTGGTAGCTGTGCCTGCAGTCACATGCCACTATGCCTGGCTAATTTGTTTTTATTTTTTGTATAGATGGGGTTTCACTGTGTTCTCCAGGCTGGTATTAAACTCCTGGGCTCCAGCAATCCTCCCACCTTGGCCTTCAAAGTGCTGGGATTATAGGCATGAGCCACTGCACCCAGCCTACAAACCCATTTTTAAGTTGTCAAACATACACAAAAGTAGAGAGAAAAGCACAGTGAACGTCCATGTATTCATCACCCAGCTTCAGTAACCTTCAGCCTCATGCCTTTCTTGTTTTATCTGTCCCCCAACTGTTTTTGCAGGCGTATTAAGTAAAAATTTCAGACATATCATTTTACTCATAAATACTTAAGTATATATCTTAACACATAAGGACTTAAAATCATAACCATAATATTGATATCATACCCACTGAAATTAATAATGTAATAGTAGGTACATTTTTAAAATTCAAATGAATATGAAACAACCAGAGTCCAAGTAAAGGAACTTAGCATGTTCTAATTTACCAAGTAGGGGATAGTTTGGCTTTTAACCCCAGATTTAGTGGGGTTTTTTTTTTTTTTTTTTTTTTAGCCAGAAATATTTAAAAATCATCCCATCATTGTCCCTTCTTTTAAAACACAGTAACAAAGTAAACAGAGTGAATGCTCTTAATTTATAATTTTATTCTCAGGGTATTTTACAATATACTGTGGGTGATGGGAATGAATATGTGTCCAGCAAAACTTGGTATTTTCTTATATGCTGAATATTTGCCATTTTATTTAAAAGCCAAAGTTGATGGGATATCCTTTGCATTATATTCTGAAAATAAAAATCAGAATCCCTGCTGCTAACGGTGAGACTGATATTCTAATACCCTAGTTCTAAGCCTAGCTTTGAATGCTTTGAATAAGGGAAGTCATTCCTTATGACTTCCAACAGATAATGCTTTGTTTCACTGATCCTCTTTCAGGGATTTTCTTTGTGCGGCTTTTCAAGCTAAATAGAAGCCAGTACTTCTGAGCCAAATTAAACCTTACTTCAGCCCTGGAAAGACTTGCATGTTTTTTTAAAAAGAGACTAGGGAAGAAACAGTTATTGTCATATGTTTCACTAGGCTGTATACTAAACCAGAATTAGTCATCTCAGCCACATAGTTCTATTCTGCTCTTTGCCTAAAGGTATTAAAAATTTTAATTAATTTGTAAGCTGTAGCCATCTCAAGTTCAGTTATAAAATAAACTGATGGTACTTTAGATATGCATTTACCACTTGCCATCGGTCTCCTGTGCACTAAAGGAAGCAAAAGATGACTTCTATTTTATACCAGAAGTCTTTGTTAATATTTCACCTAAAAAAATTAAATATATTGCCTTTTATTACTTCCTGTTTGAACCTACAGTCAAGTGGAGAAATACCATGTGAAAGATTGTACATGTTGGCTTCTCTGGTAGAAGACATTGTTTGCCTTCCATTTTGTACCTAGGGGTAGATTTTTGAGCCTTGCCTGCTTACCATTAAAATAATATTTAAAGTATAAAATTTCCTTAGACTGCTTTTTTGGTATGTGGTTTTTTTGTTTTTGTTTTTGTTTTTTTGTTTTTGTTTTTGCCTGTCCAAGGGAAGTTTTGAGCTATACCTGCTCAAAACTCTGACTATACCTTGAGCTCTGAATAATAGATAAGCAGTTAGATAGTAAACAGGGTAGGTAGCATTGGTAAATTAGAAAGGACCCAGAGGAATCATCTGGTACTTTTCCTTCATGTAGGATGAAGGAAACCACTCCAGGAAGTGATCCTTTTCTCTAAAGTTTTCAAAGAGGGATGTTTATTCATGTATTTAATATATATATATATTATATATTAAATATATAATATATATATAAAAATATATATAAAATATATATATATATATTTTTTTAAGAAGAATTCTGAGCCTGATGCTGTGTTTAACTCTCTCTTTAGTCACCCTCAGCCTGGAATAGTTTCTCAGTCTTTGAATTTTATAATGTTGATACTTTTGAAGATGACAAGCTAGTTATTTAGTAGAATGTTTCTCCATTTGAGTTTGTCTGATGGTTCCTTTAGATTAGATTTAGGGTATGTATCATGCACAAGAATATTATACAAATGATGCTGTTTTTCTCATCCCATTCATTCTATCAGATGGAGTATGTTTTTAATTTGTCTCATTGGCTGGTGATGCTCACTCTGATCATTTGACCAAAGTGATTTCTGCAAGGTTCTTTATGTAAAGTTGCTCTATTCCCCTTCATGACTAATAAGAATTTTATGGAGAAGTACTTTGAAATTATGTAAATATCCAATTGCTAATTAAACTTTCAGTTTATTTCATTTATATATAGTATCATGATTTCCTATTTATTCAGTATTATATCTTATACTACCATTTATTTTAATGCTGAAATTATCCCCTACTTGGCCACTGGGAACTCCTTCAGGATGGCTTTTGTGTCCTTTTGACATGTTCCCATTATTCTTCAAGCATAACTTGCTTTTGGAAAAGCAAGATATTCCAGGCTCTTTTTGTACATTCCTGGCACTAGCCCTAGAATTAGGTTTTTCTCCAAGTAGCCCTGGTTCTTTTTAGTAGACACTGATATATAGCAACCAAGATCTGTGCAGTAGATTTGCTCATTGCTTTTGGATATGTATTGTTGCTTCTGGATTTTCTCAGTAGACAGAACTAGGGAGTAAACATATATATATACATACACATACATACATACATATATACCTACACTTATATGCATTTGCACCTGTATTTCTACAACCCCACAGAGCTCATTCTAGTTTTTTATGTTTCTGGATCCTGAACTTATTGATAAATCCCCCAGTGTTTGCCAAGTAGCCACCTCTTTAATTGTGTGATTGCCACCTTCACACTGTTCAAATGCTGCATGCCAGATTGCACCCTTCCATGGATGCCCTTCCGACATTCTGCTTGGGCTCCAACACATCCGTGTCAGGCTGCCACTTTTCATAAATGCCCTCATTACCTTGCTTGGGCCAAGTCTCCCCAAGCACATGAAAAACTGCACTGTTTTCGTGGGTTTGGATACCAAAGAAAATTGAATGACTGAAAAGTACTCAAGAGTTTACCTTAAAGGGAGGAAACGAGAGCAGAAGTTCTCCACATGTGATCTCTAAACTCAGAACATCAGCATCCCCTGGGAACTTCTTGGAAATACAGATTCTTAGGTTCCATCTCAGATCTGAATCAGAAACTCTGGGTATGGGACCCAGCAATTTGTGCTTTAACAAGCTTTCTAGGGAATTCTGGCACATGCTAGTGTTTGAGACCCACTATCCAAAGTAGAAATAAATTCTGAACTTAGTATTCTATCCTGCATCTAGGTTATCTCTGGCATAATGAAGACTCCCTGGTTGTCAAGGTCTTGGTACCATTTTTTAGGGCTTTGGAGCCATCCTAGAAATGAAGTCCTCCCATATGGATCAAGACTGGAATAACTATCCAGTTCAACCCACCATCCGTGGAAAACCCAATCCTCTAGGGAAAATCAAGGAATTATACGAGAATTAAACTGTGCTTTGTCTTTTTGGTATAGAAATGTTTTAATTAAAGTCTTACAGTTAATAAATAGTTAAAGGAAGGATCAGAAATTAATATCAAAGAAATAAAAGTTTTGCAGTTTTCATTTTTGTTTGTTGTTGTTGTTGTTTCGAGTTGGAGTCTCGCTCTGTTGCCCAGGCTGAAATACAATGGCACGATTTCAGCTCACTGCAACCTCCACCTCCTGGGTTCAAGCAATTCCCCTGCCTCAGCCTCCCACGTAGTTGGGGTTACAGGCATGCACCACCATGTCCAGCTAATTTTGTATTTTTAGTAGAGACGGGGTTTCACCATATGGGTCAGGCTGGTCTCGAACTTCCGACCTCAGGTGATCCACCTGCCTCGGCCTCACAAAGTGCTGGGATTACAGGCATGAGCCACCACGCCTGGCCAAAATTTGTACAGTTTTTACTTATTTTAAGCACACATCTGATGTAAGAATGTACAATTAATGAACTATTACTCTCCCATACTGGCCGTTTTTTCTACAGTATCAAAAATATGCTTCAAGGCCAGGCACGGTGGCTCGCGCCTGTAATCCCAGCACTTTGGGGGGCTGAGGCAGGTGGATCAACTGCTTGAGCCCAGGAGTTCAAGACCAGCTGGGCAGCATGGCAAAACCTCCTCTCCACAAAAAAATACAAAAATTAGCTGCTAGTGGTAGCGTGCACCTGTGGTCCCAACTACTCAGGAGGGTAAGACGGTAGACTGGCTTGATCCCAGGAGGTCATGCCTTCTGTGAACTGACACTACACTCCAGCCTAGGCACCAGAGTGATACCCTGTCTCATATATAATTATATATATATATAATATAATATTATATATTCATATATATGATGAATATGATAATATAATATATATTCATATGAATATAATATTCATATATATTCATATATGAATATATATGCTTCACAAATTTTACTTATATATAGACATGGAGGTTTACATTTCAGGTAAATAAGACAGGCTCTGTATAAAGCAATTTGAGAATAAGAAAGTTTTATCTCTTTTTCTTGAGTGGCATGAAAAGATAAAAAACTTCATTTACAGTAGAGAACACAGCATATTCAAATTCAGTATTGTGACCTTCACCTCAACTGGATTAGCCAGGTAGTATGTTATTTGCTTAGATTCCTGGGTCAGATATGTCCTGTATCTGTTAGCTTTTCTGTCAGCAAAAAGGTATAATTAGGACACAGAACCTGAATTTTAAAATAGTTTAAAGATTCCCTTGAATTACAGCTGATTCCCTTCTTAAAGGTGATTGATATTTATGATTTTTCATTTTCTTTGTTCTCAAGGAGATTTTTATTGTCTTACTGCAAAATTTTTGTATATATCTTTGGGTTCTGTTTTTCTGAGTTTATGTGATTAAGGTTTTGAGAATATCTAGATAGAGTACTTTTGACTTTTTCTAGACAAGAAACAAGATACATAAACATATACCCACTCACATTTACAAAGCCTAGGAGATGAAGTTTCACATAATATAGACTTTGGCTTAATTTTGTCTGGTTCTTATAAATAATCCTTTGAAAATGTGTCTCAGAAAATCATTAACACTGAAAAAGGAAATATGAAAGACTTAGAATTCTGAAAATTATAACATAGTAGACTTTTTAATTCATTATCATTTGTGATTTCAACATTTTTGTGAGATTACCTTAAGATTACTGTAATACTGTAATACTTTGTAATTTTGTAGAAGTCCTGATTGTCAATATATGCCCAATGAGGGTTCGAAAAGAGTAAGTCTTGGTTGGGCGCAGTAGCTCACGCCTGTAATCCCAGCACTTTGGGAGGCCGAGGCGGGCGGATCACCTGAATTCAGGAGTTCGAGATCCGCCTGGGCAAACGGTGAAACGTCGTCTCTACTAAAAATATAAAATTAGCTGGGCATGGTGGCACATGTCTGTAATCCCAGCTACTCGGAAGGCTGAGGCAGGAGAATCGCTTGAACCTGGGAGGCAGAGGATGCCGTGCCGTGAGCCGAGATCGCGCCATTGCACTCCTGCCCAGGCAACAAGAGTAATCCTCTCACCAAAAAAAAAAAAAAAAAAGAGTAAGTCTTGATAAGCACAGCTGTTTTTTCAGTATGTAGTTTTAAATTTAACTTTTTTTCTGGGTAGAAAATGTATCCAGAAAAAAAGACAACCACTAGTGCTGATATTAGAATTGATGAGAACACAAAGTCCAAGGAGGTGATGATATTTAGCAAGGAAAGAGCAGCTTCTGCTGGATGTAGTAGCTCACGCTGGTAATCTCACAACTTTGGGAGGTTGAGATAAGAGAATCACTTGAGTCCAGGAGTTTGAGACCAGCCTGGGCAATGTGGCAAGACCCGGTCTCTACTAAAAATAAGAAAATTAGCTGGGAGTGCTGGCATACACCTGTGGTGCCAGCTATACAGAAGACTGAGGCAGGCAGATTGCTTGAGCCCAGGAATTCAAGACCAGCGTGGGCAACATGGCAAAACCCTGACTCCACAAAAAATATAAAAATTATCTTGGTATGGTGGCACATGCCTGTAGTCCCAGCTCCTGAGGTGGGAGGATCACTTGAACCTGGGAGGTCAAGGCTGCAGTGAGCCATGAGCATGTCACTGTACCACTCCAGCCTGGGCAACAGAGCAAGCCACTGTCTCAAAAAATAAATAAACTGAAGCATTCTTTAAATTGGCAGATTTATATTATGGACCTAAATTACTGTACACCTTATAGAGACAACAAAGTGCTCCCTAACACTAACCTAATCATGATGTTAGCTAGTAAATATTTGCTTATGAAAAGATGAAACTTCACTAAGAATTAGAAAGTACCAGAGCTTGGCCGGGTGCGGTGGCTCACGCCTGTAATCCCAGCACTTTGGAAGGCCGAGGCGGAGGGATCACGAGGTTAGGAGATCTCGGCCATCCTGGCTGACATGATGAAACCCTGTCTCCACTAAAAAATACAACAAAAATTAATCGGGCGCGTTGGCAGCCGCCTGTCGTCCCAGCTACTGGGGAGGCTGAGGCAGGAGAATGGCGTGATCCCAGGAGGCAGAGCTTGTAGTGAGCCGAGATCTCGCCACTGTACTCCAGCCTGGGCCACAAAGCGAGAATCCGCCTCAAAAACAAAAGAGTACCAAAGCTTATTACTTTGATCCCATGTTTATATAAGTCACTTTCATTTTTTTCAGTTAGTAATCTGCATTTTATAGCTTCAATTATATAACTATATGTTACACTATAAGTGACATTTGAAAAGATTGTCTTAGGACAACCTTCATATACATCAAGGTCTGTAGTGATAATGAGGAAGGACCATTTTTATAAGATTAATTAATTTTTTTTTTTTTTTGAGATGGAGCCTTGCTCTGGTTGCCCAGGCTGGAGTGCAGTGGTACGATCTCTGCTCACTGCAACCTCCACCTCCTGGGTTCAAGCAATTCTTCTGCCTCAGCCTCCCAAGTAGCTGTGACTACAGGCTCCTGCCACCACGCCCGGGTAATTTTTGTACTTTTAGTAGAGATAGGGTTTCACCGTGTTGGCCAGGCTGGCCTCAAACTCCTGACCTCAGGTGATCTACCCGCTTCGGCTTCCCAAAGTGCTGGGATTACAGGCATGAGCCACCGCATCCAGCCCAAGATTAATTTTTAATAGCAATACTTCATTAAAAAAATATATATCTTGCAGTTAGAAACTGTCATAAATGTATTACAGTGCCTAGTGCTGGTTTGTTTTGTTTTGTTGTTTGTTTGTTTGTTTGAGATGGAGTCTTGCTTTGTCACCCAGGCTGGAGTACAATGATACAGTCTCGGCTCACTGCAACCTCCACCTCCCAGGTTCAAGCAATTCTCCTGCCTCAGCCTCCTGAGTAGCTGAGATTACAGGCATGTGCCACCAGGCCCAGCTAATTTTTTTTTGTATTTTTAATAGAGATGGGGTTTCACCATGTTGGTCAGTCTGGTCTCAAACTCCTGACCTCAAATGATCCACCTGCCTCAGCCTCCCAAAGTGCTGAGATTACAGGCGTGAGCCACAGTGCCCAGCCTGGTGCTGGTTGATAAGTAGGTTTTCAACATGTGCTTCTTGAAGTAAACAGAATCAGACTAAAATCAACAGTGAAAAACCAGAGGTCCTAATTTGGAGCTCCTCCATTTGTTCTCCAGTTTGTTCTTATCTTGGAAATATCACCTTAGAGATTTTGGTAAGAATAAGAAGAATGGCCCCAAAAGTCTGTTAGAATACTTTCCCCTTATCCTGTTAGTTAATACTCTTGGCACCATTTTGTTGAATCACATTAGAAAATGTTCAGGTTTTGGCCAGGCGCAGTGGCTCACGCCTGTAATCCCAACACTTTGGGAGGCCAAGGAGGGCAGATCATGAGGTCAGGAGTTTGAGACCAGCCTAGCCAATATGGTGAAACTCTAGCTCTACTAAAAATACAAAAATTAGCCGGGCATGGTGGCACACACCTGTAGGCCCAGCTACTCTGGAGGCTGAGGCAGGAGAATTGCTTTAATTGGGAAGGCAGAGATTGCAGTGAGCTGAGATCGGCCACTGCACTCCAGCCTGGGTGACAGAACGAGACTCTGTCTCAAAAAAACAATAAGAAAAAAAAGAAAATGTTCAGGTTTTGTATTTGCCTGAGGCATGTGTGAGTAGAAGCCAACCTAGAGTGAAGAATTTGAGATAGCAACCTCTCCAAAAACAATGAAAAGGTAGCTCAGAGACATAGTTGACCTATGTAAATGTAAAACAAAAAGAATTACCTATTTTTTCTTTTTCAAACTTTGCATGTGTTTTATATGAGGGCATTCATTTCAGGTTATTATTATTATTATTTTTGAGATGGAGTCTCACATTGTTGCCCAGGCTGGAGTGCAGTGGCGCAATCTCAGTTCCCTGCAACCTCCACCTCCTGGGTTCAAGTGATTCTCCTGCCTCAGCCTCCCAAGTAGCTGGGATTATAGGCGCCCGCCACCACGCCCAGCTAATTTTTTTTGTATTTTAGTAGAGATGGGGTTTCACCATGTTGGCCAGACTGGTCTCAAACTCCTGACCTCATGATCTGCCCACCTCAGCCTCCCAAAGTGCTAGGATTACAGTAGTGAGCCACTGCGCCCCATCACATTTCAGGTTATTAATGAGGATATTTCCCTTGAGCTAAAAGCATATAACACAGATTTCTATCTATAAATAATTTTACATATGTATTCCAAAGCCCTTGGATGTAGAGGGGAAATGGGTAATTTTTAGCAAGTTCTGGCCTGTCCTTTTCAGTTACTGAAGAAATACAGGTATACCTCACTACTTGAACTCAGGTGATTTGGATAGCAATACTGTATGTCTATGGATTTCTCTGCTAAGGCTTATGTCTAGATTTTACTACATTCACCAGGCTCAGTGTTCCCCTTCTGTGGGTAGCTGACAATCTTCACATAGTTTCTTGTAATAAAATATAATTAAATAGTGTTTAAATGTTAAATTAGATTCTTCCTCCCTCTCTTTCCTTTTCTCCATCCATCCTTAGTTTAATTAGTTACCCAGTACTTTTTCCACATGCCCCATTTGGAGGAAGTTTGGGATACAGTGAGTTGATGAGGGTACTTTTGATTTCACTGTGTTTCCTATTGCAGTTATTCTCTGAAAAATGATCAATGACATTGGAATTATGAAAGACAGCGACGGACTCAGCTTCAAAAGATCCCACTAAATGTTTTTCCTTGCACTAGCTATGTAGTCAGATCCCCCTTGTAAATTATTACAGTGGGGGATTTATTAGGGAAAACATCATTTAAAAATTTTGACGGCTGTGATAAGCTGTCATTTGCAGTTCTCAGCTGACAGTCCAACAGCTGCAATCCATTAGTGAGCTTTTACCTTTAGCTGCCAGAGGTCTTTCAAATCCTGTTCCCCTGGAAATGAGGAGGACTGGGCTGGATGGGTAGAAGGGAAGTAAGGGTTGAAATACACATTTTCCCATACCATATTTTTCATGCCTCCCCACAGTTTCCATAGAAATGGGAACATAAATAACACCCCAGCCCAAACTTTGAAGAGCGATCGTTTATGTGTAAACTGCAGTAGATGGACCTTAAAGAGGCACACAAAATAAGCTAATCTTAGGGTCTTTCCTTTACTTGTGTTTGACCAAGCCTAATTTCAGATAGATTCTCATTTGATTTACTCTGTACATAAAAAATGATTAGATATTTTGTAACCAGTTTTTAGAAAGTTTGATATTACCTTTTTTTCTGAAATGAGAATTCTCTTGAACATACTTTGATTGATTGGTAGGTATATATCTGTTGTTTATGTGTTAAAAATCTAGCAAACATGGTGTTCTAACTTTCCTCTCGTGTTTGTTCTATCCAAGATTAAAGAAATGAATTTTGCGTCAGGCGTGGTGGCTCACACCTGTAATCCCAGCACTTTGGGAGACTGAGGCGGGCAAATCACTTCAAGTGAGGAGTTTGAGACCAGCCTGGCCAACATGGCGAAACCCTATCGCTACTAAAAAAGTACAAAAATTAGCTGGATGTGGTGGCGTGTGCCTGTTATCCCATCTACTTGAGAGGCTGAGGCAGAAGAATTGCTTGAACCCAAGAGGCAGAAGTTTCAGTGAGCTGAGATTGTGCCACTGCACTCCAGCCTGGGCAATAGAGCGAGACTCTGTCTCACAAAAAAAAAAAAAAAAAAAGAGTTTTGATTTAGGGAATGCTGCAATTGTATAGTATAAAAAGTCTTCTCAAATAGTCTTATTCTTATGCATTATTTTAGAAATTGTCCCACAGAACAGAGGTAATTATTGGCTGTGTTAAACATATCAGAGAAAACTGCCAAATTTAACTGGTTATCAGTTTTCTCATTTAGGTAACAAGAATATCCTATGTTAAGTTCATTTCTATGTTTTTCCGCTTATCAGCTCTGTGTCATCACCTATCTCCTATAACACCCGTACTTGAGGAAAATGTATGGGCATCGCCTTCATCTGTTTCTTTTATTCTAACAGTTAACTAATTAACAAATTCCATTTGAATCATGAGACAGTAAGAATATGCTTAACTGAATAAATCTGCTTTAGGCATCTACTAAGTATTCGGCTTTTTGTGTTAGGTTGCAGTAGATACCAACTGTAAGTAAGGCAGGGTTTTTTGCCTTAAGGCATCCCAATGGAGTTTGGAAAATTCATACCCCAGGAATAGCTCATGACAGCCATATGTGATTATTACATGAGTGACATAGACTGATTCCCAAGACTAGGAAAACTTCTTTCTTTTCCCTTTCTACTGTCACCTTCTTCACAAAGTTCCTTTTTCTTGATTTATTTTCCTGACTTCCTAAATGTCCTTTCAATTGCTACCTTTCTCCTTTTCTTTCTTTCTTTCTTTTTTTTTTTTTCTTTTAAGACAGGATCTCACTCTGTCACCCAGGCTGGAATGCGGTTGCACAATCATTGCTCACTGCAACCTCAAACTTCCGGGCTTAAGGGGTTCTTCTGCCTCAGCCTCTGGAGTAGCTGGGACTACAGGCACACACCACTGACCATGCCCAGCTCATTTTTTTTTTTTAATTTTTTGTAGAGATGCGGTCTCGCTTTGTTGCCCAGGCTGGTCTTGAACTCTTAAGCTCAAGTGATCCTTTCACCTCACCCTCCAAAATACTAGAATGACAAACATGAGCCACTGCACCTAACGCTTTCTTCTTTGCTTTATTTTCCCTTCTGCTTTAGCATATACATGATTTCCAGATTCATATTTGTAAAAACACAGTCTTGATCCTTTTACTATTTTAAAACCTCAGTGAACTCTTCACATCATTGTGACAAGACTTTTCTTTTAAAAGACAGTTCTAACGTCAAATATTCTGCCTCATAAGCCTGCTACCAAAACAATCCAAAAACTTTTAGTATTTTAGGTTCTTTCATATTCCAAATTGCTTCTCATATCCAGAATGGATGCAAACATCTGTTAAGACCATCTGCCTGGTTTTTATTTCAGAAAATATGGTCACTGAGCTAGCAACTACCAAAATAGGTTCATGCTTTCAGCAATTGGCAGCAACCTAGACAGTCTTCAATCTGGCTTCAGTGTATTCTTTCCGGCCTACTCTGCAGGTACCTTGTGCCAGGTCATGTAGCTCCTCACCCAAACAAACAGAACTGCTTAGCACATTTAGTAGGCCCACATTTTGTAGCTCCATGCCTTTGCTTACAGAAGTTTCCTTTAGGAATGAGGAAAGATAGAAGCAATAATGAGTTGTTGCTTCCATCTGAAACATCTTGTCCCTCCCTACACCCCTCTCATAGCCCTACCCTACTGTAACACTGTCTGTAATTTACATTAAAACACCCCAGTCTACACAACGTGTTAGTTAGTCTACACCTTGGACATGATTGATTAACATTTCAAACACACTGATACGGGAATACATAGTGTAAGGGTAGTTGTTTGGCATTGGAAAGACCCTAATCAGGAGATAACTACTGTAAATTTAACCTGCTTATCTTTAAATCTACGCCAGAGGGTTTTCTAGTTATCATAAAGGATGCCAGAAATAATTTCACATTGGACTGGTTAGAAATACCATACAGTTTCCTCTGGCCCTGCATGAATTGCACATAAGATTCTAGCAAGCCAGATGGCCTAATGCCTGCACCCGAGGCAGAGGACTGTTTGGGCCTGTTGACTATCACCTAACAGAAGATGCTTTCTACCTGGTAGAAAGGTAGTGAGGAGACCTATGGCCACGCCTGTCTTCAGTCTTTGGAGGCACTGATATATACCTTCCTTCTCCCCCACCAAAACAAAACACAACAAAAAATCCCCTGACACTTCGGAATGGTCAATAACAAAACCTCCCTCCGGGACAATGCTTACATGCTATCTCTTCCTTAAGGTCTATCCTAAATTTCCTGATGGATTTGTGAACTCATTCTCCTCTGCACCATCATAGAATGAGGCTTATATTTCTATTATGGCATTAACACAATTTTAAAATTTATTGTAAGTTTCTTGATGAAAGGACTGTGTAATAACTTTCTTTGTATCCCACACAGCATGTGGCACAGTGCCTTGTACACAGTAGATATTTGTTATAATGAGCACATACATGTACTTACCAATTCTGTAAGGAACAGATCCAGCTTTGGGTCATAGGGACACTGGGAGCCAATGTGTGAGTTCTTAGAGTTCCATTAATTCACTGTTCATAGTTCTAAGGGAGTCAGTAGTAATTGTCCATAACTGCATGGCTCTAGTTAGCCATTGGTGCAAAGACACACTGGGACTGACGTCAGCAGCAGAGGAAAGTAGTGCTGTCTATATTGTCTTCTTTCAGAAACTCTCACCTAAATGTATTTCATACTGCTGTTCGGCCAACTCTGGCTCTAGATAATAAAGAAGTACAAATATTTAGGACAATTATTTCTCTTATTCTATATTTCCCAGCCAATTTTAAGCAGTATATATAACTAACCAAGTACACCAGGAGAAAAGTAAAGGAGGTGCAATTATAGCACATAGATTTAAAAAACAAAGCCAAATAAAACACTTAATGTTAGTAAAATGATAGTATAGTATAATAGTTCAAAGCAAGGATGTTAAACCCAGATTGCCTGGATTCAAATTAATCCCCACTTTACTAGTTATGTGGCCTTGGACAAGCTATTTAACGTTTCTGTGCCTTTGTTCTTCTTCTGTAAAATGAAAATGATAGAACAGCACCTACTGCAGAGATGTGAGGCTAAAATGAATTAATACACGTAAAGCATATAGCACTCAGTGCCTGGCACATAGGAAGTGCTGGATGTGCTTGCTATTTCTGCATTGATATGGTTAAATCATAGCTCCAACGGCAGAAGTATGCTAATTTCAGTCAGTGTGCAGTTCTTCTGTCTGTGTGCTTTGCAGTTCTCCACTTCCAACTGAGTCATCTTCATCCCTTGAAGCCCCCACATATTGGTACTTATACCTTTCTTGTGGAACCTGTCACATTCTACCCTAAATTAAATAATTATTTGTAAGCTCCTTAAAAGCAGAAACTATATTCTTTGTCTTCCTCTCAGTACCCAGCAGAATGATTACATAACAGCCTTGCTTACACAATAGCTCTTTGCTAACTATTTCAGGAAACTATGAACCTCTGTGAGGTTGGTCCCTGGAGGCCCTGCACCTTGGACTGGTTCCTGTGTCCCTCTCATACTCTTCAGCTAGCAACCCCTCCCTTCTCTGTGCTCCAGCAACTGGCCTTACGTCCCTTAAACATGCATCTTTTTCCAAAACTGGCTTAATGTGTGTGTGACCTGTGCAGTCACATAGGTCCCCATACTTGGTTGAATGCTCTATCACTAGCTTGAAATTCTTAGTTTTTGTGTTCAATTTTTATCTCGCACTGAGCCTGCAAATTGTGTAGCCAGTCTTGCTCTTCGTCATCCTGTGCTCATTGTTCCCTGTGCCTGGAACACCCTTTCTCCCGAATCCTCACTGGCTACCCTACTCTTCAAGGCTCAGCTTCATTGTCATTCCTCAGAGAAGCAATAAAATTTAGAGCCATGTATTAGTATCCCTCCAGCTTTTCTTCTCCCTCAGAGTACTTAACTTACTTTGTAAATACAGTATTTATTTATATTGTGATTATTTCTTTTGAGACTTTCTCCCAGGCTGGGTGTGGTGGTTCATGCCTGTAATCCCAGCACTTTGGGAGGCTGAGGTGGGAGGATCATGAGGTCAGGAGTTTGAGACCAGCCTGGCCAACATGGTGAAACCTGGTCTCTACTAAAAATACAAAAATTAGCTGTATGTGGTGGCAGGCACCTGTAATCCCAGCTGTTTAGGAGGCTGAGGCAGGCGAATCCCTTGAACCCAGGATGTGGAGGTAGCAGTGAGCTGAGATCATGCCACTGCACTCCAGCCCGGGCAACAGTGCGAGACTCCATCTCAAAAAAAAAAAAAAAGAAGACTTTCTCCCCACCGGACTGTAAACTCCTCCAAGGGATAGACTGTGCCTTTGTTCCAGGATGGCTTTGCCTGCTACATAGTGAATAGTAAATAAATACTTGTTGAAAGAGTGAGTGAATAAATCATTTTTAGAAATGCCAAGTTGTGGCCAGATGCAGTGGCTCATGCCTGTAATTCCAACACTATGGAAAGCTTAAGTGGGCGGATCACTTGGGGTCAAGAGTTCAAGACCAGCCTGGCCAACATGGCGAAACCCTGTCTCTACTAAAAGTATAAAAAAATTAGCCAGGCATGGTGGTGTGGGCCTATAATCCCAGCTACTCAGGAGGCTGAGGCAAGAGAATCGCTTGAACCCAGGAGGTGGAGCTTGCAGTGAGCCAAGATCACGCCACTGCACTCCAGCCTGGGCAACAGAACAAGATTCTGTCTCAAAAAAGAAAGAAAGAAAGAAAGAAAGCAAAGTTGTATGGATAAGCTTTTCTTCCCAAGCTAAAAAGTTGATGTATAAAAATGGCAATGCAAGGCCAGGTGTAGTGGCTTACACCTGTAGTCCTAGCACTTTGGAAGGCCAAAGTGTACAGATCACTTGAGCCCAGGAGTTCAAGACCAGCTGGGGCAACACAGTGAAACCCCACCTCTACAAAAAAATTAGCTAGGTGTGGTGACTTACACCTGTGATCCCAGCTACTACTCAGGAGGCTGAGGTGAGAGGATCGCTTGAACCTGGGAAGTCAAGGCTGAAGTGAGCTGTGATTGCACCACTGCACTCCAGCCCGAGCAACACAGCAAAACCCTGCCTCAAAAAATTAAAAAAAAAAAAAAAGCCAGGACAATCTTCATGCAATTTAATATTACGGGTGGTGATTTTTTTTTTTTTTTTTTAATTTTTTGAGACGGAGTCTCGCTCTGTCACCCAGGCTGGAGTGCTGTGGCTGGATCTCAGCTCACTGCAAGCTCCGCCTCCTGGGTTCACGCCATTCTCCTGCCTCAGCCTCCCCAGTAGCTGGGACTACAGGCGCCGCCACCTCGCCCGGCTAGTTTTTTGTAGTTTTTAGTAGAGATGGGGTTTCACCGTGTTAGCCAGGATGGTCTCGATTTCCTGACCTCGTGATCCGCCCGTCTCGGCCTCCCAAAGTGCTGGGATTACAGGCTTGAGCCACCGCGCCCGGCCTGGTGGTAACTTTTAACCAGTTTTACTTACTGTCTTTATAGGTAGATGAATACAGTAAAATTTCCCATTTTTCTTTTCCACTGTCCTTTATATAGTCTGGTATAGTAAAGTTGAATCTCTCTAAAGTCATATTTACTCAGTTTGTCTTATACATTAGTTTCAAATTAAATTTCTTAGAGCATAAATGTCTATAGCCTTCTGCCTCTTGTATTTTTAGCAAGCGATATGTATTTATTTTTGGCCTAATTGCCAGCGACAACTGACATAAAAGTAATGTTTCAGGTTTCTTAGCATTTTATGGTGGAAAGGCCAGTATTGTTATAATGAAGTTAGCACTTGATAATAATAGAGAACAGTGACCTACTTGGTTTTCCCATCATTCTTTCTCTCTTCTCTTATTGTCTGTGTTTAAATAAGCTTAATTAACTCACTCTGAATGCATAGCTGTATCAGCTTTCTGTGGTCCAATTTTGGAACTATATCTGGTTATTCTACTCCCTGAAATCAGATCAATACAATTCAACATGGAACCAGATTTAATGCATGCCATCTTACTGTCTTAATTTTTAGTGCTTGGTAGTCATTCCATTCCTCTCCAAATACTGTACTAAAATGTGTAAGTGATAAATTTCTAACCAAAAACTCATTTAGAAATGGATTTCTACTTGAGATTTACAATGGATTTTGAGCACCTCCCCCAAAAGAAATAAAAAACATCCAGCATGGTATACTAACTTGATATTGCTTCTTAATTTTTTCAAAGAGGAAAAGAATCAGAATTTCCATAATTTAGCCCCACATTGAGAATAATCAGTACATTGAGAGAAGAATTTTTATTGCTTAAAAGAAAAACGGGCTAAATGTCCTTTTTTCTTTCCTTCAAGTGTAAAGAATATGAGAAAAACAGATTTTAAAACCAATAGAAGGAATGGTTATGATCCAGCAGCAACTGGTACATGTGGGTGAAGAAAAGAACCCAGCATCATTTGTACAAATCCGTATGGGATGCAGTGAGAACAGAAAGAAACAAGGAAGAATAGGAAATAGAAAATAAGGGCACTCTCAGTGAAGATGTAGGCCTCAAAAAATGTTCCATCTAAGCACTGACTGATTCCAGTACCTTAAGGTGATCTGCTTTAAGCTGTAAATCTTCTGAGTGGTTTATGCTCTCAATGCTTTTTTTTTTCAGAAGGCGGTGAGAGGAGGAAAAATATATTATTTTCAGTTTGCCCCCAGTTAAGACTTCATGGAATTTTAAGCAGGCTTCTCCCAGAGTTAAATTCCTGATTCAACCACCCCAGAGTCTATTTGGCCATCTCTCTCTCTCTCTCTCGCTTTTTGTTTTTTAAATCTCCTAACTTATGCCTGGTAACGTGGCAAGTATCTTAGGTTCATTATCTCTCATTTATGTGGTAACCGCATCTCCATCATTGAGTTGATTAGCTCAGTTAACTGCTGCAGGCTACTGATGAGGCTTATCAAAGGTCCTATGCATGTTGGCTAGATGACAGGCAATGTAGATGATAGTCACGTAACACTGTATGATTAAGGCTTTAACTTTGGTGTCAAAAAGACCTTTTGGGTCGCTGGGTGCAGAGGCATGTACCTGTAGTCCCAGCTACTCGGGAGGTTGAGGCAGGAGGACTCCTTGAGCCCAGGAGTTCATAGCCAGCCTGGCAACATAGTGAGACCCAGTCTGTTAAAACAGAAGCCTGTAGAGTCTGTCATTATTATGGGGTCTATGAGTGTTACTTAGTCTTTCTTGGTTTACTCAATTTATAAAATGAATATAGTAACACCCAGTTTCTTTGTGAGGCTTAAGAAATATAAAAAATGCTAAATGGTGGCTGGGCGCTGTGGGTCATGCGTGTAATCCTGGCACTTTGGGAGACCGAGGCAGGTGGATCATCTGAGGTCAGGAGTTTGAGACCAGCCCAGCCAACATGATGAAACCCCGTCTCTACTAAAAATACAAAAATTAGCCAGGTGTGGTGGCGGATGCCTGTAATCCCAGCTACTTGGGAGGCTGAGGCAGGAGAATCACTTGAACCCAGGGGGCAGAGGTTGTAGTGAGCCAAGATCACGCCGCTTCACTCCAGCCTGGGTGAAAGAGCGAGACTCCATCTCAAATATATATATATATATATATATGTATGTGCTAAGTGCTTAGGCCAGTGCTGCAGCATGCATTGTGTGCTCAATTAAAGGAAATGGTCATCGTAGTGGTTTATGTTACCCTATTACAAAACAAACAATTGAAATTCTGAGTAAGAGGTTTAAGTAAATTGCTTATAAAATTATATAGCTAGTATTTGACAGAGAAAGTTTTCAAATGCAAGCCTATTTAATTTCTTTCTCTCTCTCTCTCTCTTTCTTTCTTTCTTTTCTTCTTTCCTTCTTTCTTTCTTTCTTGACGGAGTTTCACTCAGCTAATTTTTGTATTTTTAGTGGAAACGGGCGGTGGGGGCGGGGGGCGGTGAGTTTCGCCATGTTGGTCAGGCTGGTCTCAAACTCGTGACCACAGGTGATCCACCTGCCTCAGCCTCTGAAAGTGCTGAGATTATGGGATTACCAGCATGAGCTACCATGCTCAGCCAAGCCTGTTTAATTTCTTTCTTTCTTTCTTTTTTTTTTGAGACGGAGTCTTGCTCTGTCGCCCAGGCTGGAGTGCAGTGGCCGGATCTCAGCTCACTGCAAGTTCCGCCTCCCGGGCTTACGCCATTCTCCTGGCTCACCCTCCGGAGTAGCTGGGACTACAGGCGCCCGCCACCTCGCCCGGCTAGTTTTTTGTATTTTTTAGTAGAGACGGGGTTTCACCGTGTTAGCCAGGATGGTTTTGATCTCCTGACCTTGTGATCGACCCATCTCGGCCTCCCAAAGTGCTGGGATTACAGGCTTGAGCCAGCGCGCCCGGCCAAATTTCTTTCTTTTGTTTTTTTTTTTTTTTGTTGTTGTTGAGAGGGAGTTTTGCTCTTGTCACCCAGGCTGGAGTGCAATGGCATGATCTCGGCTCACTGCACCCTCTGCCTCCTGGGTTCAAGCGATTCTCCTGCCTCAGCCTCCTGAGTAGCTGGGATTATAGGCATGAGCCACTACACCTGGCTAATTTTTTTGTATTTTTAGTAGAGATGGGGTTCCACCATGTTGGCCAGGCTGGTCTCAAACTCCCAAGCTCAGATGATCCGCTCGCCTCGGCCTCCCAAAGTGCTGGGATTACAGGCGTAAGCCACCGTGCCCAACCAGCCTGTTTAATTTCTAAACCACCCCAAATAGAGTATCAAAGAGAAACTGGTGCTCAAATAATTGTGCGTGAAGAATATGGTTTTTGTCTTCTTTAAAACTTAATTTTATTCTTATATCCAAGCTGCTTATGTAAACAGATTCTTGAAATATTTTGGGACACTAAAATAGTCCTTCCTGATCTTACAAATTTCTTCTCTCCTAAAATTTATTTATAAATTGGTTGTTTGAAACTCAGAATGGATATTCCCTTAGGAAGTGGTGGTTGTGTTCTCAGGCCAATTCATAAAAGCTTCTGTCGCCTGTCTCTTCTTCCTTTCTAGTACTTAATGTTTTATTCGGTGGTTTTTCAGATGGGCAGTACATCAAAATTGCCTGAGTAGCTTTGTAAATATAAAGGTACTTGAACAAAATAAAATTAGAATGAATAAGACCTCGAGTTTGATAGCACAGCAGGATGACTGTAGTCAATAATAATTAATTGTACATTTAAAGATAACTAAAAGAATATAATTGGGCTGGGTGCAGTGGCTCACATCTGTAATCCCAGCACTTTGGGAGGCTGAGGAAGTCAGACCACTTGAGCCCAGGGTTTCAAGACCAGCCTGGGCAACATAGCGAGACCCTGTCTTTACAAAAAATACAAAAAATTGGCCAGGTATGGTGGTGGGTGCCCGTAGTCCCAGCTATAGGCTAAGAGGTGGGAAGATCACTTAAGCCCAGGAGGTTGAGGCTGCAGTGAGCGGTGACTGCGCTACAGCACTTCGGTTGAGGCCACAGAGCAAGACCCTGCCTCCAAAAAAAAAATAATAATAAGAGTGTAACTGGATTCTTTGTAACACAAAGGATAAATGCTTGAGGGGATGGCTACCCCATTTTACCTGATGCGATTATTACACATTACATGCCAGTTTCAAACTATCTCCTGTACCCCATATATGTATATATATATATACACCCCACATATATATATATACACACCCCATATATATGTACCCCATATGTATATAAAATTACTATGTATCCACAAATATTAACATTAAGATTTTTTAAAAAGATAGAGGTGCCTGATCACACCTCAGACCTTCTGAATCAGAATTTTAGGGTGAATGTGCTAGATCCATCCCAGCAGAAGCCTGAGGCAGGGGAAGGCATGATGCAGTTAAAGGTACTAAAAGAACTCCTGTGTGGCTGGAGCAGAGACTGTCTTTAAACTCTTGATTGTGATCCTTGTGAATGAAAGTCATGTGAGCCCATACCACCAATACATGTACATTCATTTTTAAATAAATTATCTACCTGTACTACAATAAAATAAGCATGAATATTTTTAAAAGATGAAATAAAAATAGTCCTTCCTGACTGTTTTCATGTTCTAAAAACAGCATGAAATTCTCATAATCACCTTTTGCTTTCTGTACCTATTTGGATAGTTTTATGTACTTTCTGAGATGGACAAACCACACTTTTGCAAAATATAAGCGTAGAGAATGAAGGGGAGGTAGATAGAGACTAGATTCTATAGGACTAGCAGAGCCAAGTATTTCTCTATCCTAAGTGTAATAGGAAGCAATTGGAAAATGTTAGGAAGGAAAATGATGTTAGATTTGCATCCTGGAAAAAAATTACTTTGGCTGCCCAATGGCAAAAACATTTAGTACAGCAACTATGAACATGGGGAGTCCACTTCGGAATTTATGGCACTAGTTCTGATGAAAGGTGATTATGGCCTGAATTGGGCATTGCCAGTGAAGTTCCGAAGAAAAACAAGATAGATATTTTGGAGGCATACGGTATGGAATCTAGTGATGGATTGCCTGAGCATTGGCTGGGGGAGAAGACAATGGTGACTTGTGGGTTTCTGGCTTGAGCTTCTGGATGTAAGATGAACAGTGGGAGAAGAACAAATTGTGGGTAGAAGGTGGGGTATTAGTCCAGGTTTAAATGTCTTGAATGTGAATCATCCAAATGATGATAGGAAGTTCACAACTGGATATGTAGGCTAAGCTTAGAAGTTCTGGGCTAAAAATTATAAATTTAGGAGTTGTCAGCACATAGTACAGAAATTCCTCTACCTCCAGATATTATTTATTGATAGGAAATCTCTAAAGCAGAAGTGCCAAGGAGTTCCACAAAAATATTATACAAGATTAGATTTACAGGCCTGAAGATGAGGAATTAAAAATGAACAGGTAAGCAGATTCTGTAAAATGCAAGTCTCCCAAAATTGCTACAGCATTGGGACCACAGCTTATACGAGAATGTGGCAAATAAAGTACAAATCAGTATTTCAGAAGCTCTCAAAGATACTTTAGTGAGCATGTTACATTCTGGAGTAAGCCACAAACACTGGAAAGTGGCTCATGTCATGTAATTATTCATGAATAAAGGTCCAGGAACCTGTCACAAGTCTGCACACCACTAGGCTTGAGTAATTGGGAAAGCTAGACATGTCAGATGAGATTAAAGCAAGTACATCACCATAGATTGTATGTTAGTATGAATTCAGGAGGAGAATGCCTAGGAATTTGATGTCTATAATAAGCCTTGGAAATTATGTTAGAGTTGCAAGAGATAAGTATGTCCTTTGTCCCCACCCCCTTAAACCATTATGCTCCTCCTTAAGTATTAGAATACAGCTAATAATCATTTACAGGCTCTTAGATTCTCTGAAGGTTCCCCCCAACACCCAAGCACATGGGGCAAAATATTGTTATTTAATATGTTCCCTCTCCTCCTAGTGCCAAAAGCTTAAAAGAATTCAAAGTGACTTCTTTTGCTGACCACTATGAAGAGGATTAAGGGAAGCCTGTAGGATGTGTCCCTCCTCTTGTTGGATGCCGTCTCCTGATTCCTTTTCATCTGTTTCTTCCTGAGTCTTTTTTTTTTTTTTTTTTTTTTTTTTTGAGACGGAGTCTTGCTCTGTCGCCCGAGCTGGAGTGCAGTGGCCAGATCTCAGCTCACTGCAAGCTCCGCCTCCCGGGTTTACGCCATTCTCCTGCCTCAGCCTCCGGAGTAGCTGGGACTACAGGCGCCCGCCACCTCGCCCGGCTAGTTTTTTGTATTTTTAGTAGAGACGGGGTTTCACCGTGTTAGCCAGGATGGTCTCGATCTCCTGACCTCATGATCCGCCCGTCTCGGCCTCCCAGAGTGCTGGGATTACAGGCTTGAGCCACCGCGCCCGGCCTCTTCCTGAGTCTTTTATACTACTACATACTGACTGTTAGAATTTTGGTTGCCACTGATCCACTTTATGTCCAGATCTTGAGAAGTCCTTTCAGAAATAACTGTGACTTTGACTTAGAAACTCTCAGCAACCCCCAAATTTCCAAGGAAAGTGATACTATATTACAAATCTATTTTTTCTTTGTCCATTGATTAATATATTAAATGAGATCATTTATATTCATCCTAAGAAATGGTCTGAAGTGAGCAAGAGCAGCACATAATGGCTAGTATCTTTGGCCTATTAATTTTCTAGGCACCTGAACTGAACACGAGGAATCTTCACTTCAGAAAATGTTAACTTGGGTCATATCAGCATTTAAAAAAGAACAACATAATGATGTACTTTACCAGCATTTGCATCCATAAATTAATATTTTTGTATCTTTCATTTCTGAATTACAGAAGGAGATTCATCAGACCCTGAAAGATAGCTCTTACAAGTGACTGACCCAATGTTAAAACTGAGTAAGGGAAATGCTCTGTGTTTTAACTGGGCAAGGAAGCTTGCATAAACCGGTCGTCATGAAAATCCTCCTTACTGAGGTGCTTCTCCCTCTCTAACCCTCTGTCCCACAAATTTCTCCTTGATCATCTTTGTACCTTTTATAAATATCTGTTATTGCACTTATGAAACTAAATGATAACTAGACACATATTTGGCACTATGTCTAGACTGTCAGCTTCTTGAGCAGGTTTACTTTAATCATCTGGTGCTAGGCAGTAGAGCAAAGTAGTTAAAGAGGGCAGGTTCTGGAGGCCAACTAGATTTCATTTCTGACTATTCACCAGCTGTGTGATCTTAGGCAAGTTACCTATCCTTAACTTATTTGTAAAATCCAAATAATACTTCCCTCATGGAGTTGCTGGCAGGATTAAATACAGATTTTTCTAAATTATAGGCTGAAAACTGTTAGGAAATTTTTTGATATGAAGGAATTCCATACTTAGTGCCAATTACTGCTAACCAAGAACAAAGCAGAGGGAAGTGGATGCCTGAATATATCATTGCAGTGCTAAAAACCTTGCACACTGTTCCAGGCCTCTCCTCTTGTCTTTATTGATAGTTTAGCTCAGTGGTTTTTAGTATGAATCCCATATCTTCTCAAACATGTACCCCTCAAATCTACTAGCCCCCAACATCCACACCTGGTTTAGAAAGGTGTGTAGGCATCCTGTTTGTCACAGTGACAGGCAGCTGCTACTGACATTTAATAGGTGAAATCATAAATGGGCCCAGGGATGCCATGGGCTCAGAAATGGAGAGCACAGTCTACATCAAAAATTATTCCACCCAAAATGCCAATAATATCTTATCTTGAGAAGCACTGGTAGTGCCCAGGTTCTTTTCTCCACTTAAATGCAAAAACAACTTTTCACAAAATTAATATACTATTTCATAAAGTCAGGATATGCCAAAGATTATGCCATATATATTACAGAGCATAGACCAACTTGGAAAATCTTCACATGTGTATTCTGTTATTTCTGTCTTTTCTGTCTATAAGTTCTTTTCAAGTTACTATAGTGAGTTTCAAATTTGTTATTTAAGAGTTCTATTATTCCGTTAATTATGATCCGAAGTTTAAGATCTGTGGTGTTGAAAAGCACTGCAGCTCCTAAATATACAAAACCCTTGAACTTCCGAGACCATCCTGGCTAACACGGTGAAACCCCGTCTCTACTAAAAAAAACTACAAAAACTAGCCAGGCGACGTGGTGGGCACCTGTAGTCCCAGCTACTCGGGAGGCTGAGGCAGGAGAATGGCGTAAACCCAGGAGGCGGGGCTTGCAGTGAGCTGAGATCTGGCCATTGCACTCCAGCCTGGGTGGCAGAGCGAGACTCCGTCTCAAAAACAAACAAACAAACAAAAAAAAAACCTTGAACTCCTAAATGTACAAAGATCTTGTTTGGGCCAGACATGGTGGCTCACACCTGTAATCCCAGCACTTTGGGAGGCTGAGGTGGGAAGATTGCTTGAGCCTTGGATTTTGGAGACCCTGGCTCTACCACAAAAAAAAAAAAAAAAAAAAAAGAAAGAATAAAAAAGAACACTAGGCATGGTGATGTGCCCCATAGTCCCAGCTACTCAGGAAGGTAAGGTGGGAGGATCACCTGAGTCCAGGAATTCGAGGCTGCAGTGTGCTGTGATTGCGCCACTGCACTCCGGCCTGAGCAGCAGAACAAGACCCTGTCTCTTAAAAAAGATGATTGAGTTTGATAATCAGGAAACTTAACCAAATCTTATATGTAAGCAAAAATGTTTTTATTTGTTTTGTTTTGAGACAGGGTCTCACTCTGTCACCTAGGCTGGAGTGCAGTGTCATGATTTTACCTCACTGCAACCCAGCCTCCCAGGCTCAGGTGATCTTCCCACCTCAGCCTCCCAAGTAGCTGAGACTACAGGCATGTACCACAATGCTCAGCTAATTTTTGCATTTTTTATAAACACAGGGTTTCACCGTGTTGTCCAGGCTGGTCTCAAACTCCTGAACTCCAAGTGATCCACCCATCTTGACTTCCCACAGGGCTGGGATTATGAGCGTGAGCCACCGCACCTGGCCAAAATAAGTTTTATTAGAAATAACTCACTTTGGGAGGCTGAGGAGGGCAGATCACTTGAGGTTAGGAATTCAAGAGGAGCCTGGACAACATGGAGAAACTCCATCTCAAATAAAAATACAAAAATTAGCTAGGCGTAGTGGCGTGCAAAAAAGAATTAAAAAAAGAAATAACTAATGCATGTGAAATTCAAATATTAGTAAGTATTCAAAATCAGATATGAAAGTAAAAATGCAAAATAGGGTGATATCACTGGTTGATATGATTAGTGAGATGAAGATTATTATGGTAAATTCATCTAATAATTCTTGATATACAACACAATTAATATATATTCAATCTACAAGAGTCATATATACAAATATGAAATAAACACCTTAAATGAGAAGAAGAGAGAAAACATGGAGAATGAAGAAAGTTGGGTGTATTCTTTTCAGTCTTCCCCTCCCATATCTCCAACTGAGGCCAGCATGACTAATACTGAGAAAGAGTAAGGCAAATGAGTAATTATTGTGCTCTTTTACTGTTATTGAAGGTCACTGTTTAGCACTCCCTCGCCATTCCCCTACCACTCCCCTTTGCCTCAAACTCATTAAGCTCTTTTCTTTGTATTTCCTGATAACAGCTGACAAGGACCTGCTCTCATCTGTAATGACAGGTGAGGGTATTGGTGATAAGTAGAGTTAATAAAGCTTCTCCAGTGATTTAGAACTATAACCCTCTGAGTATTATTATGGGGGGAATAGATGAAAAAGCCCATTTCATTTTGTGCAGTGTCCTTCAAACTGCTGATTATGAAATCATTTTAGAGGGTCTGAGAACTAATTGTGGAATTACAATGAAACATAATAGAAAATATCAGTGGACACTGTGGGAGATCAGTCAGAGTGGTGGGGAAAAATTATAGGGAAAGGATGCAAACCTTCTGAAAGGTCAGCAGGTTCTGCAGAGTCCCAGGGGAGAATAGCTGAAGGCAGCTCTTCTATAACCCTGAGGCATTGGGCAAGGAGTAAGTACAAGAGAGTGTAGGGGAATTGATCTTAAGCTTTTTTACTTATGTTGACCAAGAACTGACCTTTGATTATCCGTGGGGACATTCTCCCTGAAAGGGGAACAATAAATGTTAATTACCTACAGGTTGTTTTTGCTCCAGGCTTTTGGCATTGTGCCTGCACTGAATAAAAGCAAGTAGCTCCAGCTTCTGGGGGCTGCTTTCTGGTGACTAGAGCCAGGCAGTCACCTAGCTGCTCTTACACTGCATACCTGTGTCTGAGTACTCATTTCATCCATCGGCCAGGGTCTGTGGGACAGACCCAGCAGACACACAGATCCGTGGCAGGAGCTGGGTACAACTGGTGCAACCAGTTGCCATTAGTGATCTGAGGGAGAAAGCAGAAAGGCACTGAGTGAATCTGTGAATGGGCTGGGGTGGAGTTGTTTTCATTTTTTTGCTTGCTGTCTAGTTTGGTATTCTGGTATGTATGTATGTATGTATTTTTTTTTTTTGAAATGGAGTCTCACTCTGTTGCCCAGGCTGGAGTTCAGTGGAGTGATCTTGGCTCACTGCAAGCTCTACCTCCTGGGTTCATGCCATTCTCCTGCCTCAGCCTCCCAAGCAGCTGGGACTACAGGTACCCACCACCACGCCCAGCTAATTTTTTATATTTTTAGTAGAGACGGGGTTTCACCATGCTAGCCGCATGGTCTCGATCTCCTGACCTTGGGATCTGCCCGCCTCAGCCTCCCAAAGTGCTGGGATCACAGGCGTGAGTCACCACACCTAGCCCCAATTTTCTGGTATTTATAACATAAGGTTAATAGTTTATAGTTGACTTTATATTGACATAATTTGCAGTTGGTTGTAAAATAAAGAGCAGGGGAGTTCTTATATTGCCTTAAGCAAAAGTGTTAAGACTTTCAACTGGCCGGGCGCGGTGGCTCAAGCCTGTAATCCCAGCACTTTGGGAGGCCGAGACGGGTGGATCACGAGGTCAGGAGATCGAGACCATCCTGGTCTACACGGTGAAACCCCGTCTCTACTAAAAATACAAAAAACTAGCCGGGCGAGGTGGTGGGTGCCTGTAGTCCCAGCTACTCGGGAGGCTGAGGCAGGAGAATGGCGTGAACCCGGGAGGCGGAGCTTGCAGTGAGCTGAGATCCGGCCACTGCACTCCAGCCTGGGCGACAGAGCGAGACTCCGTCTCAAAAAAAAAAAAAAAAAAAAAGACTTTCAACTGAGTTTTGTTTGTAAACATTTAGTAGCTCAATTAATTGTAGTTATTTATAATATGTTGTTTTAGTTTCCTATTGTTTCCATAACAAATAACTACGAAGATAAATCTTTTAGTATATAGTTTTGTACAAGTCTGATAAGAGTCTCACTGGGCTGGGAATGAGGGTGTTGGCCAGGCTGCCTTCCCTTCTGGAGGTTCTTTGGGAGAATCCATTTCCTTGCCTTTTCCAAGCTTCTAGAGGCTGCCTACATTGCCTTACTCATGGATCTCCCCCCGTGTCTTCAAAGCCACACAGGATTTCTTTGATCCCTCTGCAGTAGTGATATCTGAATGAAGTCCCGAAAGGTTCTCTTCTTTTAATGACTCACGTGATTTCACTAGGCCCACTCAGACAATCTAAAATAACCTTCCCATCTTAAGGTCCTTAACCGTAATCACATCTGCAAAATTCATTTGACCATGTAAGGTAACACATTCACAAGTTCTAGGGATTAGAATTCAGCCATCTCTGGGAGGCCATTTTCTGCCTACCAAGGTTGTCTATGTTGATTCCAAATGGAATGTTTTCTTGGAAAATAAATGTATATAAAAAAATTAGTTGATTTTGGTTGGGTATGGTGGCTCACACCTGTAATCCCAGCACTTTGGGAGGCTGAGGCAGGCAGATCACTTGAGGGCAGAAGGCCGAGACCAGCCTGGGCAACATAGTGAGACCCCTGACTCTTAAAGAAAAAATAGGCTACAACCGGGCATGGTGGCTTACGCCTGTAATCCCAGCACTTTGGGAGACCGAGACAGGTGGATCACCTGAGGTCAGGAATTCAAGACCAGCCTGACCAACATGGTGAAACTCTGTCTCCACTAAAAATACAAAAATTAGCCAGGCGTGGTGGTGCATGCCTGTACTCCCAGCTCCTCGGAAGGCTGAGGCAGGAAAATCACTTGAACCTGGGAGTCAGAGGTTGCAGTGAGCCAAGATCGCACCACTGCACTCCAACCTGGGCAAGAGAGTGAGACTCCATCTCAAAAAAAAAAAAAAAAAAAAAAAGAAATAAAAAAAAAAAGAAAAAACATAGTACAACGTGTATGGGTATGGCAAAAATAATGAAAGTGGTATCCGAATGACTAAAGTTTGGGAAACCCTGCACCTGAGAGGTGGCCCAGTACCCGGAAGGAGTAGAATGCAGGCCATAGAGGCAGTGGATCCACCCAGACTCCCATTTGCTCTGCTGCAATCAGGTGGCTCTGTCCAAGACTCAAGCCACATTTATTCAGTTTCTTCATCCCAAAGAAGGGATTGTACCAGACAAGTAGTCTCCAAAGGTTCCTCCAGCTCCAATTTACTCTTTCTCTGTAAATGGATATTTATGTTAGGAATTTCAATGTCAGGGCCAAGCACAGTGTGAAATATAAACATTATAAACTATTTAAAAGGTGAAAACACTGGTTCTGTCTGTAAATGCTGCCAAATGTAGTGTCAAGCCTGCAATGTCAAGCCTTGGTTGATTATTTAAATGACTGCTATCATACTTGTTAGGGGTTGTCTTGCCATGAATGGATATCCTTTTTTTTTTTCTTTTTCTATTTGTTTGTTTGCCTGTTACTAATACCATTTCAAAGTAGTGAATGCTCATCATTAGTTGCACACATAAAACAGTTATATATTCTTTGAGAACATTTCTTGAACTTAGGAAATACTGGAAGAACAGAGCATGGACAGTTGGTGGAACAGGACCTCAACATTAGGTAGACATTTAAAAGGACTGGTGGTTCTTTTTTTTTTTTTTTTTTTTTTTTTTTATAGTTTAATGTATTTTAATAGCAAACTTACAGGAACAGCACAGAAGACAGACAACATTAAAAACATGTACTTGCATGTAGGACAACTCAGTTAGAAAAGTATAGTGAATGGATGGAATCTACTGTATGATAAAAATGCTACAAACACCATTTAGTTGCCGTCAGTAAGAAATGTACTTGTTTTAAAAAAATCCAAATGCTGGCATTGTCCAGAAAAATTTAACAGGTTTATTTATAATTATTATAAAGTTGAACCGCTGAAACTTGTTCACTGAAACATTTTAACTTGCATTAATGCTTTACGCCTCTGCATTTATATTAAAAATTCACACACAAATGAAAATGGAAAAACTGCCAATACCTGATTTCTGTCCCCTATTTTTCCACTCGCAATCATATACTTAGGTACCTTCTGACCCCATGGAAAAGAAATATCTAACGTTCAGAACTACCAATAACAGGAAGAAGAGAATTTTTTTTTTTTTTTTTTTTTTTGAGAATGAAATGTTTCCCATCATAGTGGATTCTTAAGCACGTTCTCCACGTATGCGGCGTGCTAGCTGGATGTCTTTTGGCATAATTGTTACACGTTTGGCATGGATAGCACACAGGTTGGTGTCTTCAAAAAGGCCAACCAGATAGGCCTCACTTGCCTCCTGCAAAGCACCGATAGCTGCGCTCTGGAAGCGCAGCTCTGTTTTAAAGTCCTGAGTAATTTCTCGCACCAGACGCTGGAAGGGAAGTTTGCGAATCAGAAGTTCAGTGGACTTCTGATAACGTCTAATTTCACGGAGCGCCACAGTACCAGGCCTGTAGCGATGCGGTTTCTTCACCCCTCCAGTAGAGGGCGCACTCTTGCGAGCGGCTTTTGTAGCCATTGCTTCCTGGGTGCTTTACCACCGGTCGATTTGCGGGCAGTTTGCTTTGTACGAGCCATGGTACAGAGACCTCCTTACTTACCCCCCTTCTCCTTCGGCTGGAGCTGGCGAGCGAAAGGCGGCGCTGGCGTTAGAGAGCGACAGCGGCGCGGCGGCGGCTGTGAACACAATTCTTTTTTTTTTTTTTTTTTTGAGACAGAGTCTTGCTCTGTCACCCCAGCTAGAGTGCAGTGGCGCGATCTTGGCTCACTGCAAGCTCTGCCTCCCCGGTTCACACCATTCTCCTGCCTCAGCCTCCTAAGTAGCTGGGCCTACAGGCACCCGCCACCACATCCAGCTAATTTTTTTGTTGTTGTTGTATTTTTAGTAGAGACAGGGTTTCACCATGTTAGCCAGGATGGTCTCAATCTCCTGTCCTGGTGATCCGCCTGCCTCGGCCTCCCAAAATGCTGGGATTGCAGGTGTGAGCCACCATGCCCAACCTGGACTGGTGGTGGTTCTTAGCACATTCTTCAAGTACACCCTTACTTATAGGATGTTTCAATTCTGATAACTCTTAGTGACTTTTTATTCTTTTAATTAAAAGTACATACTGAAGAGATTTTTTTTTTTCTTTTGAAACAGAGTTTTACTCTTGTTGCCCAGGCTGGAGTGCAATGGTGCAATGTTAGCTCACTGCAACCTCCGCCTCCCGGGTTCAAGCGATTCTCCTGCCTCAGCCTCCTGAGTAGCTGGGATTACAGGCATGCGCCACCTCACCCAGCTAATTTTGTATTTTTAGTAGAGATGGGGTTTCACCATGTTGATCAGGCTGGTCTCGAACTTCTGACCTCAGGTGATTCGCCTACCTCGGCCTCCCAAAGTGCTGGGATTACAGGCGTGAGCCGTTGCGCCCAGCCCTGAAGATATTTTTAAATTTCTTTCTCCAGTAAGAAAAATTTCAAACTTCTGTATCCCATTCAGTATTCCCTAAAATAAAATCAAGTTTGTCCTGAAATATGGTTTTAAAAACTGAAAATCTATTTTCTTTGATTACCTCATAAATAACAAGAGTTTCATATCAGCTCTCCTGTCTCTTCCTCCTCCACCCTTTTCCTCCCTTTCATGTTGTGCCAGTCACACAGGTGGATGCTCAGTATCACCCCACAGCACAAGATAAATAAGCTTGGAAGGTTTCCTAGCAACATATTGTTCTGGGAACCTGCTCTGTTTCCCTGAACAAGATGAAGCCAAATATCCTAGAATCTCAGCCAGATGGGAAAGGATTAGCTTATTGAGAGTGTTATTGCCTTTTTTTTTTTTTTTAATATTTCGCTTTGAAATGAACCTCTTAATATAAGTGGTAAAAGTGACTTTTAAAAGGACACATAAAAATATCTTTTTAAAAGAATATTTTTTTCTCTCACATGTAAAAAAAATATTGATAATAGTTTGAAGTTTAAAAATATGGTTTCAGAATTCTCTAAGCACAAGCTTCCAGTATGTAATTCAGTCACTGGTGAGTGGATCCATTTTAGAACCATGTAGAAAATCCTTCCACATGGAACTAATACTCAGCCTGGTGTCCAGTGGTATGGTATTCCTGCAGTAAAAATACTGAAATACTTCTGATCTGGTGGGAAAATGGCTCCAGGAGTAGGCTGTCTCCTAACAATACCTTTAGCTGCTCCCCTTGGCCCTTGCATCTGGTCCTAGGGAAACATTGGAGACACCTTGTCACTCCTTAAAACCTTGAAGCTTCCCCTTTTTCTATAACTCCAGGACTATTTTAGTGCTAGTGATTTACAACTTCATCTTCAGAGTCTATTTTTGGTTTTCTCAGTGTATGATTAAAGTATATAGAGAAAATAAAACTGAAAGAAATTGAGACTGCTATCAAAGCCAAGAAAAATAATGTCATTGTTGTTTTGTTAACATATGATCGTGTATATTTCCCTTGTTTATCTAATGATCTGTGAGGCTACACAGTTGGCAGCTGGTGCTTTCCTTTCTATTGCACTCTAGTTGGTCACAGTATACTTGTTAGAGGTCTCTGGAGATGGAGTCATAAAGGATTCGTGTTTCTTTTAACAGTATTCAGCAGTGGTTTTGCAATTCAGTTTCACCCTGGGAAATGTCCTCACTCATTGTTTGGCTGGGGAGACATTCTCCCATCAGCCAGATGAATATTCTCATAATGTGGTTGTTGACTGGTTTGTGTCATCTATCAGGTTTGGACTGAGTTTGTGAAAATTCCCAATTGTGGTCGGAAGCTGATAATTCTAGTACTTCATAGTGTTCCTGGATAGCAAAAACAAAGTAATTAGAATAAGATGGGAATGACACCTGGTGTCTTTGTTTTTATGTAACAAATTATTTGGCCAGATGCCAGAGAATTAATACTGTCCTCATTTTAATGAAAATAAGGAAATTGTGAGATAATTTTATATTCATACTAGGTGCTTTCCATTCTCTTTTGCTCTCTCACTCATATGTATATGTTTTCTAAATACCATATTTTAAACTCAACAAGAAACAATCTGTTGAGGGCCTAGTATGAGCCAAATACCACTAGGTATTATGGCAGATACTGAGGGCAACACATCATCCTTTCCTTCTCAGAATCTGCAAGAAGTTTGCAACATAGCATGTTTGTAATCTTAAACCAAACAAAAACATTAAGGAAAGGTTTTGATGTTTGAAGGAATCATGGGCTAGGCACAGTGGCTCATGCCTGTAATCCCAGTGCTTTGGGAGGCTGAGGAAGGAGGATCACGTCAGCCCAGGTGTTTGAGACCAGCCTCGGCAACATAGCCAGACCCCACCTCTACAAAAGTTAAAATAAAATAAATAAGTAAAGGAATTCTATAACTTTGTCCAAAGAAAGACTAAAAGTATATTTAATATGTATTATGGAACAGAATAAGTTCTAATACCTTAATTTTGATTGAATACTTATTTTTTAAAAAATTTAAAAATGTCCATGAACCAGGCATTGTTTTAGATACCTCTCTGTTAACTCATTTAATTCTCCTGACACCATTATGAGGTAGAAATTTTGTTTACCTGCTATTTTATAGACGAAGAAACTGAGGCTAGGAGTTTTTTTGTTTATTTGTTTTAAAAGACTGAGTCTCATTCTGTTGCCCAGGCTAGAGTAAGTGGCCGTCATAGTGCAGTGCAGCCTGGAACTTGTCCACTCTAGCAATTCTTCCATCTCAACCTCCCAAGTAGCTGGGACTATAGATGTGCACCACTGTCCCCTAAGAGAGGTTAAATATCTGTTTATTGAGGGCTTTTATACTATGCTGTGCTTATTTGTTTATTTTTAAAATTTGAAGAGTCCATAGGATTCTAGTCTTTTTTCAGAAAAGAGTAAACTACTGTCTTTTGTCGATGACATAATGTTCGCAAGAAGTAAATGAGTTGTTTAGATGACTTTCTATTATCTCATACAGCACAATGATTCTATATTTGAGTTTTCATTGTCAAACACTAAAACCTTTCAGTATACTAACTCCATTTTAGAATATTTTTCTTTTTCTTTTTTTTTTTTTTTTTTGAGACTGAGTCTCGCTCTATCACCCAGGCTGGAGTGCAAGGGTGCAATCTTGGTTCATCACAACCTCAGCCTCCCAGGTTCAAGCAATTCTCATGCCTCAGCCTCCAAAGTAGCTGGGATTACAGATGCCCACTACCATGCCTGACTAATTTTTGTAATTTTAGTAGAGATGGGGTTTTACCATGTTGGCCAGTCTGGTCTCAAACTCCTGACCTCGAGTGATCCGCCTGCCTCAGCCTCCCAAAGTGCTGGGATTACAGACATGAGCCACCATGCCCGGGCCATTTTAGAATATTTCTTGTAGCTAAATTTTTTACTTGTATAACATAATAATTTTCATTTTAAACATAATAGAAGGATATGAGTGAATTATACTTAAGAAAGTTAAAATTAATAGCACTATTAAATACATTAACAAGAGAAGTTTGTGAAATCAGCAATTTTAGAAGTGGACAAACTGTAGCCTGTTTCTGTAAATTAAGTTTTCTTGGAACACAGCCAGACTCATTTGTTTAGGTATCACTCATGGCAGGTTTTGTGGAATAATGACAGAGTTGAATCTTTGCAGCCTAGACTATATGACCCACAAGGCCTAAAATATATGCTGCCTGGACCTTTACAGGAAAAGTTTGCCAACCCCTACTCTGGAGTCTGTATTTTTCTCCTAACTTTGAGTTGGGCATGTTCCCTTAGAATGCCAGAAATTTAGCAAACACATCTGAATTTTTTTTTCATAAATGGCGCCCTTGTCTAACATGGTTTTCCTCAAATCCCTGCAGGTACCAACCAAGAAGCTGAAGAAATATGAGAAAGAATATCAGACAATGCGAGAGAGTCAGCTGCAACAGGAAGACCCAATGGATAGATACAAGGTATGAGAAATATGTTGCACCTATCAGCGTACCTTCTTTTTTATTTTAAATGAGACTGAGTCTTGCCGTGTTGCCCAGGCTGATCTTGAACACCTGGCCTCAAGCAATCCTCCCACTTCAGTCTCCCAAGTAACTAGGATTACAAGCACTAGCCACCATTCCCAGTAAAGTACCTTTTTTTTTTCTTTTTTTTTTACTTAAAGCAGCAGTTGTGGCAAGTTCAATTCCCTCTGTTCCTCCTCGATTGATTTAGACACTCTCTGATCATGCTAACTGTCCAGGTATGTTTTCATTTCAGGAGACTCCCAAATAGCCAACCATAATATTTCTTTTCTTTCAGTTTGTATATTTGTAGGTAACTCCAGCTGTTGCATTTATACTGGGAATCTTCATAAGAAGCTGAGAGAAAGAGAGGGGAAAAAGAAAGTGGCTTTCTACTTTCAAAAATGAAACAAAAAGGAAAAGTGGCAAAGTACTGTTTTAGCTGTGCATGGTCATATCCACAAAGACTTGTAGCAGGTGAACTGTTCCAAGACTGACACAAGGATGTTTCAAACTTGTCTCTATCTGTAGCAAATGTTAAAAATACCAACTCACTTGGAAGGAAAAATAAAAATCACAAAGGTATATTGAGCACAGTAATGGTGTTTGTTGCAACATTTATTTCCACAGATGAATTTTTGAACAACAGTGATATTTGACTTATAGTATGAAGTTTCAGAATCAAAAGAATTTCATTTTAATATGTTTGTTAATTGTGAATCTCTTCAGTGGTTATTAGCAACACTGTTCCCAGGATGCAATGTTGGGAAACACTTATTTCCAACTTATTTTTTTCCAAGTAAAATATTGTCTCTCTTCAACATGCTTTAATTTTTCAGACTCATACAGATACATAATAGCTCCTTCTCCCTCCACATCAGTACACTAAGATAAAAGAATACTGTATCTTCAGCACTAAGCAGCAGTGCCAAAATGTCCTGCCAATAAATGGACTGTGTGACATTATTAATTAAATCACCCACATTGGGATGACTTCCACTTTTGTAACTAGAGTTATCTTTATGTGGTCAGAGCTGGACATAGGCAGCATAGTCACACAGAATATCTTATCTCTGTTGCTGAATTGAATAACACGGGATGTGTACAGAGGAACGTGGTAGGAGTATGTAGATTTTGTAGTCAGACAGACCTGAAGTCAAATCTTGCTCATTTTTTTAGAGCACAGGATTTGGACTCTATATTGAGGGTTTTGATCCCTATGCCACCATTCAGCATCTTGGACTAGTTATTGAACCTCTTCCTTTTCTGTAAAAGATATAGTGTATCTGCTTCCTTGGTGGATTATTACAAGGATGAGGGATGCTGTATGTTAAGGACTCAGCTTATAGTTGCATTCAATAAATGGCTGTTTATTTTATGAAGCCTACTACTACAAATTATGCAATTATTACTAGAATAATGCCAACTTATGTGGGTCTTCCCCTCTAGTCCCTTATTGATTGTTCTCATTTCTCTCAAGTATTGCCAACTAATAATCTCCACTTGCTTATAGAAGTGGTTCAAGATCTGATGATAAAATCCCACATACTTCTATAGCAGGTAATTATTAACAGATAAGGTGTTTACAGATAACATTTGAAGCTAATTTTCACCACCAACATCCCCTCAATAAAACCAACTTTTAATGTAAATCACATGGCATGCTGCTTTAGAAAGGCTGGAAGGTAGTAATTATAAACTATTATTAAGCATCCAAAATGAAGCTCTCCTTTTGCTAACATCATTCTGATTTTCTTATTACTACCATTGTTGTGAATAAATTCTGTGAAGAATGCTTTAAAATAAGAGAGAAATGGAAGACCAAACTTGTACATTTAAAATCAGGCTGGAATTGAACTTGTTATTGTGTCTTAAATCATTTTTTGTGCCAAAGCAGGTATGTATACATTAATAGTAAGATGTACATTATTTTTAAATTACTTGTAGCATGTAAGATTATCAATGTGTATAGTTTTTATTGAGAGATTAAAGTAGGATTAAACTTTCTGTTTTGAAAGCAGGTATTACTTTTTAAGTTCAAGTATTGTTGCTTCTTATTTGCACTTATCTGATACCCACTATCGCTATTTCTTTTAGATTATTGTGGTAACTTGTCAGTACATTCATCTAATGTCTCTATACTCTTTTAATAATGTCTAGGCAATTGTCCTGGTAATACACTTGGCAAATTTATAGTTCTTAGATTATAATTACACCTTCAAGGTGGCAGTCAACAACATAAATTTCTAACCATCAACATATTTGGTTTTTAAGATGATCAATATGTAGTTTAAGAAGCCATATTATAATTATCTTAATTAAAGTAGCAAAGTTAGAAAATACCTTTTACATCTTCTAAATTTAATCCTGTGAAGAATAAGATCTCTGTCCTGGGAATGAGCACTTTATAATTCATAGATCTTGGACTGGGAACCCACTTAATGTAAACTCTTTTTTTTTTTTTTTTTGAGACGGAGTCTTGCTCTGTCGCCCGGGCTGGAGTGCAGTGGCCGGATCTCAGCTCACTGCAACCTCCGCCTTCCGGTTCACGCCATTCTCCTGGCTCAGCCTCCTGAATAGCTGGGACCACAGGCGCCCGCCACCTCGCCCAGCTAATTTTTTGTATTTTTAGTAGAGACGGGGTTTCACCGTGTTAGCCAGGATGGTCTCGATCTTCTGACCTCGTGATCCACCCGTCTCGGCCTCCCAAAGTGCTGGGATTACAGGCTTGAGCCACCGCGCCCGGCCAATGTAAACTCTTAAAGACTGACTTGGGGACATCTTGAAGGGCATTGAGTGAGAACTTGCACCAGTTCAGTGACAACCCCTCCTCAACATTAGAATCTATATTGCTTGAAAAGTCATTTCCACACCCTAGCTTGCCATATGACAAGAGAGTTAGGAAGGTTGTGGGAAATTTATTTATTTATTTTTATTTTTATTTTTATTTTTGAGACGGAGTCTGGCTCTGTCGCCCGGGCTGGAGTGCAGTGGCCGGATCTCAGCTCACTGCAAGCTCCGCCTCCCAGGTTTACGCCATTCTCCTGCCTCCACCTCCCAAGTAGCTGGGACTACAGGCGCCCACCTCGTCGCCCGGCTAGTTTTTTGTGTTCTTTAGTAGAGACGGGGTTTCACCGTGTTAGCCAGGATGGTCTCCATCTCCGACCTTGTGATCCGCCCGTCTCGGCCTCCCAAAGTGCTGGGATTACAGGCTTGAGCCACCGCGCCCGGCCTGGAAATTTATTTTTTAAAGCCCACATATGTTATATAATAAGATGTTTTAAGAGGTATTTAGTTCAATGCTATTTCTTTTAGACATGGTGGCATATGTGAAAGGGCTATCACAGGGAACCTGGAGGTGGGATTAAAGATCCAACAATGTAGATGTAGCTCTCAACAGTCATATTTCTTGCTATATCTATGTAAACATGTGTTTGATGTCTATTTTTATGACATATGTAAATATCTTCATGCTCAGGTTATATCGCTATAATCACCTTTATTCAACACTTAAATCTCAACCACAAAGAAAGAAATGAAATAATGTTAGTATAAATTTAAATTTTAAAACTTGACGTATCATGAAAATCTTCTGGAATTAGGAAGTAATGATGATTGCACAACTTTGTGAATATACTAAAATCATTACATTGCACATTTTAAAAACATGACTTTTATAGTATGTGAATTACATCTCCAAAAAAAAAAGCAGAATGTTCCAGGAGGATTGTCATTTAGGCTACCCTTTTCCTTTCATGAACCCTAAGTCACACCAGAGGTACCTGTTTAGAAGCCTTGCAGGAGGGAGAGCTTCCTGTTGAAATTAGAGCTAATTAGTGACTATTGATCTTATATGTGTTCATATTTGTAGAATAAAATCCAACACAGTGGGTGGTACATTAGTTTTTAGTGAAGCCCATTAATTTCCAGATAGAACATATGTTGTACGTTGTATGTGTACACACAGATATAAACATATATACGTAGGTCATACACACATATACATGCACTGCCTGTGCTACCTGGGCTTGGCATCAGTTTATATTTTAAACTCAGTGAACACCATAATGACTGCTTTATAGCCTTTATTCTTTCTGTTTCTCTTCATGACTAGATTCCAAGAGACAGAAAGGAAACTTTTTTGGAAGAACAATGTAGAATATTTATTTCAAATCTCTTTTATCTTCCTTCTTAACTTGGACCTGACCAGATTTGTGTAAAATTCTTTGTCTACTCTAATAATTTGGTTTGTAAATTTAGTGATTGATTTCTAATAAGCTGAAATTAGGATAAAGATTTGGCTGTAGAAATAAGCATGTTTTCATTTTTATACAGGTTCCCCAGAAAACACACATTCATCAATATGTGTAGCTGTTTTTAGTGTATTTTAGAAACTAACTAAGCCCTTAATAAGCAAAGTTACCAATTTCAGAAATTAAAATATTTTCTATCTTAAAGAGATGAATTGTTTCTATTGTGAGGAAAGTTTTCAAGTGATGGTGTCAGTTGATGGTACTTTTTGGAGATCTGTAGCCTTCATCTGCCTTTGGAGAATGATATGCTTTTCTGGTTCAATTAAAGAACTATTTGCACAAATGTGAACTAAGCCTTAAAAAACACAGCTAATTGACTGGGCATGGTGGCTCTTGCTTGTAATGCCAGCACTTTGGGAGGCTGAGGTGGGTGGATCACTTGAGGTCAGGAGTTCCAGACCAGCCTGGCCAATACAGTGAAACCCAGCTTCTACTAAAAAAATACAAAAATTAGCTGAGTGTGCTGGCAAGCACCAGTAGTCCCAGCTACTCGAGATGCTGAGGCATGAGAATCGCTTGAACCTGGGAGGGGGAGTTGCAGTGAGCCAAGATCATGCCACTGCACTCCAGCCTGGGAGACAGAGCAAGACTCTGTCTCAAAAAAAAAAAAAAAAAGAAAAAGAAAAATTAGCTGGATGTGGTGGCTGGCACCTGTAGTCCCAGCTACTTGGGAGGCTAAGGCAGGAGAATGGCGTGAACCCGAGAGGCGGAACTTACATTGAGCCGAGATCACGCCACTGCACTCCAGCCTGGGCGACAGAGCGAGACTCCATCTCAAAAATAAATAAATGAATAAATACACACACACACACACACAACTAATTAATTAAATTCAGTGAATCTCCCAAAGCATAATAAAGGTTACCTGTTCTAGATGGGAAAACACTAAAAGAATCTGGAATGCTTACACTGTCTTGGGTTTGGGACACAGATAGTATTATGAATACATAATTTCTAATTGAAGTGTCTTATCCATGTTCAGTACAATTAAATTTAGAATGTTTAACCTCGTTCTTGAGATTAAACATAGTAATTTTTAAAATCAAAATGTAATTTAAACAAAGGAAATGATTCTTCTATGTCTCCACAGTTTTTTTCTTGCACATACTAGTTTTTGTAGAGCAGTTGCTCCTACATGTAATTTCAAATTAAGCTATTATGCATAGTAAAAATAATACAAATGAAATATTTGAAATAAAGCTTAATTGTACTTTTTTGCCATCCTTACATATCTAATGCAATAATTTAGAGCAAGTACCACATTTCTTTTAAACTTGACAAATGAAGAAAAGTTTAAATTAGGATACATTTCTAACCTATAAAAACGAGGGAGTAGACTTTTTTAAAAAACTGTTGGGCCCTTTTTGGTGTTGGACCCTTTCTTACTCAGGGGAGTCAAGATAAGTGAATCCATCTTTGAAAATTATTTTTCTGGCTAGACACGTTGGCTTACACCTGTAATCCCAACAGTTTGGGAGGCCGAGGCGGGTGGATCACTTGAGGTCAGGAGTTCGAGACCAACCTGGCCAACGTGGTAAAAACCCTTTCTCTACTTAAAATACAAAAATTAGCTGGGTGTGGTGGCACACACCTGTGGTCTTAGCTATTCAGTAGGCTGAGGCGGGATAATCTCTTGAACCTGGGAGGCGGAGGTTGCAGTGAGCTGAGATCGCACCACTGCACTCCAGCCTGGGTGACAGAGCAAGACTCCATCTAAAAAAAACAAACAGGAAAAAAAAAAAAAAACCACGTTTTTCTGCCAGAGCAAATAAACTTACACTTTATTATTTTTTCACATCACAGAGACTGTGTTGGCTTTTGGAAATATTATGTTAGAAATAATGTGCTTTTAAGGAATAGTAATAGACATGAGGTTGTTTTCTATATGCCTATGATAACTTAATGATCAACTTCAGAAGGCTTCCACTTTCTCTTTGAGCTTGGATAACCCAGAGAGTTCATTGTTGTAGGATGGTGAAGATGCGAAACTAAATCCTTTTGGCTTCTCAAGCAATATAGCTAATGAGGAGTGGGCGATTTCTAACAGTGCTGGTCTTTCAGTCCCTTATACTTAACCCTTGGGGGAAGAATATGCATTCGGCACACTAAGAATTTCTAGTATGTTTATTGATGATCGTCAGAGTTTTCAAGAAACTTTCATTAATTTTTAGAAAGTTTTCTTTTCCGTTTAAGGATTACTGAGAAAATTACCTGACACTAATAATGTTTCTATGTCATCTAGAATGCATTTGCTTTTTGAAAATTTGATTTGTGTGCTAGAGTAGAGCAGGGATCTGCAAGCTGTGGTTTATAGGCGAAATCTGGCTCACTGCCAGTTTTTGTTTATTTATTTATTTATTATGTATGGCTGGTTTTGTATGACACTGGTAGAGTTGAGAAATTTCAACATAGACCATGCGACCTGCAAAGTCTAATATATTTACTGTCTGGCAATTTACACTAGAAGTTTGCTGACCTCTATGCAAGAGTATAATCTAAGATAGTTTTTTAAGTGCTAAAAGAAATGCAGTCTGTTTGGCCAGCTGTCATTTATTACTGACAAGATTTTGTTTTTAGTTTGACATTTAAAAATTTGAAATTTTCCACTACAAAGATAAAATTGGATGTGATGAGTAAAGTAAAAAGCTTCGAATATCCATATTTTCTTTCTCAGATCTTCATTTAAGGACAACATAGATATTTAAACATTTTATCTGTAGGCATTTGAAAACTTGAATATGATAGCTGTCAACTCTTTTAAAAGAGGTATCCAAAAGAAAATATGTGAGCATTGAGTGTGTTGTTGCTAATAAATTTGCACTGAGTCTTTTAGGAAAACATTTTCTCCTGACCCTTAAAAGGCTTTAAAACCATGTGCCAAGAATTCATCACAGCAGCAGACAACACCCAAAATATTGAGCTAGGGTTTATAAAGCCACCTCCCTCCTCGTCATTTTTTCCTTTAAAGCTTAGCTTCTTTACTTTTAATTACAAGTTCACATTTCTCTGGTTTCTCATCTTGGAATAAATGACATTCACAATCCCTTGAACTGCTTCACCCAGACTTCAGCCCCCAGGTACACGTGAGATCCAGGATCCATTTTTTTTTTTTTTTTTTTTGCATTACCCTGCCCAGCAATTTCATTCTTTTGTCTGAAGATGAACTGTTTTGCAAGATTTCTGACCTTGTCATATAAGGAAGTTCCTTCCACCCAGCTTTAACAACACAGTATCAACACCTCACACCGTAGTTCCTTAATAGTTCCACGTACAGCATTTTAGTCGTTCATGCAAACTGTAAACAGCAGTGTAGAGAGGGAGGAGTTTGAGGATATGAGTCTTCCTGAGTTGAGACTTGCCCACTAGCTGCCTCAAGTATACTTTGTTCCATTGAATGTTTGCAGTCACAGAGAGAACTTAGAGTTATATGACACTCAAAGGAAAAGCAAAAGAGCATTAAGAAGTGTCTGTTTTTGTTATTGCCATTTCATAAATATTTTAGTAGGTGTTCAATTTCATTGGATATTCTTTTTTTTTTTTAATTGTCTTTGTACCTATGATTGAAAACGGTAGTTGGTCTATGACTTTTGAGGAGGTAAGTTTCTTTTTTTAATCTATGTGTGTCTGTAACATTGGTGTCTGTCTCTTTGAAAAATGCAGTATCCTCCTCCCAAAAGTTACTAACCAAACTTTCCCAGCTGTACATCTCGTATCCATGAGGGGTGAAACTATGAGGACAGTTGTTATCTGCTTTTTATTCAAATGGTGTCAGTTGTGTGAGATGGGGAGTATATGTTTCAGACAGTGTGATGTGAGTGTTAAGAGTTATGTAAGCAGTGTCTCCTGTAATCTTTTCTGAAAGGCAAGAGGGAACCAGTTTGCCTGTTTTGTTTACAGGCTTTGAGCAGTCAGCACATCTGCTTGTGCAAACTTAGAGCATATGAATCTCTCTGGGCTGACTGAGGTTATTGGGGCTGACTTTAAGTCTGTCTCCCATGGGCAATCCTTGTTAACATTTCAAAATGAGCCAAGCAGGGTTCCTACCTTTCCCAAGAAAAGTAGTATCAAAAAAAAAAAGACCATCAAAACCAAACTCTCTTCTCCATTCTAGAATACAGGCAAACTTTTTCTGGAATGGGTCAGTATTGAAAACAGTTTTGGCTCCTTGAGAAGAACTGTAAAAGGCAGCCAAGTAATATAAGCTCTGTTTAGCCCTCAGTAGGTAAGTGTGGGCAAGTTCTTTGTAGAAGATCTCCATCTCAGTAGCAGAGTCTCACTGTAGTGCTCAGTAGCACTCACCCTGGGTTCATACTTTGGAGGATGATACTGCATTTTTGGCCCCGTAGCTTGCTTTCCCACTTGTCTGTGAGTGCAGAGCAGGAGTCTGACACTTCCCACTGTGCTGCTTGCTTTGCAGACACTAAATTGAAGCTTCTTGCTAAAGCAAAAGCCAGTAGGTGTGCCCTCTAGGCTATTTTGCTTTGCAGGGACCGAGGCTCTCAGTTTCTCCCAAATCTTTTCCCACCCTTGCCCTTGCCCCTTTAACTGTGTGTCTGTAAGGAAGAGTTTGAGTTGCAACAGTCATTGTAATGAGAAGTTACTAGTCAGAATTTCAGCTGAACTCACACCTCTTTCTTATATAACAGATAATCCATCAGACATTTATCTCTAATCAACAGTGAAGTAGCTACCTGGTATGATTTCTAAATACTTGAACAAAGTATTTTTTCCACGAACATCCTATGACTTTACCTGGAGGTTACTTTAACTCAATTCTAAGCATATAATTGTAACCTGAAAAACTGGTAGTGGCAACATTTTCACTTGTGCCAAATGGATGTAATGTACATAATAGTCGAGGGAGGTTTTTGTACTTTGGGGTTATACAAGTACAATTTCAATAGCAATAGGACACTTAACTCGGGAATAGTTATTGAAGTAGTCTTATCTTAGTTTCTTGAAGAGATTTATCAAGAAATGAGAAAAATCTCTTCCCTCGCTAAGCAGCTGCATTGTGAAATATGTCATGTTGAAATTGTGCTGGTATTGTTACTCTTTCCTGGCTAGTAGGAAATTTATTGAAAAAGCTTCTCAAATCTTTTTTTTAATCTAAGTTTCCTATAAGTATTTAATTTTTTTTCCATGAAAAAGAGTAATAGATATATCAGAAATAAAGGCTAACTCTTCAGCCCCTGCTAGAAATTGTGTTACTTAGGCAAAGATTGAAAGATTTCATTGTAGAAGCTCTGGCTTTTTAGAAATCTGTCTTTTAGTCTCTACATTTATTATGTTTCTGTGGGAGGGTGGAACTTCTGTAGATTGAGGGAACAGACAGAATCTGATGAGTACAAGTTGCCTCTACAAGAGCCTACACAGTCTTCTCGGGAACATCTGGGGAAAGAGTTCCTAGCAAGGCACCACTTCTGAGGGGTTACATTATATCTTAGTCAAAAAGGAGGATCCAATATGGTTTTGTGTAGAATATGACCTTCTAACAGAAGTGGACTTAAAATTTTTTTTTCTCATTTTGGCATCTTATCCCTTCCAATGGAATTAAAATTCTGAATTTTTTTCCTTAATAAAACTATTTTTTAAATCCTATTACAAATATATATGCATTGTAGAAAACTTGAAAACATTTTTAAAAGGAAAAGGACAACAGTAAAGAAAATTCACTACCTACAGTCAATATTTATTGTTTATATTGTTATAATGAGATTCTCCAGTTATTTATTGGTTTTTTTTTTCCCCCCACAAGGCAGTGTAAGCATTTCCTGTTATTATGTATTTCTTTCTTTCTTTCTTTTTTTTTTTTTTTTTGAAACAGGTTCTCACTCTGTCACCCAGGCGAGAATGCAGTGGCATGATCACAGTTCACTGCAGCCTTGACTTCCTGGGTTCAAGTGATCCTCCAACCTCAGCCTCTCCAGTAGCTGGGATCATGTGTGCACACCACACCACCCAGCTAATTTTTTTTCTTTTTTAGATGGAGTCTCACTCACTCTGTCGTCCAGGCTGAAGTGCAGTGGTGCAATTTTGGCTCACTGCAAGGTCTGTCTTTCAGGTTGAAGCAATTCTCCTGCCTCAGCCTCCCGAGCAGCTGGGATTACAGGTGTGTATCACCACACCCGCCTAATTTTTGTATTTTGTTTTAGTAGAGATGAGATTTCACCATGTTGGCAAGGCTGGTCTTGAACTGACCTTAAGTGGTCCGCCCACCTCAGCCACCCAAAGTGCTGGGATTACAAGCATGAGCCACTGCGCCCGGCTGTACCCAGCTAATTAAAAAAATTTTTTTGGTAGAGATGCGGTATTGCCATGTTGCCAAGGCTGGTCTTGAACCCCTGGGCTCGAGCAATCTTCCAGTCTCAGGCTCCCAAAGTGTTGGGATTACAGGCACGAGCCACTGCGTCCAGCCTTCTCCAGTATTTTAACACTGAGTCGAATTCTATTGTGAATTTATTTAAAGTATGAAAGTGATTTGGGATTGTTTTTATCTTTTTTGATAGATATGTTTTTCTTTTTTTTGAGACGGAGTCTCGCTCTCTCCCCCAGGCTGGAGTGCGGTGGCGCGATCTGGGCTCACTGCAAGCTCCGCCTCCTGGGTTCACGCCATTCTCCTGCCTCAGACTCCCGAGTAGCTGGGACTACAGGGGACCGCCACCACGCCCAGCTAATTTTTTGTATTTTTAGTAGAGATGGGGTTTCACCGTGTTAGCCAGGATGCTCTCGATCTCCTGACCTCTTGATCCGCCCCCCTCGGCCTCCCAAAGTGCTGGGATTACAGGCGTGAGCCACCGCACTCGGCTGATATGTTTTTCAATAATGTTTTAACATTCTCCAACTTTTCTAATTTTTTTCCAAAAAAAAAAAAAAAAAAAAAGACAGAAATGGGCCCTGGTGGCTGGTTAATCAAGGTGCAATGTTTCTTAGCCCTTCTTTTAAAAAACAGGAAAAAGAAAGAAATTGTCTTCTCTTTCAATATAGCAAACACCAGGTTGTTATATAGAAGATAAAATTAACTTCACATTGCCTGGTATGCTATGATAAACTATCTTCCAAAACATATATTTGCCTTCTAGTTTTGTATCACTGCTTTGTCAAAGGTTTTTGACAAAAAAAAAAAAAAAAAAGGTTTTTGCCACCTTTGCAGAAAACACTGTTAGGAGAGTAAATCTGAAAAACAGGAAGGTCTCGTGACATTAGTCTTTCCTGTCAGCTGTCTTTTGAATCTCCTATAACTGTTAACAGTAGCAAAGAAAGTAATTTTGATACTTTGGAATGGAAGACATGAAATAACTATTCTGAAAATAGTTGTGAACATACCAAGTTCACAGTGTTTAGTTAAGGAAAGACCTTACTTCATAAGAATTAGTGACTTGTTTTTTTTTTTTTTTCTTTCATTCGTTTGTTTTTGTTTTTTTATCATGTAACTTTGTTTCAGATTTTTCAAGGTGGGGGGCAGAAATCCTCAGTAATTTATTTTACCTGGAATGTTTTAATCTGAAGTTTTTTAAAAAACAACAAAACTAGATATGACTATTGCTGTCACCCAAAAATAGGTGTTCAGAAAAGTAAATATATTCTTACTCAAAGAATAAAAATGTCGACTGTTAGCAAAGTCATGAACCCATGTGTCATGATTCTTGATTTAATGCTCTTAAATATACTTAATATGAACCCTGTCTTAGAAAAACAATTTGAAGAAATGTCTAGTGGTTTTCCCCTGTTTCATTCCTACTGTGTCTTGTGGTTTCTCTTGAGGTCAAGGGTGAGACCACTGTGCATGTTTCAAATAAAGAATTGCTTGTGTCTGTGTTCTAGATCTATGTAAAAACCTCACAGGATTGGGGGGGGGTATGTTCAGAAAGTTCGCTCTTTGTGGCACATGTTTTATAATGAAGTTCCATCTTGAGAGTTTAAGGGACAAGTTTCACCGGGTAGAGAACCGCATCTGCATTGCTAGCTAAACTCACTGTTGTTTCCCATACAGCAATCCTGCCTTCCTGTGCCACTTGCGCCTTCTCCTTTTTACACCTTTGAAAGTTCACTTTGTTGCTTGTTTTTCCTCACTAGTTCTATTCATTTCTGTATGTCCAGACACTAATGCCCACCTCCGGCTGTTGTTCTTTTTCTGCAGAGGGAGAACCGAAGATTACAGGAGGCCAGCATGAGGTTGGAACAAGAGAATGATGACCTCGCCCACGAACTAGTAACAAGCAAAATTGCTCTACGGAATGACTTGGATCAGGTAAACTTTAGAAATGGGACTGTGATGACTTCCTCAGAGCAAAGACCAATTTGCCCTCACCGCTGCCCTCCCAAGCTTGCTTTGTTCTTGACTTTGTGCTTGATGAATGGAGGAGTGGCAGGGACAGTATGTGTTATTTGGAGAGAGTGGAAACCACAAGCCTTTGAGAAAGGTTTGGGTCATTTCTAAATAGCGTGTGTGACATAACTTTCTTTATACCTCTAAACTCTGTTATGTCTTTGTTGATACCTTTCCTGAACCAATGGCTGTCAGCATAATTATCTGAGAACATCAGTCACCAAGAATATACCTGTACTAATGCCACTCTAACAGTAGGCACCTTACTCTTTGTTCCAGTAAGAATTCTTCTCCAGAATAAATGTGAACTTTTAAATGAAGTACCTACATTAAGAGTTGGATTGTTAGATTGATAGGCATCTGAATGGCTGAGAGCCAGACTGCCCTGTTGTGAATGCTGGCACCACCACTTGTGAACCATATGACCCCGGGCAGTTCTTAAGCTGTCTATAGATATAAAAAGGTATCTATCTCATAGAGATGATATGACAAATAAGTAAAGCACTTCAATAGTATGTGTTCATTAAATGTTAGCTGTTGCTAGGAAGACCTTAAACTATTTAGCATTCCCTTGTTCTTTCCAACTAAGCTGACAGTCTTAGGACCTCCTGTTTTTTCTTGCTAGCATTTTCAGAAATAATTGGCAATATGGAAGCAGTCTTGTGCAGATTTAAAATTACCACTCTATTTTCTGACTTCTACAAAGTAAATATTCCCAACAGATAGTGGAGGGTCAGAAAAACTGACTCTCAGACTGTTGAGTCTGTAAAAGAGTCATTACCTGTGGTGTAAGTTTGCATTGACAATATTAAAAAATACAAATTCATTCATAGCATAAATCTGCTTACATGTTTAAAATTAAAGGACAGCTGAAAATGGCCCCTGCCACAATTCCTTTTTTCCCATATTGATAGCCAATTTTGTGGCTCAAAAGTTCTAACCATAGTAAAGTTGGAGAGAAGACCCATGTTCAGGAAAACAGTGCTGTATCTGGGAGAGGAGGACACTGAGAGAACTGGCATTAAAGGAGTTCGAAAACAAAAACAAAAACAAGAACTGTGTTGCTTGGGACACGATATGGAAGGTAGAAAAAGCAGCCCAGAGAATGTTTTTTAAAAAAGTTGTGGCGCTGTTAACTACAAACCTCCTTTAGCCCGCCCATTTGGAAGCTGTGAGAAGTGATATAAGAAATATGTGACTAGGAGAGTCAGAACCAAAGAAGGTAGCAGGATTTCCATTCAGTCAGGGTAAACTCAGCCTTACCTCAGTGGTCGTATTTTTGTATTCGAGACTGTAGAGATAAGTCAGTGCTATAATGAAAGTCTTGGTTCTATGTTAACTTTCCAAATGGGCTTGATTCTGCCATTTTGAATCTTTTATCCATTAATAATTTTCTTATAATGGCTGACTAAATGAAACAATTTTTAAACAGTTGGATTCAGTGAGGATGCAGTGAAATGAGCTAAGGAGAATTTCAGAGTTGTTTGGGAAATGTAGTTGGTAATATGTGTTAAGACTTTAAAAGGTTTAAGCAATAATAAAATTAAATTTTACTATGTACCCACTATGTGCCAAGCACTAAATAAAGCAATGTATAAACATCATCTCATTTAATCTCCCTAATGACTCCAGGAAGCAGTTATTATTTTAATCTTCCATTTCATAAATGAGAAAACTATATAGATGAGGAAACTAGAGATCCTCTGACTTGTAAAGGTAAAAAAAAAAGATTTGGTAAAAAAATGTATATACAAGGTTGTTTACTGGAGTGTTGCTTATAAGAATGAAAAATAGAAATATTATAATATCTATGTTCACTAGTAGGGGAGAATGACAGCTTGACTGTAAAATGTCTTTCTGGAATAATTTTTTTTTTAATGGGAAAATAATAAAGTAGTTTTTTAAAAATACTTTTTTTCTGTAAAAATAAACATTTATAATGTTTGCATCTCAATTTCAAGGATTACTGGCTGGCACTGGGTCATCCTATTGGGAAGGGGACCATAGTATATACCTAGATAGGGAAGAAGCCCATAAGGAAGTACATCAAAATGTTACTGCCAGGTATCTCTGGGTGATAAGATTAAATCTGATTTTTATATTCATCTTTATAGTTTTTTTCCCATTTAAAATTTATACAAAGACCTTAAATTACCTAACCACCATAGGTTAAGTAAAAATGAGGATTAGAACTTTTAAAAATCAGAAAAATAATGAACATTATAATATGCATATTATATATGAATATACTACTAAATAATATATATAACTTTAATCCAAAAAAAATTATCTTAAAAATCATTTCTTCACCAAGAGAATCCTTTATGTGAGTCAGTCCGGAGTGACTGCCATTATAGGTATTTCTGAAGTAATTGGTTATTGAGTACCAGGGTAGCTCATGATGTGAGTGCTAGAACAGCCCCTGAAGAAAAGGTTCCATCAGACCTTCATTCTTCCTCTCCCCTCTTCCCTCCTTGACTCTCCCTCTCTTTTAAGAAAAGTAAATATGACCTGGGCCCTCCCTTTTGGAGCTTTTTATCTAAATGAAAGAATCTAGATGAAATAATAAAAACTGCTATTTCATGCATATTTCCTCCTAACTTCTGATTTTGCAGTTTCCTCCTCATTGGGGTTTATTTGCCTACCAAAAAGCTGTCCCTACAGTTGAAGTGACCTGTCCCACCAGTCTTCTAGGAAAGGCCCTAGCCTGAGAGTGGCTTTGCAGGCCTTCACCCAGTTTGCCCAGTACTTTCCCATTCCCAGTTTGTGAAAATCAGATCTTTTAATTAAAATAGCAAAACACTGGCAAACTTTAAACAAATATGAAAGCAGATTGTATTTAAGACAATATGTAAGCAAACAAACACGAATTAGGAAATTAGCTACTTTGCAAAAATAAATCATTCCTTACTCTGACCATTTTAGTGCTAATTTTGGGCTTCCTGGACACCAAAGGCTCTTCAGCTTTTGCCTCTGACAGAGCCTTCCTCTCTGAGAACTTGCCCTCTTTCAGATTCCTTAAATAAAGATTTCTCAGTGATTAGAAGTGAAAAAACGTACAACATCTCCATTTCAGTTTCTGTTTGCTATCTGCTTTCAAGCCTTTCCTGTCCTTCCCTATTTGCAAGGAACAAAAGAGAAGAGACATGATTAGTACTGTCCTGCTGAGGACCAGGGGTCTAGGTTCCCTCTCACCATAGCAAGTTCTCTTAGACCAGAAGCTACATGGACTAAATGGAAAATTACTTTGTTTTGTTTTAGGTTGAACGACTGGCCTGGTTAGTTCTTTCAGAAATCATTTCTCAAAGATCCTCATTTCTGATATTAGGGCTGAGTCTTTGCTGAGGTTATTGTTGATTCATGATTAAATCACACATTGCAATGCTTGTTTCTCTCATATATGTGTAGCAGAAGCCTTGATTGCAATTAGAACTTTCAATATCAATGAGACATTATAAGATGTTGGTAAGTGTTTAGACTTGATAATGACAATGTCTCTCTCAATCTTGTCAAATTATGGTGAAGGCTGTCGGGCGTGGTGGCTCATGCCTGTAATCCCAGCACTTTGGGAAGCCGAGGTAGGTGAATTGCCTGAGCTTAGGAGTTCGAGACCAGCCTGGGGAACCCGATAAAACCGAGTCTCTATTGCAGTTTCCTCCTCATTGAGGTTTATTTGCCTTTTGCTCTAGATATTGTATGTGGTAACAGTAGAAATAAGTGAAGTTGCCTTAATCTTGACCTAATGAAAACTGTTTGGCAGAAAATGTGCAAATGAAAATAATAAGTCTTCTTAGCATAAACATTTAGGTGTTTTTGAAAAAAATTCCTCGGGGAAGTGCTTTTCCCCCTTTTCTTTTTCTTTCTTACTTTCTTTCTTTCTTTTTTTTTTTTTTTTTTTTTTTTTGAGACAGAGTCTACCTCTGTAGCCCAGGCTGGAGTGCAATAACACGATCTTGGCTCACTGCAACCTCTGCCTCCTGGTTTCAAGCAATTATCCTGCCTCTGTCTCCCGAGTAGCTGGAATTACAGGTGCCCACAACCATGCCTGGCTGATTTTTGTATTTTTAATAGAGACGGGGTTTCACCATGTTGACCAGGCTGATTCCGAACTCCTGGCTTCAGGTGACCCACCCGTCTCGGCCTCCCACAGTGCTGGATTACAGGCGTGAGCCACCACGCCTGGCCAGCGTTTACTTTATAACATTTTTGCAAAATGTTAAAATTTTAGATGGCTCTCCAAGAGACCAAACTGAAAAAAACAAAAAACAAAAACATTTATTTTAGTATCATGATGAACTTTATGAAAGGATCAATCTCTTCACAAAGTAGAAATTGCTGTGCGTCCTGTTAAGAGGAAGGCTTAGTTGTAGTCTTCTTTATTAGCAGGGCTCAAACATTCTGGGGTAGAACCTGAACCAGCGGGCTGCAGTTACAGGGAGAGAGTTGGTTCAGTTTTTAAGAACACTGAAATGAGCAGTACAGCTGCTCTTAAAGTGCCACTCTGTGCCCATCTGTCAGAGACTTTGGGGAGGGTCTCCCTGCTTTGTGAGTAACCTCAGTCAGTCATCTGGCTTGGGGCTCTAAAATGGAAGTTTTGTGCTTGCATGGTTTATTTATTTATTTTTCTCTTTTTGTTTTCTTTTAAAATGCCATACTTTATGCCAGATGCTTCCATGATGTACATCAGGTGTCTTACAGCTTAACTGAAAACTTAACTTGCAGTGTTCTTATTGCATTCTCGAGGTCTACCTCTCATTTTAGTATGTTAATTTGCTGTTAGATTTTTCCCCCCTAAAATCTAATGCATCAGAGCAATTTTTAGTGTCTTAAAGACTTTTAAGGGACTTTTTCGCCTTAACTACCCAACGGTTTCAAATTATCTGCAAACAGAGCTCTAACCACTGGGCTATGAGCCCTCAGGAGCCAGAAGACAGGGCAAGCAAAGCAGCTGGAATGCAGTTTCTCTACAGTCATCAGCAGACTGTGCTGGCCTGGCCATCTGGACATGCAGGAGATATGGCAGAAAACAGACAGAAGGCCGCTTGGCCAGTCCTCAGCAGACTGGGCTGGCCTGGCCCATCTGGACATATGGGAGATATGGCAGAAGACAGACAGAAGGCCACCTAGCCAGTTTTCACCATTACTTGGATAACATTTTGCTGCTGTCAGCCAGGGATAGCTTCTTCACATAATTGCCTCTCCTCTGTGTCCGGGTTCTCTCTGCTGAACTCATCCTGTGGTCTTCTGCCATCTCCACCGCATGCAGTCTACATCTGCAATGATTTAGCCACACCTCTTCATTCAACAAGTACTTAGGGAGCACCTATTCTGTACTTGGCATTGGGCTTGGTGCTTGGGATAGAGTCATGAGCAAAAGAGATATGGTTCTTGCCTCCTGGAGCTTAACGCCTAGTGAGCAGGACAAATAAATCCCATGCGTAAGTTGTCATTACAGTCCTATCAAGGGAAATATGAGAGATTTAGATAGGGGAGCTAACTTAGATGGGGGTGAGTGAGCCAGGGCTGAGGGCATGCTTCATTGCCATGTGAACTTGAAGTCGTGGCCTAAAAGGTGAGAGCCCGGCATGTTAAATAGACATCATCATTCTAGAAATACGATCTTTTCTTCCTGGATTCCTGGTCCATATTTCCATTTTTTTCATGGCTCTCTCTATTATGGATTTTTGGTCTTAATTTCTCCTTACTAGACTCACTGCCCTGTGTGAGTGACCATGTGGGCAGGTTTACCTCAACTAGTCCTTGAATTTATCACCTAATTGTTGTCCTCAGACCAGCCTGTCTGCTCCTCCTCTCTGAGTCAACCCTTATTCTCCACCAGTTGAAAGTTTCTGTGTGAGGCTCTACCCCTTCATCAGATCCATCTGCACAGAGTGAGTGCTGTTGTAACATCTAAAACGCTGTAAGAAGAATTTAGAAAGAGGATGGACTTTGATGTTATTCAAATCTGAATTCAGATCATGACTCTATTAAATGTGTGACCCCAGACAGTTTGTTGGATCTTTCCAAACCTCACTGTCATTATCTGTAAAATTATTGTTGGTGTGTGGATTAGAAATAACGTGCGCCAACTAGTTGGCACATAGTTGGTATTCAGTGAAAGCAGTCATCCCTTGGTTGAGCTAGGAGGGAAAAGAATGACTTGCAATAATTTTGGAACAGCAACTGAAGATTGGGTTTGGAGAAAATTTCCACACACTTTCTTTGCCCTGTGTGTGACTGTGATGTACCATGATTTGCAGGCAGAAGACAAGGCAGATGTGTTGAATAAGGAACTCCTCTTGACCAAACAGAGGCTGGTGGAGACTGAAGAGGAGAAGAGGAAGCAAGAGGAAGAGACTGCCCAGGTAAAAGGAATATGTAGGCTTTTCTTTGCAAAGGTATGTTGGTAGGGAATTGATTAATACTATAAAAAAAATCAGGAAAATTAAATTTCTTCTAAATCAAAGGTGATGTTAAAGCAGTAATGTAAGTAATTGAGTGTACTTACTCAACATTTTTGTTCAACATTTCTGACATCTTTTTTTTTTTTTGAAAGGTGTTAAAAGAGGAGGCAGTATTTCCACCCTTGAACAGCTTTTAGGAATTTGCCTTTACTGAGATATTTAGCAAGAGTGTTGAGTTTTCTCTAAGTTTAGTAACGTGGAATTATGATCCAAGAGCTTTGACGAATCTGCAAATTTTGTGTTGTATCTCCAAGACAAAGACTTCTCTGAAGTAGTTTATGAGCATTGTTAAACCGAAAGCCTACAGAGACCTCTGCTGGGAGTTGCCACACAGCCCCTGCCTCGATCAGTCACACTTCATTTTCCTGATTCACACCTTAAGGAGCATCAGTATTCCTGGCAAAGCTTTCAAACCTATTTCCTGGGGGAATATAAAGAAACATTTTGAGAAGCAGCCTTGAAGTTAGCACCCTACACTCTTCATGGGAGCTGTAAGGCTAATTAGCCAGAAAATGCCACCAGTGCAAAGCAGTGTAGCACAGGGGCAGAGAGGCCTATCGGCCCAAGGAATTGGAGCTTTCCACTTCCCCAAGGAAGAACATGCTGCTTCATCAATGTTTTCTACCCCTGTCAGTCCCAGCCAGGGACCTGACACAGATTAGATTATGAGTCAGTTTCATCACAAACAAATGAAGTCTTCTGCCAAGAGTGTGTTTGAATTTGACTAATGTAGCTAACTTATAAAGTAAGGAAGCATCTCAAATCGTGATTAGCTTATTTTAATGAGTTTCATTCTGAGACATCAGTAATACTAAATTTAAAGCACAGCATAAAACATTTCAAAGATCTACATCCAAGCAACCAGAAAAAAAGTTCTACTAAAGTTACATGTGGAGGAATGTGTCATTTAGCACCTTCCAGACTTTATAAAAAGTGTTCCATGGTTTCTTTTTCCTTGGAATCTGATTTAGTGAGTCTTTGGCATTTACAGCGGTCCAAGATATATATTTTTTACCTACTCAAAAATTTTCAGGGGCTGATTACCCAGTTTTAGATTATTTAGATTCTTTAATGGGTTTTGTTTTTTCTTTACTTCCTGCCATCTTTGGACCACTTAAGCTACTCTAGATGAGGAGTAAAGCTCTTGGCAAATGAACTTAACCCAGGTTCTACCTGCTCCATGGTTCCATAGACATATGCTAGCCTGTAGGCAATTGATACCTAAAATGGGAAGGAATGTGACATTTGAATACTCACCTAATATGTGGCAAGAACAATGCAAGATGCTTTGCACCCTCCCTCCCCTCCATGTGTGTGTCTGTCTGTGTGTGTGTCTGTCTGTGTGTGCGTAACTGTTTTAATCATTATGGTACCCTTGTAAAATAGGGATTATTCTCATTTTCAGAGGAGGAAACTATGGCTTAGATAAATTTAGTGACCCTTGCTCAGAGACTCTCAGCCAGCCGAGTCTGTCCTAACGTCAATGGGGCCTTATTGTGGGAGGCAAGAAGGTTATTGTTTATGTCCTTAAATTGGGTCAGATAGAGAATAAAGATCAATATAAACAACGGAGTTTAGATCAGTGTAACTTACCAATTGCTTTTAGAATTTTAGAATCTAACAGATATGAAGAAATTTAGAAGTCTAATGAGGAGTGCAGTTATAAATTGCAATAATTTATGAACTAGCAATTACAGAGTATACGCCATAAATAATTTGAGATGCTGTACTGCAGAATGCATCTCTTTATTCTGATTATGTACTTAAAGTTTAAGCAGAGTTGTTTTTTGTTTGTTTCATTAGTTGTTTGTTCAACAACTTGCAGAATTTAATTCTTTCCTTTGTATCTGGTAGCACCTGAGCTTTTCCATCACCTTCATTTTCCTCTATGCCTAGAATTCTAGAGCTTCTGGGCCACAAAAATAACTGTGGTTATAACTATAGCATTCATAATTTAACATTTCAGTGACTGTAACAAGTACCTTCCATTATGTGTCACTTTAGCTCCTTCTAAAGTCAGTTTCTTTAGTCCCTGAATCTCCTGTCCTTATTAAAAGCTCTTATCTTCTTCTGTCTTTTCTAACTCTAGTCCCCAAAGCCTCTTGTTTCTGTCTCCAGAGAGAGGTAACAGCAGTAAAGGTAGACTATAAATAAGGAGGCCTACAATGATTTGTTTCAGTAATTTATAACGTCAAGAGTAACAAATTTAGCATGCAGTAATGCCTTGATGTTTTGTTTTAGACTCTTATAAGGATAATGATAGCTTCAGAATGGACACTTATTTGGCAATATGTTTAGAAGTAGCATAAGCAATTTTTTAATGGTGTTGCTCATATGTCTCATATTTTACAGAAAAGAAAGTAAGGTTTCTGCATCTCTGGAGATGATTGACTTTTTCAGATTATCAAGATGCAGCTTGAAGATAATTTACATAGTTAACATTGTTACCATTGTTACTATGAATCAGACAAACCTGAATATAGATGTTTATGAAAATTTATTAAGATTTTGGCTGAATCCTGATATTTCTCATTCTGTTCTTTCTAGCTAAAAGAAGTCTTCAGGAAACAGCTAGAGAAGGCAGAGTATGAAATAAAGAAGACTACAGCTATCATTGCTGAGTATAAACAGGTAATGTACCTCTGTGGCACATAGAGCTAGTTATAGTTTGCTGCTATAAAAGTAATTTTTTTTTTTTTTTTTTTTTTGCTTGAGGCCAGGAGTTTGAGACTAGCCTGAGCAGCATAGCAGGATCCCATCTCTACAAAGAAAACAAATTTTTAATTAGCCAGGCATAGTGGTGTGTGCCCATAGTCCCAGCTACCTGGGAGGCTGAGGCAGGAGGATCACTTGTACCTAGGAGTTTGAGGCTGCAGTGAACTATGACTGCACCACTGCGCTACAGCCTGGGCAACAGAGCAAGACCCTATCTCTAAAATAAATAAATAAATAAATAAATAAATAAATAAATAAATAAATAAATTATTATTATTGTTTTTCTTTGGGGTAGAAATATTTTTGTTTTTAAAGTTTCCAGAATAGTTTTCCAGATTTATTAAATTTAGTGACTCACTCTCTCCTTTGAAGCAGTGGTTGGACATACTTATTACTTATAGCTTATTACTTATAACTGATAACTTGGGAGGTCTCACTGACCAAAACAATCTATTGGTTGTTTACAATGTTGGGTAGATTTAGAGGAATAGAAAACCTTTTGATGACTACTGAGATCCTGTTTCTGCCTTACTCAGATGCTAATTTCCAGTAGATGACACTCGGAACATCTGCCTCTTGGCAAAGTTTAGTTATTGCATTAAATGGCAGTAGCTGGGGGATCAGTGTATCCTTTGCTACCACAGTACAGAATGTGGTGGGCACTCTTTTTCCCACATGGCTATGTGGCCTTCCCCTCTGCAGGCCAGTGCTAGCAGGAAGGTTTCTATTGTGAACCTTAAAATGCTTTTAACAAAGGGCTCATCTTCTTGAGGATGTTTCTGGCCCCATCATCAGAATGGTGTTAGAAAGCCCCCTTTCCTGGTATCTACTGGTACCTTCCTGTCCTTCCTGTTGGCTGGACATGGCAAGGACTCCTCTCATTGCTGAGACTCTGAGTGATCTGTTCAAATTCCAGGTTTCTAGAATTAATTAAAGTACCATATGCCATCTTCTCATCTAAGGATTTCCCCGGGGTCTTCTAATTCACATAGGACTCCAAAGTCTGATACTTTTTTAAAAAAATGTGGTTTTTTGCTTATAAATTAAATTTGTGTTCTTGTGGAAAATTAGAATAGTGCAGAGAAGCACAAAGAAAACAAATCTCCCTCAATCTTTCTAGCTAGAGATAATCATTGTAATATATTGAATATGCATTGTTGCTATACAAATGCTTTATAAATAAATTTATAATATATATAAACAGGATGAATTGTATTGTTTATCCTATTTTTTTGTAACTAGCTTTAGTTCACTTAATACATTATGAACATCTTTCCATAAGGAATCTGCATATTCGCGGAAGACTGAGAAATAAAACTTTAGAGCTATTTTACTCTTCTATGATGATCAACATATGTTTATTTAATGCCTGCTCTCTGTGAGGCTTACTACTTTGACAGACAAAAAGATGAATGAATTCAAGTTTTCCTCTCTAGAAGCTTATCATATAATGTGGAGATGATACCTATGTAGAAATAAGAGGAAAGGAAACTTATGACGTGTGGGAAATGAATCCTTTTGACCTGCGCTTCAAAGGCTAGGTGAGACTTGGATCTGTAGAGATAAAGAAGACAAAGAAGAGGATGGAAATGGTAGAAAAGAGGGAATAGGATATGCAAAGTCATGGAAGTAGATTAGTGAAGAGAAAAATAATTCATTTGGTAAGAGATTCCAGTACAAAAGAGAAGCAAAGGGACGTTAGGGTCCAGATCAAGGAAAGATCCGGGGCTAGGCTTGGGACCTTGGATTTTATTTTGTTTGTGGTAGGACATTTTTGAGCAGTAAAGTGGCATAATCAAAGATGTATTATTGGCACTAATCTGTCCCAGTAAGAAATGTGGAACCAAGGGGAGAGACCACAGTCCAAGTAAGAAAACCAGGTCCCTGAAATCACAAAAGACAGTCTTTTTTTTTTTTTTTTTTTTTTTTTTTTTTTTGGCTAGACAAGAGAAAACCTTGAAGGTGATCTGAGATGTTGAATGTGGGCATCTAGGAGAAGAGGTGGTAGACACTGACCAATATAAGGAACATTAAAGACCATGTGTTATGGAATTTCCCATCGCTACAAATGCATGTTTTTCATTGCCAGATTATGCCATGGATGGCCACCAAATGCAGCCCTCTCCAAAAGTAATCCTGGGGACTATTCTTGAATATTATCTGGCAAGCCCTTGAAATAATGCAAAAGGCAACAGACCCATCTGTTTGAAGATAATTAGGATATAAGACACAATCTAAATGCATTCTATAGTTGGAATATAGCTATTACTGGCTCTGTGCATAATGTTTTGGTTTATTTAAAAGGGTTTAAGGTTTGCAGAATCTACCATGGTAATCTCTTCTTTTTAACATCAGTCAGTACAGTCCTACTAATGGTTCCTCAGGCTTGGATCTGGAGAATTGGAATGAAACTCAACAAACTAAACTCAGCAAGCAAGTCCTCATCTCCAGAGCTATTTTTGAGTAAATTGGGATTTTTTTTTTAAATGTATGTTTTGATAATAGAGGTAAACCATATATGTTTTTAGCCAAAATTGTACTTTAAAATTTCACATCCCCTGTTTTTCCATCGTGTTTTTTTTTGTTTTGTTTTGTTTTGTTTTGTTTTTTGTGAGACAAGGTCTTGCTCTGTCACCCAGGCTGGAATGCAGTGAGGCAGTGGCCTGAACACAGCTCACTGCAGCCTTGACCTCCTGGGCTCAAGCTATCCTCCCACCTTTCATCCACTTTTCAAAAATAAAAGATTCTTATTTCAGGCAATGGATTTGAACATCCAATACTCATTTATCTAGATTTTTTTCCTTTAAAAGCACCTATTTCTACCATTTCATTTTTTTTCTACCATTTCTAATACTTGTTAGCACCTTATTTCAGAATCAAAAATAATAATAGATTTTATTTAATGTACGCTTACTATTGGCCAGGTGCTATGCTAACCCCTTTGCATACTTTTTTTCCACTTGATTGCTATAGCACAGCACTTTTTAATCATGAGAAAACTGAGTCTTGGAAAGATTAATGACTTTGCCGAAGCTCACAAAGCTATAAAGAAATGGAGTTTGCCTTAAACTCACATTTCACTCCAGCAGCTAAGCTTTTAATTTCTATGCTGTGTTGCCAAACCTACTTAATAAGAGTTTTAGTCTGTATTAAGGTATTTTTCCTAATGTTATGCCTCCCCTAGTCCCCTACCCCTCCACCAGGCCCCGGTGTGTGATGTTCCCCTCCCTATGTCTATGTGTTCTCATTGTTCAACTCCCACTTACGAGTGAGAACATCACTCTGCCACTTCTTAAGGAAACTTTTGTAATTGAAAACGGGTTCTTTCTGTGACAGTAGACAGGAGATATTTCTGTCTAGAATTCTTTTCATCAAGATTTTCTCAGCATACTAACTTGTAGAAAGTGAATACTCAGCAAAGATTCTATAGGTTAATTCCAAAAGTGAAGCCAGGAATTCACTTGAACCAGTCACAGAAGGCTAGTGACAGAAAGAAACCAAATCTACCCCCTGTATGTTTCTACTAATTAAGGTAGAGTATGCTTTACATATGGAACGTTCCAGCTTTCTGCTGCTCATTTCCAAAATGACTGGCATTTACAGTGCTATTCATTTGCAAAATTTCTTCTAGGATCAGATGTGCTAGAGTAACATATGAATTGATAAGTAGTTATGTGTACATGCTGCAAGAGTTCTGTTTTCTAGTAAAAGACTCTTTTCTCATCCTTAGATCTGTTCACAGTTGAGTACCAGGCTGGAGAAACAACAAGCAGCCAGCAAGGAGGAGCTGGAAGTGGTAAAGGTAAGGAGTGAAATCGTCCTGTGATAACATTTATTTCAAAGTCCCACAGGCTTGTAAGTACCCGAAAGAATCCCCAACACCACCATTTTGTATTTGAGGATTTATTAATAGGAATTATGGAGACTAGGATACCTCTCTTCTGACTGGGTGTGATTGTCTTCCCTTTCAGCTGAAAGGTTATGATGCTCCCATAAATCATGTGGACTGTCAGAGGCAGCTAACATGAAAGGAGGTGGAATTTGACATTGTCGCAAGAAGCCCCAGAGCTTGAGATGAGCCATGTAGATTTCTTTGGTGGTGTGAATTTGAGAACCCTCAGCAGCCCACATCTCACTGAGCCTGCATTGATGTGGCTTCAGAATGGGACTCAGTAGGATCATCCCATCACTCTCTTTATAAGTAAACACCATGGGCAATGTAGAACTTAGCTGGAAAAACATGTGTTGGGTAACTGATTCTTGCACTAAGTTTTAGAGGTTTATTTTTGAAGAAAACCTGTGGCATTTGTTTACTTGCTGCCCCCTGGTGGTAAAATGCATTATGTTGCTGCTCTATTTGAAAAAAACAGATTGCTTATTCCAAAGAAACAACAGTAAACCAATGAATTGGTATTCTTAAGAGGCATTGTTGTCACAGTCAACTTTTGGGACCAGTGTTACAGAAACCTGACATCATCTTATTTGAATATGTTCAGGTTTCATACTAGTAAATAAATGTGTAGTAAGTAATTTAGCATGTAATTTAACAATCTTGAAAAGTGATTTTACCTTTCTAAGCTTCATTTTGTGTTCTATAAAATGGAGATAACATTACCTGCCTCATAAAATCATTCTGAATGTTAAATAAGATAATGACTATAAAGTATATGGTGTATATAAAGTGCTTAGATTAGTACCTGACATACAAGACCTTGTATTCCAAAAGTATTTTCTTCTTACTTATGTTATAAAATCAATCAGAGATTTAGTGAGTATAGGGTTTGGTGGTCTCCCTCTCTGATGAGATAAAATTTGATGTTTGTATCTTCCCTTTCTGGTCTACCTTTGCACTTCTTTCTAGTTAGCACTTATCATTCTTTGTCCATTATAGGCATACTGACCAAGATTCAGTTGATGAAGTGTCGTGGTGTAAAGGGGTTAACTATCCTGAAGTGAATTTTTTTTTTTATTTCTTCTTAAAAAAAAAAAAAGCAAAGGGGGATACATGTGCAGAAGGTGCAGGTTTGTTACATAGGTATACGTGTGCCATGGTGGTTTGCTGTGCCTGTTAACCCGTCCTCTAAGTTCCCTCCCTTCAGTCCTCATCCCCAACAACAGGTGCTGGTGAGTGTTGTTCCCTTCGTCTGTGCCCATGTGTTCTCAATGTTGAACTGAAATCTTTATGGAAATAACAAAATGAGAATTTATATTGATTACTCACTGAAGGTTTTATTGAGCATATACTATGTGCATAGCTATTAGACTACCATTTTGTTATAGAAATTACACATGAAAAGGAGCTTAAAATTTTCCGGTAGGACAACTTACACATGCAAATTAAGAACTTAGGAAGCAGTTCAAGGGAGCTCAGCTGGGCCAGGTGCAGTGGCTCACACCGGTAATCCCAGCACTTTGGGAAGCTGAGATGGGCAGATCACCTGAGGTCAGGAGTTCAAGACCAGCCTGGCCATCATGGTGAAACCCTGTCTCTACTAAAAATAACAAAAATTAGCCAGGCATAGTGGCTCACACCTATGATCTCAGCTACTCGGGAGGCTGAGGCACGAGAATCACTTGAACCCAGGAGGCGGAGGTTGCAGTGAGCCAAGATTATGCCACTGTACTCCAGCCTGAGCAGCAGAGTGAGATTCCATCTCAAAAAAACAAAAAACAAAAAAAAAAGTGCTAAGCTGGATCACACTGACAATCAGCGTCGTAGAGAAAACAAAATCATGAGAACTATAGACAAAAAAGCAGGGTGGATAGAAATTAGTTAGAGAGCAGTGTTTAAAAAGAAAAAGAGCATCATAGAAGAAATGATGTGAGTGAAGACCCAAACATAGGAATGAGTGTGGCTTTATCATCAATAAAAAAGAAGATATACTGTCTTTTTAAAAAAATTATATTAATGATAAATGATTATCATTAATCATGTAATTATAAATGAGTATTAATACTCATTTTAGGAATGAGTGTTTCAGTGTCTTAATACAGAGACTGATGTGGTTAGAATATGTATTAAGGAACAGAGGAAAATATTGGCTAAGTAGGTGAGACTGCCTAATGAAAGTCCATGACATTCAAGAAGAGGAATATAAACTTGTCTTAGCCAGAATAAAGAATAGCTAGGCTCACGCCTGTCATTCCAGCACTTTGGGGAGGCCTAGGTGGGCAGATCACTTGAGTCCAGGAGTTCAAGACCAGCTTGGGCAACTTGGTGAAACCCCGTCTCTACAAAAAATACAAAAATGAGCTGGATGTGATGGCATGCACCTGTAGTCCTAGCTCCTCAGGAGGCTGAGGTGGGAGGATTGCTTGAGCCCAGGAGGCTGAAGCTGCAGTGAACTGTGAGCATGCCATGGCATTCCAGCCTGGGTGACGGTAAGACCCTGGTACAAGATTAAAAAAAATAAAAAAGACAGTATATCTTCTTTTTTATTGATGATAAAGCCACAAACAGGTAATTCATTTGATCAAGGTTACACAGCTAGTAGAACCAGGATTTAAGCCTGGAAGTCAGACTCTAAAGTCAATAACATTAGCCGTTAGACTATACCACCTCTCCTTTCTCTAGTGCTTCTTCCTATCTCATTTGGTATGATAAATAGCTTTTGGTTTTTTCAGTTTCCTATAATAACCTTCTTTTGTCATGATCACACCCCAGTTCATCCTTTACACTGTAATCAGAATGAGTGTTCCCAAATATAAAGTGATATTTGACTCTCATTCTGTGTATCAATGCAGAATTAGATTGGCCACATATAGGGAACCCAGAATAGCACTGGCTTAACCATAAAAGTGTTGATTATTTTACATAAAAGCAGCCTAGGACTAGAAAGGTATACCTTTGGTGTCATTAGTAACCCAAACTAATCAGTCATTAGTGACCCACATCTTCATGTGGACTTCTATCCTCAAGGTCACCTAGAAACCAATCCTTTCTCTTTTTTTTTTTTTGTTTTTTGTTTTTTTGTTTGAGACAGAGTCTTGCCCTGTCACCCAGTCTGGAGTACAATGGCACAATCTCAGCTCACTGCAACCTCTGCCTCCCGGGTTCAAGAGATTCTCCTGCCTCAGCCTCCCGAGTAGCTGGGATTACAGGCGCGCACCTCCACGCCCAGCTAATTTTTGTATTTTTACTAGAAAAATACAAAATACATGGTTCACCATGTTGGCCAAGCTGATCTCGAACTCCTGACCTTGTGTCCCACCCACCTCGGCCTCCCAAAGTGCTGGGATTACAGGCGTGAGCCACCGCGCCCAGCCAAAACCAATCCTTTCAACTAGAGCTCCCACCATCACATCCACACTCTAGGGCAGAATTTTAGTCCAAAAGGAGATGCAGGATATAAAGGCCTCATTCCCCTGGGTGAGCTCTTTCTAATCAGCCTTCTTAGAAGCTCCCCTCTAAACTTCTGCTTACATAGCAGCTTTGAGGGAATTTAGGGAATGTCACCTTTTATCTAGACACACTGCCAGCTCAAATAAACTCAGGGTCTGTTAGGAAGAAGGAGAAATGGATATTGGGTGAGAATCAGCAGTATCCACCACATTTTAGCAGGTCTGCCAAACTGCAGCTCTGTCAAACTTATTGCTCTTTGACATGTAGCACTGGGCTCAGTAGAGTAAATGAATGCATTTTCTGTAGGATAAAATCAGAATTCAGCAACATGGTATTTAAGGACCTTTATGACCCGGGCACAGAGATCTCTCATCTCGCTCATTGTTGTATCACTTTCTGCTTAAGCCATTTTGAATTCTTTGAAGTTATCTGAAGGTGCTATGTCTTTGCACATAGAGGTGTTCTCTTTGCTGAAGTGTCATCTTCCCTCTTATGTGATCAATCTGTTTCTTCATGTGGTTCAACCTAATAAAATTACTTAGCCAGCTCAGTAAATTTTTAATCATTTAAGACTCAGATCAAAAGCTATTTAACATTTTTAGTCAACAGTAAACACACAACAAATATTTACAATATGCCTATACTGGGCTAATTATTCTCAGAGGTTCTTAAGTAAGAGAATGACAAGTTTTGTTTTTTCATGTCTAATGAATATTAATGAACAGGAATACGAAGAGTGGATTATGGATGGGATGAGAAGGAAGCCAGTGAGTACTGAGAAGGTGACCCTTAGGGATTCGGCCTGGAATGGCAAGAGCTCAGACATGTCAGAGGAGAAAAATTTTTTTTTTTTTTTTTTTTTTTTGAGACGGAGTCTTGCTCTGTTGCCAGGCTGTAGTGCAGTGGCGCGATCTCGGCTCACTGCAATTCTCGCCTCCTAGGTTCACACGATTCTCCTGCCTCAGCCTCCCAAGTAGTTGGGACTATAGGTGTGCACCATCATGCCCAGCTAATTTTTGTAGTTTTACTAGAGCCGGGGTTTCACCATGTTGTCCAGGATGGTCTGGATCTCGACTTTGTGATCCACTCACCTCGGCCTCCCAAAGTTCTGGTATTAGAGGCGTGAGCCACCGCACCCAGCCCAAGAGGAAGAAATTAATGGTCAGCTAGACATAGGATGAAAGAGAAGCTAATGAAAAGATGATCCAAAGTCTTCAGGCCCAAATGGTGGGGACATGCCCAGTGGCACAGAAGTGTGGTGGAGAGTTGCTTTTTGTGTGTGAAGAGAGGAGGATGGGCATGGTGATGGACACACGGAGCTTGTTGTAGCAGTAGGGCATCAAAGTAGAAATAGCGTGTAATATCTTTTACCTCTACTGAATTATTTTTTAAAATACTGGAAGAAAACAACAGCACAATTGTCTGGAAAACAGTTGCTGCTGTTCAGTGCTATGTGCCCAACTGGCAATCTGGGCATGTGGTAGTTACTTTTTTTTTTTTAGATGGAGTCTCATTCTGTCGCCCAGGCTGGAGTGCAGTAGCGCAATCGCAGCTCACTGCAACCTCCACCTCCTGGGTTCAAGTGATTCTCCTGCCTCAGCTTCCCGAGTAGCTGGGACTATAGGCGCATGCTACCACACCTGGCTAATTTTTTGTATTTTTAGTAGAGATGGGGTTTCACCATGTTAGCCAGGCTGGTCTCAATCTCCTGACTTTGTGATCCGCCCACCTCAGCCTCTCAAAGTGCTGGGATTACAGGCATGAGCCACCGCACCAGGCCGGAGTTACTTTTATTATTTGAAACAATAGGGGTCCTCTTTGCTTAAAACTCAACAACAGAAAATGTGCTTTGTTGCAAGGATGGATTTAGGTTAGTCATGATGACCGTCCTTAGTCTACTATAGGCAAGTTCTTTAAACTCTGAGTTTCTTTCTTTATGAAATGAGGATGATGATAGTGCTTACTTATACAGTTGCTCTAGGATTAGTGAAATACTACAAGTAAAGCATTTGGTGTGGTGCTTGGCATCTAGTAAGAATAATGATAGCATAAAATTTCTAGAACAGATTTCAAAGAGATGCTACAATACTTTCTATTTCTAGGGTATTTCTAGAGATACTTCAGGAAAAAGGAGCACCCGTCTTGGATAGTTGGGTTCGGGCTGACTAATGATTTTGATTGCAGCACAAGAAAAATAACCTGCAGAAATGGGCCTGCATTCATGACAAAAAACAGCATCTAAAAAAGTCATATATTGTTTCAGAAAGTGATTTAGCCTATGGAATACAGTTTGATGTTGGTTATCTCTTTTGGATACTTTAGGGTAAGATGATGGCATGCAAACACTGCAGTGACATTTTCAGCAAGGAGGGTGCTTTGAAACTAGCAGCCACAAGCAGAGAGGACCAGGGAATTGAAACGGACGATGAGAAAGACTCACTTAAGAAGCAGCTGAGAGAGATGGAACTGGAACTGGCACAAACCAAACTGCAGTTAGTGGAGGCCAAATGTAAAATTCAGGTTGGTAATTTGATCAAAGAACAAGAAGAAAGAATAAACAATTAATGGTCCAGGATACTCTGGTACTTCAGAATATACCTATCTAGGTCAGAATTGCATGATGAATACATTTTCTGTCTGCTAATGTGTCCTGCATAATCACATTTTATATCAATGTATTCTTAACACTGATATAAACAAATACATAATTTTAAATGAAATTTTTTTTTTTTTTTTTTTTTTTTTTTTTTTTTTTTTTTGAGACGGAGTCTTGCTCTGTCGCCCAGGCTAGAGTGCAGTGGCCGGATCTCAGCTCACCGCAACCTCTGCCTCCTGGGTTCACGCCATTCTCCTGCCTCAGCCTCCCGAGTGGCTGGGACCACAGGCGCCCACCACCTCGCCCGGCTAATTTTTTGTATTTTTAGTAGAGACGGGGTTTCACCGTGTTAGCCAGGAGGGTCTCGATCTCCTGACCTCGTGATCCGCCCATCTCGGCCTCCCAAAGTGCTGGGATTACAGGCTTGAGCCACCGCGCCCGGCCAATGAAATTTTAATAATTAAAAGTATATCTTATGAGAACTTAATTAAGCGTATGCTTTTTGTTTTTTTTTTACCCTGAGATTTTTTGCTTACATCCTTTCTCACAGAATGTGGTCACTTCAGTGGCTGATCCTGAAAATGAAAAACCAAACCCCCTCTGCTGTGTCTACCCTGAGAGCCACACATTGGCTGACACCCGTTCTTTTCTTTGGAGCTTGTTTTTATCTTTAGCTCATTTTGTCAAACCCCTTTCCCCATTATCTTTCTCCATATTGGAGCATAATATAATTAGAAATAGTCCTGGCTTCTGATAGACTCTTCTTCATTTCATTTTCCCAGTGATCCCTACCAGCGCCATAGCTGCCATGTCGCCAGCCTCCACCATACCAGCCAGCTTCCACCATGTGTGTGCTCTGACCCTGGGCATTCTTAGGGCAAAGCCTATTTCTTTGGAACTGTAATTCATTCATGCTTATACTATCAGTAAAAATTCATCCGTATGTTTACATTTATTTGTGGTTTTTTTTTTTTTTTTGAGGCGGAGTCTCGCTCTGTCGCCCGGACTGGAGTGCAGTGGCCGGATCTCAGCTCACTGCAAGCTCCGCCTCCCGGGTTTACGCCATTCTCCTGCCTCAGCCTCCCGAGTAGCTGGGACTACAGGTGCCGCCACCTCGCCCGGCTAGTTTTTGTATTTTTAGTAGAGACGGGGTTTCACCGTGTTAGCCAGGATGGTCTCGATCTCCTGACCTCGTGATCCGCCCGTCTCGGCCTCCCAAAGTGCTGGGATTACAGGCTTGAGCCACCGCACCCGGCCTATTTGTGGTTTTTAAACCTGTTATCTTGGGTTGCAACCTAAACCTAAATTTGGACCTAACTTGCAGGGAAAAAAAGAATAAAATGAGGTTTTCTTTCTCTGTTGAGAGAAAGTACAGATTCCAGTTTTTTGATAAATCTTTTAGCTCTTAACTTTATCCTTGTACTAACCAATTCAATCTCTCCTGGGTTTTGTGGGAGGAAAATTGGCAGCACATACCTTGAGATGCCAAAAAGCTGCACATTTTTAAAAATTAATTAATGAATGTATTTGTTTATTGGCAAAAAGAAAACATTTATTTAACTCAGATTATTTTCTTGCTTTAATTAGGAACTTGAACATCAGAGAGGAGCCCTTATGAATGAAATCCAAGCTGCAAAAAACTCTTGGTTTAGCAAAACCCTGAACTCTATCAAAACGGCCACGGGCACCCAGCCATTGCAGCCAGCGCCGGTCACCCAGCCACCCAAGGAAAGCACATAGTTCCAGCCTTACCCAAGCACAAGAGCACAATGTTCAAAGCAGTGGAAATCTGGGAGGATTCTTCCTGGTGTCCCTTTGAAGGAAAGTCAAGGAGGCCAGAAAACAAGCCAGAATCTTTCAGTAGCTCTCTTTCTTGTATGACACTTTTCAAAGGGATGTTATTTAAACTGACCTGTTCTATGTTGAATACCTATTTTCCAGCTTCTTCATGGAAGGCCATGTTAAGATCCATCATAGTATTAACACATTATTTTGTTTGCCTGATGTTTAGTTGGAAATAAGTAATTCAGAACTAAATGCTCTTTTATTTAGAACTAATTATTCATAATTATTTTTATCTTACGTAAAAATGGAGACATCTGTTCTTCCAAGGTTGAAATGAAGTGATAGGAAGATCTTTGTCACAGGAAAAAACACATTGAAACCTAAACCTCTTAGCTTTTCAGGATTTATTCAGATAAAGCACACTGTGGGGCCAGGCATGACTGCTCTCAGGTTTCCTCCTGAGCCTGATTCCCAGGGGAGTGATAATCCTGTCCAAAGGAAAGAACCAATCAGCGATCATTGGTTTACTTTCATTTTCTGGAAATGAAGTGCCAGGAATAGATGGGCTATTCAGATTATACATTAGGTAAAAGGAACTGAGATTTTAATAAGTGTAAGTTAGGATCATTTGGGCTGTGGTATTCTAACAGATCCTTTTAAGAACTCCACATGGGACTTATGAGTTCCTAAGTATGCCTAAGTATGGACACAGATGTGACTTTTGGCACTTATAAAGTCAAAGGTGGATATTGCGCCTTACAGACTTAGGGAGCCTTTACCAGAGACGCCTAAAAAGCCCCAGGTTCAGCCATTGTGCTGCATAGAGTGGAATACAGAACCAGGGACAGAGTATTTAACGTTGATATATACTTGCTAAGGAAACACTAACAATACTGTAACTTTGTTAAAGGACATAGTATTGAAATGGGAAATAGAGATCAGGCTCACATCATCTCAGCTTAATGTTGGGCAACTTTTTCGGATTTCTGTAGTTCCCTGAAAATGTGTCCTTCGTACCCCTAAAGAGATACAAATGCATTTGTAACATTTTTGATTGAATATAAAACCTTTACAGAAATACTTATCTCATGGAAAGGTAAAGCTATTGTTTAAAAATTAGTGGAAATATTTTTTCAATTATATTTAACATGCCTATAAAAATAGTCCTTGTAGGAAATTATTTGATGAGAGCAAAACTATTTTTATTTTATAAACTATTTTGGAGGCCTCTGTTCCTTTCACACTAACCAAACTACTATTAGATATGTACAATAACATTTGTTGATATACATCATTGGCCTCGTTGTTGAACATATTATTTGCAAAGAATCTTAAACTCTGTAGTGCCAGAATGATTTTCATCTGTGCCATATGTTGCAATTAAAAGTAACACACCCTTAGAAAAATCAAATAAGAGCCATCTCCACCCCAGAAGGATACACCAAGTTGCTCACGGTGGATCTTTTCCTCTAAAATGATCTTTTATGTTCTAAAAAGTGAAATCCCCTTTTTCTGTGTTTCTATTATCTACAGCCCATAAAACTGATGTGATTATTATGTTATACTCATCAGATAATACTTTTCTTACATAAATCTTTTGTCGTTCTGACATCTTTCATTACAAAATTTATTTTCTTACCAAAAAGGAACATAACCCAGCATTCCAGGTGTCTGTGTTGACTTTAGTATTCTCTACATGGTGGTCTAGAGAAGCTAATTTTTTTTTTTTTTGTAAAATATAGTAGCTAGAAAATGTTATCTTGGCACTTGTTTTTGTAAATCATTTAGTATAGGCTGTTAGCTTTACTGGTACTTTACGCTTTGATTCGAAGAAGCCCTGTGCAGTTGCCTTATCAAATGGCCAGCTAAATTAAAGATGCTCTTTTGTGTTGTGAATTTCATAGTTCTGTACAGAGCTTGTTTCAACTTACAAAAATAAGTACATTCCACAGAATGCCTAAAGTGCATAATTTTCTTTAAATAATAGTAGGTGAGGGAGAAACATAATGGCTCTAGTTTAATCCCTTATCTGGAGACCTTGTTCAACTTCATAGTCCCTTTCCTTTTGAAGAGAAAAATTCTCCCCTGGCCAAGCATGGTGGCTCACGTCTGTAATCTCAGCACTTTGGGAGGCCAAGGTGAGTGGATCACCTAAGGTCAGGAGTTTGAGGCCAGCCTGGCCAACATGGTGAAACCCTGTCTCTACTAAACATACAAAAATTAGCCGGGTGTGGTGGCGGGCACCTGTAATCCCAGCTTATTCGGGAGGTGGAGGCAGGAGAATTGCTTGAATCCAGGAGGCAGAGATTGTAGTGGGCCAAGATTACGCCATTGCACTCCAGGCTGGGCAACAAGAGCAAAATTCTGTCTCAAAAAAGAAAAATCACAAGGTACATACCTCTCAAGTTTGATAAGTCCATCTTTTGAGTTTTCTTTTAGCTCTTTCAAAAGATTGTAAGGGCAATACATAGTTGTTGTTTTTTTTATTCTCCAGCCCCATATCATACTTGGATATGCCTGTTGGTACCATAAGCCTAAACTGTCCCTCACTGCAATGCCTTTGAGTCAGCAGCAATACTATAGACTAGAAACAAAGAAAATTCAGAATTTGGTATGTGATATGATTGTTCATACAATATGTTATAATAGCAATATTCCAAACAATATGTCCTTCACTGTCTATTGTTTGAAAACTCATGCATCCCAGCATGAAGTAACTGGTAGTTTTAATTTCACTTATTTGGAGATATATTTGAGAATTGCATCTCTTCTATTGAATTTCATTTAGAAGAGATGAACCAGCCAAATATCCAGGAAAGTTTCAAAATATTCTAGTGTTTTTCATCCTTTCCTAGGATGTGCTCTGTATAAAACATTCCTCTGAAAATCTAGTATTTGTAATATCTAATAATTGATCATTTCTATTTTCATTAAATTCTGTAGAAAAAAAATGAATGAATGAAATTCAACTTCATAATTCAGTTCATCAGCTTTTATATCTTGAGAATCTTAACACATTCTTTAAATCTGAAAGAAACCAAGCTGGATTTTGCAGTGCATATGTTTGCTAGCTTCCCACATCCTGAACCATGTCAAAATTTGGTTATATTTAGTTACATATAATTTAATGCAAAGAAATTCTCAGTTACTTAATGTTCTGTTTATTTATGAGTGCCTATCAGGAACACTAATAGGAATGCCATTCAACCGGTGTCTTCTCCTGCCCCTCTCCCAGCTGTTAAATTAGTACTTTCTTCTTCATTGGCTTTCTGAAATGTCCTGAGTAAAGTAGAAAAGCAACCTTTGTATGGATGTGGGGATATTTAATACTATGTATCTTGTTTCATTTTTTTCTAGGGTGTATTAATATTTATTTTTCTCTAATGTCTGCTCCATTTTCTTAAAATATTTTCCAGTTAATAGTTAGTTGCTGTATTTCCCAGCTGAAGTGAGAAAACCAAGAGAAAACAACACAGATTTGGACAGAGGAGATAGAGTTAGATGCTTAAAGGAGTCAGCCAGTCACCCAGAAGGAGAATCACATGTGTAACTGATGTAGGGGTTTAAGCCTTCTTTTACTTTCGCTAAAATCAGTCTACTAACTCTTCCACCAACCTTTGCATCAAACACTTAGGTAGCTGCCTGATTAGTAGGGGGCCCCTTGAAGGGGGAAAAAAAAACTTTTTAAAATTTAAATGTCTTGGTTTTGTTTTATCTTCTGGGAAAGAACACTTTTACTTGATTAGCAAGATGATTATATTATATAACTTGCCCTTAAAAACACTCCCAAATACTGACTCCTTTGCTCCAATTACAAGTGAGAGAGTGAAGAAATTCTGTTGTATGATTTGAACACTATTAGGTTTGTATGTGTGTTTAATTGGAAGAATTTTATATAGAGTATCTCTGCTTCTTTTGTTTCCCTGGGTACCACACAACCAAATACACATTGAGATTTCAAGAAATAATGATGACAGCCAGAAGGCCAGACCACAGCTCTGCAGCCTGTTTCCTACCACCAGATATGAAACTCTTCCTCATTACCATGCTGATAGTCACACTGAACTAGAACTGTCCCAACACATACTTCCTCTCTCATAGTGGCTTCCATTTAACACTGGCAAAGCCCTTTACCTTAGCAAATTCTTTATCTTTCAAAAGTGACCAAAATGAGGACTTCAACCTTGGTTGCTCCTCAATAGAGATGCTGATCTTGAGTTGTAATGAGAAAAGTGGACATACAGATTTTAGTGACTGCAGTCAGCTCTCTGGCATTCCTTTCTCAGTTTGCATCTAGAAGACTACAATATGTCAAGCTTATCTCCACCTGAATTTGCTGCCTGCTATAAAAACATTTCATTAATATATCCCATTCTTCCTACCTCCATCTCTGGTTTGTCATCAGTGGTATTCTGAAAAGTTTAAGAAAAAAGAATCATTGAGTAGAAAGTGAATATTTTAAGTTATTTTCCTTTTTCACTGGCAATTAGTTAACATGTAAAATCTTTTCCATTAAAGTGTATAACTTTTAATAACTATATATTATATATGGGATAAAATATATGGACTGAATTGTGAGAATATAAATGCATCGAGAGACTCTGGTGTCATGAAAGCACAAGAATAAGGCTGGAGATGGTCCCAGATCCAAGATGTCCTAAAAGCCTTTTGTATCAGTTTCTCTATTTTTGGTATTTTGCATAATGCATGGATCCTTAGTTCAAATGAGGGACACAGTTTCTCAGTCAGCCCCACTTCTTTCTTTCCAACTCCTACCTTTCCCTTGCAGAGGAGGTAGTAGAGATTCTGAATTATCTATTTTTATGAATTCTATTATTTTGTCCATGGCATCTCTAATGAAAACAGGTTCTAGAATAAAGGAGTTGATTAGTCTGAACAGTACTAATTAACTACAAAAAAGGTAGTGATCAGACTCTTCCTCTATAAACTATGACCAATTAGATGTTTCCATAATTCCATGTATTATGTATAGTACACTCTATAAATGTAAATGTAATGCTTGTCTAAAAAGTGCAATTTATTGTACATTGTCCCAACAAATGTTTACTTTTATAATTGTTATGAACTTGAATTGGATTAGTATTTTGTTTTTATGTGTGAATGAAGCCTTGTGAAATACACAAATGCAACTGAGAAGGTAACAAGGTGACTGTTTTTGTGAGCCAGTGATGTTCTCAATGCTTTGTGTTGCCCCTTTGGCCCCATTAAGCAGTAATAAACATTTGTTCTGAAGTCCATGTATGTCTTTTTTATTTTTTTACTTGACTTTATTCTGACTCATTTGAACCCAATGTTTATGTAACACTTCTTACACCTGACACTAGACTCCAGTCAACTTAGAAAACAATATATACCCTGCAAAAATGATATCCTGTGCAGCACCACCACAAAGTGCCTTATTTTCCTCTCTACTGAGGTTCCTTGATTCCAAGTAACAGAAACCCTTGCAAGCTAGCTTAATAGTAGTAATTTTAAGAGGCAATTAACCAAAAGGAAATAGGATATCTGTATCATAGGTCCCAAAGGCCAAACACTTGGGCCTGAACTGGCACTAGGACAAGGGGCTGGAATGCTATCAGGACCCTGAAAGCAATTGTTCCCATAATTGTGCTTCTGCTTGTCCTTCCAGATGACACTTACCTGCTTCATTCTTCTCTCTGAAAACAGGCTTTCTCTGCTTCTAAGTACACAGCTACCAAGTTTACATATCCTCTCTTCAAACTACCAGCAGAAGACTGCCATCTCAATTGTTCCAATCACAAGTTCTGGAAAAAAATATGATTGGCTAATCCTGGGTCAGGTAGCTGCTGTTAGTCCTTTAAGGTACAGCAAGGTAGGAGATATATAATTCAAACTAAACTTCAGAGGCACTTATGAAAGTGGAGATTGTGTGCAGAGAATCCCAATCATATCTCATTTGCACTTGCATTTTGTTCTGGGAATCCACGGAACCCAAGTGAAATACCAAGAGATTTGTCAGCTTCTCTTGGAATTCGGCATGTATTAAAAAATAATAAAAGACTGTAAGATTACAGATTTTGGTCAAATTCAGACCACAGACATCTTTCATTTGGCCATGTGGTGTTTTCTGTTTGTTTTCTGAGATGGTCTTGCTCTGTCACCCAGGCTGGAATGCAGTGGCATGATCTCAGTTCACTGCAATCTCCACCTCCCAGGCTCAAGTGCCTCCCGCTTCAGCCTCCCAAGTAGCTGGGACTACAGGCAAGCACCACCAAGCCTGGCTAATATTTCTATTTTTTTACAGAGACAAGGTTTTGCCATGTGGCCAGGCTGGTCTCAAACTCCTGAGCTCAAGTAATCCACTTGCCTCAGCCTCCCAAAGTGCTGGGATTACAGGCATCAGCCACCATGTCCGGCCCCCTCTGGTATTTTAAACAATGTGAAATTTTACATAAAAAGTAAAACAAAATCAGAAGTGCTCACTTCAACAGCATATACACTAAAACTGTAATCTACAGAGAAGACTGGCATGTCCCCTGCAGAACAATGACACACAAGTTAATTAAGCATTCCATATTTTGCACAGTCCCCAGAAGGTCATTTCTTTATCTGCTTACAAGCCCCAAGAAAAGAGTATGAGTCATAGCAAAAAAAATTAAAAATTCAAAATATCCATTGAATTTGGCAGTTAGGAAATCAGGAGTAAGCTTGACAGGTACAGTAACTGGGGGAAGCAGAAAGGCTGCCTGCAATAGGACAATTGAATGAGAAATAATTTCATTTTGAAAAGAAAATTATTCCAAACTTTGGAAACAAGGCAAAAAGGTGAGTGGCATGTCCTTTCAGTGTCAAACCAAGGACTACGGGATTGTACTTTGTTCATTTCATTGTTTACTATTGATTTAAAAGTCCTATACTGAATCTATACAGTAACTTCTAGATTTCTGTCCAATAAGAATGCAAATCCCTACTTCCTTCCCAGTGGAATAGATAACACCAAAAGTTATAGTTTATTACCCTGTGACACATTAACAGGTTTGTATCTAACCTTCCCACCTTATACTAACATTACATTGTTAAATTGCCTATAAATACCTGGCTACTCAAATACACTCTCAACCAATGAGTTGAATAAAGTATTTATCACATGTCCATTTATATTTGCATAATATTGTCTGGAAAAGCCTCCCTTAGTGTTACTTCTGAAAGATCTAAATATAGTGAAGAAATGATCTGTGTGATGAACTGGAGGAAAAGGATTACAAGTGGAGAGAAAGCTGGGTACAGACTTGGAGGCAAGAGCAAACCCAGTGGGTTCAATGAATAAGAAAAATGCCAGACTGTTTAAATCAGGGAAGGGGGGACGGAAGAGTGGTGAGAGATGGGTTCTGACGTGAAGCTCATAAAGGTGAGATAAGATACATAAAACACTCAAGTTCACAGTAAGGAGTTTGTACTTTATTCTAAGCCTAATAGGAAGCTGTTAGAGGTTTTTAAGCAAAGGGATATAATGATCTGAAAATATATTGCTAGCTGCTCTGTGGAAAACTAACTCTAAAGGCACAATGGGGAAGCAGAGAAACCAGTTAGGAAGCTAAAATTTCAGACAAAATAATGATGGCTTGGACCTGGGTGTGTAGGGTAAGAAGTATCTTTTCCTTCTACCCATTTTAGGCTCATTGGCTTGGGATGCTGTAACAAAAGACAAATTAACAAGAGAAAAGCATAAATATTGTTAGTTTTACATAACATGGAAACTTCATAAAGAAATGAAGACCCAAATAAATAGTTAACCTTAGTGTTCTTTAGAGTAGGTTTGAAGAAGAATGAAGAATTGTGGGAAAATGTGATGGGGCTAAAAGACTGTGATCTAAGGGTAATAAACTGGGGGAAACTTAGCAAGGCCTGATGTTCAGGTTCATCTCTACGTTTCTGTGTTTTCAGAGATAAAGATATTACTTTTATTCTAGGTATAGACAGGGCAACTCTCACATGAGGGTATTACGTCCTGCTTCAGGGCAGAAGGGTGCAAGAAAGTTAGAGACATTCCTGCATATGTTCTTTCTCAAATTCCTTCAGTTTAAAGTATTCAATACGTCTAGGTGCCATATTTGTGGGTAGCATGCCCCAAACCTCGTCAGGTGGTAGAAGCAGAGGTTGTGAGAAGTCGTTTAATTCGCTACATATTTTGAAGATTAAGCCAGTAAGGCTTGCTATATGATAAGATGTAAGGCCTGAGATAGAAGACTCACCTGTGACTCCTTAGCCTGAGCAATTAAGAGAATGAGGTGACTGTTCACTGCACTGGGTCAAGCTTTCACTCGGTACAGTGCAATATTTGTTTTTATTTAATTATGTACTTAATAATTCCAGGCTATTGGGTGGCCACTTAAAAAAATACGATAAAATACACAGCTCTTAAGGAGTTCATCCCATGAACTTTGACAATTGTATGTATGGGTGTTAATATTTCTATTACCTTGGCAAATTTCCCCCCACCCACGCCGGGCCTTAAGTATAATCTATAGAAGAAACTACGTACATAAAAATACGTTTACAACTTAATTTCTAAAGTGAACCCACCTATCTATAATCAGTGTCTAAATCAAGTAACATCACCGGAACCTCAAAAGCCCCCTGGTGGCTCTTCCATGTCATTTTCCTTCCCACTATGCTCATTAACACCACGGGCTAGTTTTTAGACTTCATTTAAATGGAACCACACAATATGAACTCTTCTGTGTCTGGCTTCTTTCCCTTAATGTCATTTTTTGTATGAAATTCACGCATGTTGCGCTTGGGTAATTTATTTTTTTACTGGACTTCCGATTCTTTATTACTGATAATGGTCAGCCTCCATTTTGCTAAGAGCTTTTTTTTCTCTCCGAGTTGCTGATTCTAGCCTTGGGCGATCTATAAAGCTGAGTGCTCGCTAAGTGACCTCTCAGGGGTCGCCGCCTTGGACGATCAATAAAGCCGAGCGCGGGCTATGTGATCTCTCAGGGGTTGTTTCCAACCGTGTTGTTGACATCTTGAGCCTGCCAAGGACTAGAATAACCTGAAAACTAGGCTTCTCTGGGGTCTCGCCGAGGGGCAGCGTTAGAACCAGAAGAGAACATTGTCCCCAGAAGACATTTTACCATTTTCTTTGATGGTAAACAGGCTCACTCATACCGAATCCAAACCCAGGCGAGAGCTATGGACTCTTGAAATGGTCGGTGAAAGGGGCGAAAGCACCAGGAAATTATGCTTCAACAGTCCACGACAGAAGGGAGGGTCTGAAACTGGCGAAACACCGGCCCTTTTGTTAGGGCCTTGACCTGGGCTTCCGCCACGGGGCCGGGTCACGTGGCCAACGCAGCTCCACCTCCTACCGCGGCCAGTGATGACGCCACCAGGTCTGAGCGGATAGACCGCGGTGACATCTCCACTGCGGCGGACTCACTGAAAGTCAAACCGCTACCATTAGGAGTCCTCCACGCTTAACATATCCATTCTTTCTCGTTTGAACATAATCAGGCTGCTCCTTCTCCCCATTTTCTGCCTTCTCGCGGAGGCTGAGAGACTAGCCTTACACAACATGGCTGCCTGGTGTGTTTGGTGTCCTAGAGCGGACGGAAGCAGGTGACTCTCTACTCAACTTCCGACTTAGACTCCGAAAATTGGTACGTGATTTCCGGGGTGGGTTAAGGCAGCGGTTCCGAGCTGCGACTGCGCAGCCTGGCCTAGCGCGGTCAAATTACAATACATAAGGTTGTCGGGGCGGAGAGGAAGACATTACTCTTCTCGGACTGCCGGTTCGCTCGCGAGACTTGAGCGTTGCTAGGAGATTCGCCAGGCGGGCGGAGCCAGACTCGGCGGGGCGGGGAGGGGCGGGGCTAGACTCTGCGAGGCGGGGAGGGGTGGGGCCAGGCTTGGCGGGTGGAGCGTGCTCGCGGTGGGCGGTGGCGGTGGCGGCGGTGGCGGCGGCGGCCTCGCGAAGGTTCCAGATCCGTCGCGTGCGGGAGGCGGGCCGCGATCTCGCGTAGGGTCGGTGTGCGCGCGGGCTGCGGCGCCGCGACTCGTGCGAGTGGGCGTCTGCGCTCGGTTTGAGGGCTCGGCGCGGCGTTTCCTGTTCCCTCCTCTACGCGGCTGCACCTCGGGCCTTCGGCTTGATCCAGCCTCCCATGGCTTCAGAAGACGTAAGTGGTTCGGCCCCATCTTCCTCATGCTCCCCGGCTGGAGCTGCAGCGCCAGCCTCCCGCCCCACCGCCGTTTCCGTGGGCTGAGCCGCCCTGCGGCGACCCGGTGCCGCGGCAGTCGGCGCGCCGCCTTCCCTGGGGGACGCCTCACTCTCCCCTTCCTGCGCGGTCGGCTCCCCGCTCTTCACCTCGGCTTGGCACCCCACCCGCCTGCCGGGCCGGAGCGGGAGTGTGCGGCGATTCTCCGTGCAGGCGATGCGGGGAGTGGGTCTGAGCGAGCGGCCCCCTGCGCGTGTTCCTCAGGTCCTTTCTGCGCTGGTTTCCCAGCCAGAGGACAGGAAGCTTCATTGAAGCAAAGCTGGGTGCAAACATGAGTGTCGTTTATGGTAGAGGGCGGTTGGAGGGTGAGAAGTTTTCGGTGCTAGCACTTGAATTCTCTTAGTCATGTTTTCTCTACACACGAGGAGCTGTGTTACTCTGGGCAAGTTGTTGAGGTTTTCAGTGTCACAGTAGCATCCATTTCATAGGGTTGTTGAAAAGTATGATTTCTAGGTGTTTCAACCAGTGATTGGCAAATAGCAATCTGCTGTATGTGCTTTTTAAAATAAATAACTTGGAAAGTTAGTTGTAATTAATAGTAAGAAACCCAATGGCCTGTGTTAAAGCTCCGTAAACTCTGAACGTTGGAGAATTAAATTTTATGGAGACTTAGTTTGCTCAGTTAGAAAATGGGAATGATAGTACTTGTATTGCTCATTTCCTGGCCTAAGTGGGAGGTGAAGACGGGACAGTTATTCACAGTTAAGTGTTGGGTGTGCATTAACTAGATTTGCTTTATGAAAACAAGTACTGGGAAATCCCAAGCTTTTTTTTTTTTTTTTTTTTTAAACTCAAAATCTTTTCTTTAAATGAGGAAGAACTATGAGATTTGTGTGTTCTAGTCTTAATCTAGGTATCCTGTGACAAGTCTTTTAAGGTAGGTCTTGGATACATGTGCCCCTAGGAGAGAACTTCACAGTCATGCAGGTGGATAGCTCAGTATTAGTCCTCTTGAGAGTAGAGAATGTTCTCAGTTTAGGTACTTAGAAGTAGACATTTAAAAAAAATAATAAAAAAAATAAAAATAAAAAAAAAGAAGTAGACATTTAAGGGCACTTCATTTTTGTTTTGTTTGAGATAAAATTCAAGTTTTTAACCATTTTAAAGTGTACAATTCAGGTATTTTGTTTTAAGTATATTCAGTGTAATGCAGCCATCACCATTGTCTAGTTTCAGAACATTTTCATCACTCCAAAAAGAAACCATTTAGTGTCTTTTAAACAATTGCTTCCCATTCCCCCCTCAGCCCCTGACAACTACTCATCTTATACTTTATGTGAATTTGCCTATTCTAGGCATTTCATATAAATGGAGTCACGCTGTATGTGGCCTTTTGTTTTTTGGCTCCTTCAACTTAGCACTAACATTTTCAGGTTCATCCATGGTGTAGTGTGTATTAGTACACATGCTCTTAATGGCTAAATAATATTCTATTATATGCGTATGGCACATGTTTATCCTTTCATCCGTTTATGGACATTTATTTCCACTTCTTTTTTTGAGATGGAGTCTCGTTCTGTCGCCCAGGCTGAAGTGTAGTGGCGCAGTCTCGGCTCACTGCAATCTTCGTCTCCCAGGTTCAAAGGATTCTCCTGCCTCAGCCTCCTGAGTAGCTGGGATTACAGGCGCGCACCACCATCCCCGGCTAATTGTTGTATTTTTAGTAGCGACGGGGTTTCACCACGCTGGCCAGGCTGGTCTCGAACTCCTGATCTCAAGTGATCTTCCCGCCCGCCTCAGCCTCTGAAAGTGCTGGAATTACAGGTGTGAGCCATGGCGCCCTGGCTTATTTCCACTTCCTGACTAACTTCCTGACTAACATAAAAAATAATGCTGCTGCGAGTGCTGTGTACAAGTTTTTTGTGTGGATGTGTTTTCAGTTCTCTGGGGTATATCACCTAGGAGTGGAATTACTGGTTCATATGGTAACTTTTTGAGAAACTGTTAGACTATTTCCAGAGTGGTTGCATCATATTCCCACAAGAAGTGTTTGAAGCTTCCAGTTTCTCCACATCCTTATCAACATTTGAGTTCTATTTTTCTTTTTTTGGTTTATAACACCATCCTGCTGGGTGTGAAGTGGTATCTTGGGAATTTGATATGCGTTTACCCAATGATGATGTTGAGCATCTTTAATGTTCTTGGTGTCCATTTCTGTATCTTTGGAGAAACGTGTGTTGAATTCCTTTGCCCATTTTTGAGGCACATTGGTGTTAATGCCTCCTAGTGAAAAATTAGGAAATAGGAAGATAGAGCTTGAATGCGTTATGGGTAGGGATAAAAGGGAAATAAAATTTTTATATACGTAAAACAAATATATGCCAAGAAGGCGAGGAAAATTACATGATAAATTAGATAAGAAACTATCTAGGACATCTTAAAGTATTTGTGCAGAAAAAGCAGATCTTTGCTGGTTTCAAGTCTACCAACAACAGAACTGAGGAAATGTCTCAGTTTTAAGTTTTTTCAGTGGATACTTTATAATGAAAAGAGTAATTTAGAGCCAAAACTGGCAATAAAGAGGGCTTGGGAATTCAGCCATTGGGGGAATCCCTTGCCTAAGTTGAATTACTTTTCTTATTCTGCTAAAGCATTCCTATTTCAGTAAAAAAGCAAAACCTCGTGCTTAGATTTATTATATTTCACTTTATATTTCAATATTTTATGAATTAGGAATTGTAGAATCAGCGTTTTTTTTTGAAACCATTAAAATAAAAGTATTATTTTGAACTAAAATATCTTGGTTCTATGCTCAAAAGACGAGTTTGCAAGAGTTTTTGTTTTTTTTTTTTTTTGAGACGGAGTCTCGCTCTGTCACCCAGGCTGGAGTGCAGTGGCCGGATCTCAGCTCACTGCAAGCTCCGCCTCCCAGGTTCACGCCATTCTCCTGCCTCAGCCTCCCGAGTGGCTGGGACTACAGGCGCCCACCACCTCGCCCGGCTAGTTTTTTGTATTTTTTCGCCAGAATGGTCTCGATCTCCTGACCTCGTGATCCGCCCGTCTCAGCCTCCCAAAGTGCTGGGATTACAGGCTTGAGCCACCGCGCCCGGCACAAGAGTTTTTGTCATAGTAATATGAGCTGTTCTTGGAAGGGGAGAGTGTGGACAAGAGGGTTGGGCAGAGTTGAACTTTTTTGTTTTTTGATACTAAGTTTTGCTCTTGTTGCCCAGGCTGGAGTGCAATGGCGCGATCTTGGGTCACTGCAACCTCTGCCTCCCGGGTTCAAGCAGTTCTCCTGCCTCAGCTTCCTGAGTAGCTGGCATTACAGGCACATGCCACCATGGCTGCCTAATTTTTGAATTTTAAGTAGAGACAGGCTTTCGCCATGTTGGTCAGGTTGGTCTCGAACCCCTAACCTCAAGTGATCCACCCGTTTGGCAAAGTGCCGGGACTACAGGTGTGAGCCACTGCACCGGGCCAGAGTTGAACTTTTTATACCATGTCATCTGTTATAGATAGGCAAAACTAGGGCATCTGAGTTAAGTGAGATAATAAAAGACTTGTAGTGAAAAAGAAAAGAATGTTACTGCATTTTATAAGACTATTAAGAAACAAAGGCTTTCAGACTCTGTTGTGCGTCTGATATTCTGAGTTATAAAGCACTAAAAGACTTTTAAATTGAGCTTTTGATATAATCAAGCTGTGACAAGATTTTTTTGGTCAAGTTGCTAGTATCAAGCTAGAGTGTAAAGTTACTGCAAGAAGTGAAACAGCTGTTTGGAAAGATCTTGTGTATTTGCAGTATGTCAGAGGGTAATTGGGGGAAAAAAACTTAGGCTCAATAATTTTCTAACATTGTCTTCTTGAATTTCATAAAATGTTGCCTCTATCTCTAGAAAGTAAAAAGAAGTAGACTTTAATAGATGATGGATTGGCCTGAGAAGAAAATGAGAACGTGGTGGCTTTTTCAAAAGATAATTTCCAAGAGTATGTTGCATTTTGGGTCTTTTGTCACCTTCTATGCAACCAACTCCTACACTTCTGGCTGTAAGACTGACCCAGCTTCAGAGCAAGACTTTTCCTCAGAAGCAGAAATTTGTTTTTTTGTTTGTTTGTTTTTTTAAATATTTTGTCTAAAAAATTCAGACTTTTTTTATTTGAGGTATTTGAGGTGGGAAGATCAATGAAGACCAATCAGTGACAGAAAATGGAGCATTCATTACCTCAGTAAAGTTTGCTATATAGCATTTTGCCATGGTCACTGCGTGTTCTCTCATCTCTTAAATATTTTAAAAGTGTCTAACATCTAATGACACTCGGATTAGATGTTAAAGGAAATCTATGAATCCCTTGTCAAAAAAAAAAAGTCTTTGTTTTACTTCTTAAGTCGCAGATGTTTCTTGTAAATATTTTAAAGCAAATATAAACTGGAAAATTTGGGTTTGATTACCTATTTATTGTTTGTTCAAGATTGTTCAAAGTTTTCCTTTTGGGAAAAAAAAAGGAAGCTTGAGTTAATAAGCCAGAGGGAAGAACTGAAGTTGCAACTCAATCCTAGAAAATTTAGGTGAACCTCTTAATTCTTAGTGCTTATTTCAGTAAGTTGAAAAGAGTGATAAGCACAATATCAAGCCCTTTCCTTACTGATCATAGCTAACTTATTTTTTGTCTTAACACAGCTACAGAAAGATCTAGAAGAGGTAAGGGTATTGCTGGAAAAGGCTACTAGGAAAAGAGTATGTGATGCCCTTACAGCTGAAAAGTCCAAGATTGAGACAGAAATCAAGAACAAGATGCAACAGAAATCACAGAAGAAAGCAGAACTTCTTGATAATGAAAAACCAGCTGCTGTGGTTGCTCCCATTACAACGGGCTATACAGTGAAAATCAGTAATTATGGTATGACTTGCTTCCCTATAGCCAGTTTTGCCTCCGAGCAACCTATTCCTCATAGGGATCTAACAAATTCATCTTTAAATGAGTTTTGAGTCTGTGTTTTTGGTGGCTTGGAGGAAGACCCATCAGTTTTTATTTAATAAAACTTTCTTTAGATATAAATAGGAAAGGATACATTCTAGAAGCTGTTAACAAGAGTAAGGTGATTTACTACAAAGATGAGGAGTAGCAACAAGGAAGGAATTTATTCTGAAATTATTCAGTATATATGAGGTACCGCTTTGGTGGTGGTGGTGGTTTTTAATCATGTTTTATGTTTCACTCTGCCAACCACTACAATTAACTGAGGAGAGGAATCCAGTTAAATTCAGGAAATATTTTTGAGCACCTAATGTATATCACTATTGTGCTTAGACTTACGGATACACAGCAGTGACAAAGACCTAATCCTTTCTCATGGTGTGGCTGGGACATAGACGTATAACTCCTAACATAACAATGTATTAGGAAAACAGTATGAGCAAAAACTGTTTTCCTTCAATGGTGTATATAGTTTTTTTGTTTTAGCGGCAGTGCAACTTGAATGAGAGTGATGAGCGCTCAATGGAGCAAGGACAGTCTGGTTTTTCTTTGTGCTAATAATATCTAGCACATAATAGGTAACATAGCTGAGGAAATAATTCTGGAGGTGAGGAACAGGGAGAATTAGATTTGAGTGTGAACAAGGGTGAGTTGTGTGTTCAACAAGTCAAAAAGGAAGGGAAGGACATGAATAGAGGACATGAATAGAGACTTGGAAGGCATGATCTATTTTGAGTATTGTTATAGTGAAAAGCATGTGTATGTCGTGCTTAAGAGATGTACTATATAGTACTATATGAAATTGTACCGTGTACTCAGTTGAGTATGGGAAACTGGTCTGAAGGTGTTTAGGATTATGGCATTTTAACCAGGAACATAGATTTGTATTGAGGGAGAAACTTGTCAATCTGGAGGATGTACTGACTGGGAAGAAACTATTAATAAATGAAGTTCTCTGGAACCCTCTAGGGCATTTTTTTGATCAACACTATGTTTCTTTTTAATTTTCGTGGGTATATAGTAGGTGTATGTATTTATGGGGTACATGAGATGTTTTGATACAGGCATGCAGTGTGAAAACACGTCATGGAGGATGGGGCATGTTTCTATTCCGTAGGACTAAGTGAGGAAGAGTCAGGGATATGTATGTATGTATTCTTGATAAACAGAAGATGCTTTTTGTGATGTTTTTTATTTTCTACAAATATGATGGTATTTTGTGAAGTGTATATGTCTTGTATGTGGACAGTTCTTCTAGGTTAGAGACTTGCTGGTAGTTTGATAATACATACGGAAATGGCATTTAATAGATACCAGTAGGTTTGTCAGATTTGGATGAAGAATTGGAGTCATTTACATTCTGCTTTGCCCTGGAAAGGAATTAAGAGCGCTAGGATTCTGTTTGTTATACTACTTAGAGAAGTAGAAATGGTTATGGAATTAGACAGTATTGATACTTAGCCATCCAGCTTAGTGGAGAGGTACCGATATTTAGATGTAGGACAAAACTGTTTCCATAAAAGCAGTAAATGAACTAATCTTAAAGAATGTATTTAGTGATCATATTTTTATTCTGAGGGAAAAAAAAGAGCATAGGCTTTGTATTCAGAAACCTGGATTTGAATCTGAATTCTATCACTTGTTAGATGCCTAACTTTGGGTAGAGTACTTAATTGCTTTGAGGCTCCTTTTCTCAACCTAGAAAATTTCTTGGGTTTCAAATTTTTGTATGACTGGATTTTCATAATTTTACTTTCCTGAGTTATGAGCCATCTGCGTTTGCCGTTCTAGAGATAGTTTCAGAGACTTACTTATGTCCCATCTTTTGTTGTCGTTGCCAGGATGGGATCAGTCAGATAAGTTTGTGAAAATCTACATTACCTTAAGTGGAGTGCATCAAGTTCCCACTGAGAATGTGCAGGTGCATTTCACAGAGAGGTGAGTTCTCATTGTGTTGGGGAAAACGGTGATCATTAACAGTCAACATTGCCTTATCTTGAGACTCTTTTTCTTAGCAGTTTTTAAAATTCTTCTTAAATTTATTATTAATTATCCTTTACAACTACTTTGAAGAGGTGAGCATTAACTGGCCAAATGCACACCCTGAAATAAAGCCAGCAGCTTTTTTTCCACTCTTCCGGAGTAAGAATACCTTTCATAGAACTAGAAAGATGATGTATTCACCATTGTGTTGCAGGTCATTTGATCTTTTGGTAAAGAATCTAAATGGGAAGAGTTACTCCATGATTGTGAACAATCTCTTGAAACCCATCTCTGTGGAAGGCAGTTCAAAAAAAGTGAGTGTGCTTTTTTCGGTCGTAATATTCTGAAACCTTACCAGATTGAACCTAGCTGATTTAGAATTGAGATGAACTGGAATGAATTTGTCCTGTAACAGGGACCACTGCCTGTTCTGTGAATGTTTTATTGGGACATAGCCAGGCTTATTTGTTTGTGTGTTGTTTGTGGCTGCTTTTGTGCTACAATGGCAGAGTTAAGTGGCTGCAGCAGACCACATAAGGCCCTAAATGAAACCTAAATATTTACTCTGTGGTCCTTGAGAGAGAACATTTGCCAACTCCTTTTGTAGAAGAATAGGCTATTGTAAGAATACTCCATTAAGATCAGGAAGGAAGTAAACGTTTGAAGGTAGTTAAGAGTGAGACTTGAGTTTTATGCCAGGTTTACTGCTTAGTGTTTGTGACCTTTGGCAGCTTAATCACTCTGTGCCTCAGTTTCTGCATTTATGCAATAGTAATAATTTATTTCGCAAAGTTGAAATGATAACACTGAAGTGCAATACCATATGTAAAGTGCTTAAATTAATGGTAGTGTTAGCATTGTGCATAATACTGGTATACATAAAAGGAGGTCTTAAGCACTTAGCCTCCTTGGAGTTAGAAGCAGCTATAAAAATAAGGAAAAAACTACCCTTTATAATTTTTACTAAATCAGATAGTCCCTCTTTTCTGCCTAATTTGAATAAATGAAGTTTAATGCATTAGGTATATAGACATGCCATTCTGCCATCTGTTTTTATAATACATAATTAACAGCTTACAGGTGATACTCAAATATAGTTGGATTCACTGTCTTCCTGCACCCTTCTGCATCCACTAGTCCCGTACATAGAGTACCAAAAGATCCCTAGAAGTCGTATTGATCATTGTTTAAAGACCTGTACGTTGCCCTTCTTTCACACTTTCCGAATGCCTCACCTTGCTCCATACTGCCTTATGTGACTTGGTTTCTTGCCTATCCTCGACCCCTCTTATTATATTACTATCTCTTTGTCACTAAAATCCAGCCACTCCTCCTGCTCCTCAAACACACCAAGATCATCCCATCTTGGAGCCATTCTACGTGGCTCTGCCAACTGCCTTCTGACCTTAGGCTTCAGCTCAGATTTTGCCTCAGGGAGACCTTCCTAATGAAGTTCCTGCTCCCACCCCCATTAACACCTGCTTTGTCTTGCCAGCACTTTCTAGGATATGACGGTATTCAAGTTTTACTTACTTATGGTCTTTTCATGCCATGAATGTTCAGATTTTGGCCTATTCATACAAGTATTACTAGCACCCCAAATAAGTCTATACATACTATGGACTTGATTAATTAAATAATTGTTTTCTAAATTTTCATGCTTATCTCCATGTCTTCTAAGCTGTATTTGTTTTCCTGCTTTTCTTCCAGGTCAAGACTGATACAGTTCTTATATTGTGTAGAAAGAAAGTGGAAAACACAAGGTGGGATTACCTGACCCAGGTTGAAAAAGAGTGCAAAGAAAAAGAGTGAGTCTACTTTCATTTGTTAAAGAATTCTAGTGTATTGTTTGAGATTATGGATTTTTAAGTTTGTCTTTATGGATAATATATTTCTGCTTTCAACCGTCAGAAACTACCTGAAGAGGGCGCGTCCAGCAAGTTGCTTTTTAAGGTCTTTGTAGTTAACAGTTGGCTCTTTAGTGTGGTTCTTAACCCTAGGCACTTCTATAGAAATACTGTGCCCATTCCCAGATACTCTGTTTCAGTAGTTCGAGAGAGGCTCAGATACCCCTGTATGTTTTAAATTTCTCAGATGTTTGTGATACGTAGTTGTTCTCATTGTCACTGGTTTAGAGTGAAAAAGATAAAATATTTTTATCCTTCTTAATAATGACCTTTTAAAAATGTTTATTCAATGATACTTGCATTCTAGGTCAGTTCATCTTCTAGAGGTACTAATTCAAGACTCAGGTCCAGATCTGTGTATCTCAAGCTTAAGAGGAGAGCTTTTCTAATTATAAAATACATGAGCTTCAGGGTACATCCATGTGTAATGTTTGTGATTTTCCATCAATTTTTTTTTTCCAAATTATGAGGGAAACATGCTTTTAAAAAATGAAAACAAGTTAGAAAATCCAATCCTTACTTATTTTACCTGTCCAGGCAGGGTGTCTCATGCCTGTAATCCTAGCATTTTGGGAGGCCGAGGCGGTGGATCACCTGAGGTCAGGAGTTTGAGACCAGCTTGGCTGACATGGTGAAACTCCGTCTCTACTAAAAATACAAAAATTAGCCGAGCATGGTGGCACGTGCCTGTAATCCCAGCTACTTGGGTTGCTGAGGCAGACGGAATTGCATGAATCTGGGAGGAGGCGGAGGTTGCAGTGAGCCAAGATCGCACCACTGCACTCCAGCCTGGGCGACAGAGCAAGACTGTCTTAAAAAAAAAAAAAAAAAAAAAAAAAACATGGGAAATCCCTGTGCCTAAAAATAGCCCCTTACTATTTTGATGACCTCTTTCATGCACCAAGTGTGTGCATGCTTGGTAGGTGTGTGTTGTTTTCATTAAGATGAACTTAGGCGTGCCGTTTTGATTGTGAATCTCTTTGGATACACTGTCTTCCCTCTTATCCCTCTACTTCCTGCCAGTGTTAACAACCTGAATTATAGTATCTTCCCTCGTGCCTTCATTTCTCCATTGTTGTATATGTTTTCTTTTTAAAGGAAGCCCTCCTATGACACTGAAACAGATCCTAGTGAGGGATTGATGACTGTTCTAAAGAAAATTTATGAAGATGGAGATGATGATATGAAGAGAACCATTAATAAAGCATGGGTGGAATCAAGAGAGAAGCAAGCCAAAGGAGACATGGAATTTTGAGACTTTAAGGTCCTTTTGGGAACTGTGATGTGATGTGGAAATACTGATGTTTCCAGTAAGGGAATATTGGTGAGCTGCATATATAAATTTGACAGATAGCTATTTACATAGCCTTCTAGGTAAAGGCAGTGAATTCTCCATTTCCTACTGGAGGATTTATTTAAATAAAATTTGCTTATTAAACACTCCTGCAAAGATGGTTTTATTCGTACCCTGGTCATTTTGTTCAAGGAAGGGTTATAATTGCATTCTCATGTGAAATATAAAAAGCAAGTCTTGCCCAATAAAAACGCTACATTGTGTGTATTTTTTGTTCAGCTAAGAATTGGAGAAGTATTTGCTTGCCTTTAGGTTACTGACATCAGCTTCCACCAGTGTAAAAATTGAGTAAACCTGAAGTTTTGCATAAAATGCAGATCGGTACCTGTGCTTGAAGGTTGCTGTAGAGCATCTGACCCCTTATTAACACCTTAAGCAATGTGTGTGCCATGCATTACCATGCATTAATTCAATCACAGGTGTTTCTATCTAGATTGAAATATGTTTGTCAATGAATATAGAATAGAAACTAAATCTAAACATGACAATAGACACACATCTTTGTATGGTACCAATTAGTTTTGCTGTGGATCAGATGGTTTATGACAGTAATAACCATAAAGCAAAAAATAATCTGAAAGCCCATCTATTCCTATGCTCAATAAAGTTAAGTTTTTCTTCATTAGAACAGTTTTATGATTTATTTGTCTAGGAGTATGTCAGAAAAATCAGGCTTCTAGTAGGAATTATTCCTATTGCCCCTGAAGTCAGGACCGCTGCCTGTGATCTCTATTACTATATTTTACTGGAGGTATTAACCAACACAGTTAGATCAGAGAAAGCAATTGAAGCCAGGCATGGAGGCTGGTGCCCATAATCCCAGCTACTCGGGAAGCTAAGGCTGGAGGATCACTTGAACCCAGGAGTTTAAGGCTGCAGTGAGCTATGATCATGCCACTGTACTCCAGCTTGGGTGACAGATTGAGAGCCTGTCTCATTACAAAAAAAAAAAAAAAAAAAAAAAAGCCATTAGACACACAGAAAAAATCCAGAAGGGTAAACTAAAGCTACAATTAATATGGGAATTTGGAAAAAGTGGTAGGACTTACAATACAGAAACACCTTATGTATAGGATAGCTGTAAGTAAATACTGAAACACATTATGCCTCTGTAATTGGTGTTGATACATGAATAGAATAGCAGACACAATGCATATGAAAGTTACAGAATATGGTAAAAGTGGGATAAAGATGGGTTTTTAATGATAGTAAGATAACTGAAAATAGGCATATAGATACATTCCAAGCAGACTGAAGATCTAATTGTAAAAATGAAACCATATGGGCCGGGTGCGGTGGCTCAAGCCTGTAATCCCAGCACTTTGGGAGGCCGAGACGGGCGGATCACGAGGTCGGGAGATCAAGACCATACTAGCTAACACGGTAAAACCGTGTCTCTACTAAAAAATACAAAAAACTGGCCGGGAGAGGTTGTGGGCATCTGTAATCCCAGCTACTCAGGAGGCTGAGGCAGGAGAATGGCATAAGCCTGGGAGGTGGAGCTTGCAGTGAGCTGAGATCAGGCCACTGCACTCCAGCCTGGCCGATACAGCGAGACTCCGTCTCAAAAAAAAAAAAAAAAAAAAAAAAAAAATGAAAGCTTACAAATACTAGAAAATGGGGGAAAACTACATTATATGTGACTTAAAACCTAGAAGAAACAAAACTTGATCAGTTTTAACTACATAAAAATGTCTATAGGACAAGAAAAACCCCACCACAACCCAAAGCAAACAATGTATTGAGAGGATTCCAGTAATTAAGAATACTTCATACAAAAAGAAATGTAAATGATCTTTAACCTGTAAAGATGTTCACCTTGTTCAGAAGAGAATAAACTACAGTTTCTTTTTATCTTTCACTGGAAAAAGTTTAAAAACAAATGTTATTGAGTGTTGAGGCTGTGGAGAAATAAGGACACATATCTGGGAATGGAATGAAAAAGTTAAACTCTGGTTAACATTCAAGAGTATATGGGTGGGTGCAGTGGCTCACACCTGTAATGCCAACATTTGGGAGGCCAAGGCGGGCAGATCACTTGAGGTCAGGAGTTTGAGACCATCCTGGCCAATATGGCGAAATCCCGTCTCTACAAAAAATACAAAAATTAGCTGAGTGTGGTGGCAGATGCCTGTAATTCCAGCTACTCGGGAAGCTGAGGGACAAGAATCACTTGAACCTGGGAGGCCAAGGGACAAGAATCACCTGAACTTGGGAGGCTGAGGGACAAGAATCACTTGGACCCGGGAGGCACAGTTTGCAGTGAGCTGAGACTGTGCCACTGCACTCCAGCCTGGGTGACAGAGTAAGACTCTTGTCTCAAAAACAGTATTTGGTAATAACCATCAGAATTACATATGCATTTATCCTCTGACTCAGAATTTTAACTTCTTTCTGGGCTCTGAAAGGTGCATTTACCAAAATTTGGAATGCTATATGCAAAAGATCAGAAATACCCAAGTGTATTAAACAGGAATGTATTACGGTTCATCCACGTGAGGGAGTCACAAAACAATGAAGATTTCTGTATAATGTAAAATGGTCACCAGGATAGAGTAAGGGGAAAAGCAAAGTGCGGAACATTTATGGTATACCCACTGGGTTTGTGTAAGAAGGGTGAGAAATGCGAATGTATGCACATAGGTGTATTTGCTTACGTTTCAAAACGAAACGAGTAAACCCAAAGCTAATAAAAATTGTTAGCAGGGGAAGGAAGGAGATGAGCATGGAAGCTACTCTGTGAATGTAACTTTTTTCTAGAGTTTTGACTTTAGAACCATCTAAAATTTAACATGATTGAAAAAGTAAAAAATGACCTTAAACCTACCAACACATTGTCTCAGTCTGTTCCTGCTGCTGTAACAAAATGCCACAGACTAAGAATTTATAAATAATATTTATTTCTTGCACTTCTGGAGGCTGGGGAAGTCTAAGATTTGGCACCAGTAGATTGGTGTCTAGTAAGGGCTTGCTTTCTGCTTCCAGTATGGTGCCTTCTTGCAGTATCAGAAGGGTAAAAGGGATAAACTCTCCCTCAAGCCCTCTTAGAAAGGCACTGATCCCATCCATGAGTGTGGAGCCATCCTGGCCTAATCACCCCCTAAGGGCCCCACCTCTTAATAATGTCAACGCATTGTGGATTAGATCGCAATGTGAATTTCAGAAGTACACAAATGTTCAAACTACAGCATGTATATACATCAAGTTGGTAGTATAAACTACTTTCAAATAACTTTAGAACACAAGTACTGAGATGGATTCTAAGTACAAAACCACAAGTGAATCTAAAACTATAATCACTAGTGTTAGCAGTAAAATTATATTGAAACTTTCAATATAATTTATGATAAAGGTAAATAGGCTGATGTCATTAGGAGCTAAGATTTTTGTATTAAATACATTCTAAAATCAATAAAAACTCGTTTTTTTTTTTATTTTTTTGAAACAGGGTCTTGCTCTGTTGCCCAGGCTGGGGTGCAGTGGTGCAGTATCAGCTCACTGCAACCTCTGCCTCCCAGGTTCAAGGGGATTCTCCAGCCTCAGCCTCCCGAGGAGCTGGGACTATAGGTGTGTGCCACCACGCCCAGCTAATTTTTGTATTTTTTGGTAGAGACAGGGTTTCACCATGTTGGCCAGGCTGGGTCTCGAACTCCTGACCTCAAATGATCCACCCGCCTCAACCTCCCAAGGTGCTGGGATTACAGGCGTGAGCCACCGCACCCGGTCTATTTTTACCTTTTAAAAAAATACTTGCCTAGGCAGACCCGCTGAAAGGACCTAAATGCAATGATGATAATAGCCATCAGCACTGCCTAGTGCTCAGTGTGGTCTCTAAACTAAACACTATTTCCTACAAAAAGGTCCATGAACCCTTGGAAAAAATGTCTGAGACAGGAAATGCACAAAGTAGACCTGGGTTAGCTTATGTCAGAAAGCAAGGAAATACTGAATAATTCTGTACCAATTCATTAGGAAACAACTTAAGGAGCTCCCACTGGTAATGGGACAATTTGAGCATCAAGAAATAATGAATGGAATAGATTGAAACAATATACACAAAATTTGCAAGTTCACTACAGTGAAAAATAAATGATTTGTTACCATTTTCATTGGCTAGAGCACCAACTCATTTACTCTAAAAATTGTTAAAGAATCATGCATTTATCTTGAAGAAATACATTTCAGGAAAATAAATTACTGATAAGGAAAAGTTCTTGACAGAAAAATTCTAGCCAATACAGAAAAATTATGGAATTAGAAAACTACAATTGCAAACCTTAACAAAACAACAGATCAGAGGAACAATCACCAATGAAAAGCAAAAACTTCGCTTGCTTCAGCAGCACATATATTAAAATTGAATGATACAGAGATTAGCATGGCCCCTGTGCAAGGATGACATGCAAATTTGTGAAGCATATTAAAATGCTTTAAAACAAAAAAAAGCAAAAACCAATGAGTGGCAGGTTAATGAATGGTTAACTTCAAATGCAGGGACCAGGCTCATCCCACCTGAACCCACTGGTCAAGCAGCATTCAAAGTTGGACAGACAGATAACGTGCCTTCTGGTCTAACAGTACACAGCACCACTGATGAAAATTCATCTCCAAAACACGGAGCCTGAATCTAGGCTAGCCTCAATGTAACTACCAGTTGATAGGGAATTTGTGTGACAGGAATAAATTTAAAAACACACGAAAGAAGCAAACGGCTAAATGTTGGACATTCTACAGGAAAAATGGCCCGGTTCCTCCCACAAACGAATGACATAAAGGAGTGAAGAGGTTTATAGAACAAAAGGGATTTAAGAGATGTAGCAACCAAATGAAATACATGGATCATACTTGGACTCATTCAAACAAACCAAAAAGATGTGGGGTGTCCTTTCAATGATATGCCAGAAATCAGTAAATCTGATTGTTCTAGTTATGATTTGATTAACACTAGTTACTAGTTATTAGCTAGAACATTCCAGTTGGTAAGTTATCATACATATTTAAGAAATATGAATCCAAACTAGATTCTGATAATTCCCTCATAACTTCACCTCCACCTGAGTTTCGGGCTCTGCTATCCAGCTGCATACTAGTCTTCACCAGATGACACTGGCGTCTCCAACACTGCATGACTGAAACCTGAACTCGCTTATCTTCTGTTTCCCCTAAATCTGTTCTTTTTTCAAATTTTCTATCTTGGAGTTGCCCTCAACCATCTATCTAGACACTTTAATCAGGAACTCAGAGAGCCATCTTTACCTCTTAGATATAATCAGTCTGGTAAGTCTTGCCCAATTTTCTTTCCTAAAACTTTAAAAATCTGTCCTCTCTTCTCTAGCAAATACCACAATGTTAGTTCAGGCCTTCATCTTCCTCAACAATTAAGACATCCTCCTAACTGGTTGTCTTGTCTGTAGCCTTTTCCTCTCATGGCCATCTGCCACACAGCCATCACTTACCTGTGTTACAAACTGATGATGTCATTCCTGTGCTTAAAACTATCTAATACCTGGTATGTCGGTCTTAATTCCTTCACATGATTTGTGAGATCCTCCACTACATGAGCCTTGTCTTGTGCTTCATATATCTGATCCACTGAAGTGACTGTGGTTCTCTGATGCTAGAGTGCCTTTGCTTCTTTGTGCTTTTGTTCCCTCTGTGTGCCGAAAAAAATCTCACCCCTCACCTCCTGATTTATTAGTAAGTTCTCCAGGAATATTTTCCTGATGTTAAGTAGGTACTTCAGTACGTGTTATTTTTATCACTGGGCTGATCACACTGTTGAGTTACTGAATGAGAACTTTGTGCTACCCTTACTTATTTGTTATGAATTAAATAAACATAAAAATAGGGAATATATACTGTTCCAACAAAACTTTTCCTCTTTGGATGGAAACCTTCAAGGACTTAAAGAGGCATAATTTGTTTTAAAGTCCCTTAAGGATGGACAAGAAAACATTTAGTGGTTCTTTTGTTCAGCCATCACACAAAGAAGTGGAGCATTAGATAATCCAGAATAGCAGCCTTGCTATCCAATCTACTGTTTATCCAACAATAATAGGAAGGGGAGCTCTGCAGGTCGGGAAAGCTAGCCCAGGATTACAAACTGCCATAAATGAGCTACATGTCAATTAGTTGGATTATGTATAACATTTTATGAAATAATGCTCTTAAAAACAAAACCCTTATATGTTACTAAAAGACTAAACTTAAAAGGAGGGTATAAAAAACATATTCACAGAAAATATTTATTATACTACTCTTTGCACTATGTATGGAACAGTATGCTTATTAAGTCCAAGAGAAAAGATAATTCACTGACATGAAACACCCAAATTTCTTCATTTTAAAAGTAGTTTAGAGATAGCATCAGGTAGGCCAAACAACTGCACTGGGCCCCTGTAGAGATTAGGGTTTGGTGTATTTAAAAAATCTTTTCTTGCTGGAACTGGCTTCCCTGCAAGCTCAATAGGTTCTGGAGCTCATTTACCAGATTGCTCGCTGGATCCCAGAAAGTTGCCCATGGTCAGCTAAGTGACGGAAGACTATACGACTAAGCCTCCAGCGCCGCTTCACACCACGCGGACGGGACGTCATAACACACCGATTTCTGATTCTAACAGGACAGCTATCCCGGGGGAGGGCAGCGATTTCTTCATCGGCCACGTCCTAAGGGAAATCACATTATTACACAGATCACATTACATTGTTGCACATGTATTTTGCTCCTTCTCACTGGCAGGTAACTTTCTTTTTTTTTTTTTTTTTTTTTGAGACAGAGTCTTGCTCTGTCACCCAGGCTATGGGTGACAGATTGTGCAATGTCACAATCTCGGCTCACTGCAACCTCTGCCTCCTGGGTTCAAGTGATTCTCCTGCCTCAGCCTCCCAAGTAGCTGAGATTACAGGTGTGCACTACCACACTCAGCTAATTTTTTGTATTTTTAGTAGAGATGGGGTTTCACCACGTTGCCCAGGCTGGTCTCAAACTCCTGAGCTCCGGCAATCTGCCTGTCTTGGCCTCCCAAAGTGCTAGGATTACAGGTGTGAGCCACAGCACCCGGCCACTGGCAGGTAATTTTCATTGCACGAGTACCATAATTCATTTATCCATCCTACCTTTGATGGTCATCTGGGTCATCTTCCGATTTGAGCGAATATGAATAGTACAGCTACATACTTTTGTTTAAGTCATTGGTAAAGTATGTGAATGTATTTCTGTTGCCTCCTCATGTTTTTTGAATCACAGAAGTTTGAAACCTCTGGGCTGATGATCAAATAGGAGGGAATGTGGCTTGAGATAAGACTAGAGAAGGAGGAAGGAGAGTATCACATGGAGCCCTGATGTCTATGGTAAAGATTCTGACAACTGGAGAAGTAAAGGGGAGAGATCAGATGAGGTTTATATTTTTAAAAAATCATTTGCAAGGTAGAGGATGCATCAGGTAAGGGCAAAGTGGTTGAGGGGAGAAAAGGAGGGATTACAGCAGTCGTTAGGGCTCAGGTTTTGTCAGTAGAGATTTCTTCCTATGTATGTGTTCAAGAGTGTGAGTGTTCGTAATATTCACTTTAATCTGATAAGTGTGCTGACAAGTATGATGGACCCTGTGCTAGACTGTGGTGCAAGCAAAATAATACATTAAGAGAACACAAATTAAATGAAAGTATATACAAACCAAAAATTAACACAAAAGCTTATGCATGTGTTACCATTATGAACTAACAGAATTACATAAAACAATATGATTGCCAGGTGCAGTGGCTCACGCCTGTAATCCCAGCACTTTGGGAGGCTGAGGCGGGCGGATCCCCTAAGGTCGGTAGTTTGCGACCGGCCTGACCAACATAGAGAAACCCCGTTTCTACTAAAAAGACAAAATTAGCTGGGTGTGGTGGTGCATGCCTGTAATCCCAGCTGGCCGGGAGGCTAAGGCAAGAGAATTGCTTGAACCCAGGAGGCAGATGTGGTGAGCCGAGATCGTGCCACTGCACTCCAGCCTGGGCAACAAGAGCAAAACCCCATCTCAAAAACAAAACAAAATGAAAAAACAACATGACTGAGCCATTGAGTAGTAAACAATAAATGCTATACAAGGAACTGGAGAGAAGAAATGACTGGGCAGGAAGATTGAAGCCAAGTTTCATGGAGGTGGACTTTAAAGAATGGCTAGAAATTACTGATTGATTGATTGGTTGATACATACCCCTCCTTGTTCCCCGAAAGATTTAAGGCAGTTTACAAATGAGGAAACTGGGGCAAAGAGAAATGACAGTAGAAAAGATAAAAGCCTCAGGAACACAAAAGTACATGCTGTGAAAGCCTGAGTTTGTTAGAACTGGGACATAAATTTGACTTGTAAGAAACTTAGCAGGCAGCAGAGAACCATGATCAGTTTACATGATTCAGACTCTGCACAGTTATTGCTGCTAGTCATACCAGAGACACTTCTTCTGGGTGTCTTCATAAAGGTACTCAAACAACACACCCCCAGCTGTATTAAGGTATAATTGACAAATAAAAATTGCATATATTTAAGGCATACGATGTCATGATTTATTGAACATATACATTGTGAAATGATTACCACAATGAAGCTAATGACTGCATCCTTCACCTCACAAGATTACCTTTTGTGTGTGTGTGTGTGTGTGTTGATCTACTCTTAGCAATTTCAAGTACACAATACAGTACTATTGATTATAGTCACGGTGCTGTGCATTAGCTCCACAGAATTGATTCATCTTACAACAGAAAGTACACCCTTTGACCAGTATCTCCTGATTTCCCCCTGCCCCCCATACCCCCCTACCCTAGTCCTCCTAGCTCCAAGCAGCCACCATCCTGCTTCCCTGCCTCTATGAACAACGTCTTGAGCTCAGTTTCTCCAGGGCCCCACAATTTTTTTTTTTTTTTTGAGACACAGTCTTGCTCTGTCACCCAGGCTGGAGTGTAGTGGCATGATCTCGGTTCACTGCAACCTCTGCCTCCCGAGTTCAAGCAATTCTCCTGCCTCAGCCTCCCGAATAGCTGGGATTACAGGTATGTGCCATTTGCACTCATTCAAGTTTTGTATTTTCAGTAGAGACAGGGTTTGGCCAGGTTGGTCTTGAACTCCTGACCTCAGGTGATCTGTCCGCCTCGGCTTCCCAAAGTGTTGGGATAATAGGCGTGAGTCACTGTGCCTGGCCTGCCACTTCTTATTACTCCCTAAATGTAGGAAAGTAGCTTAATGCCACTTTAGTGTAAGCCATAACCCAGTGGTCCAAGGCCCTCAGTTTTCTGCTCATCTGGCTTAATCTAGACAAGACTAAAAAGAAACCATAGTAATAAATAGGATGTATATCATTCTGTCAACTTCTCTAAATGTAGTTTTTTAAAAATCTGAGTTCTCAATAAGTTGAGTGGCCTTGAGTTTAATTTATATCTCCCTAATAAGCCTGTTTAACGCAGATATGCTGCACCACCATTTAGGTGCAGGGCTTTATGCTTCAGAAAGCCAAGCAAGGTGGACATCCTCTTATTCAACCCAAGCAGTGTGACACGAAAGTAAGCCTTAATGGAAAGGCACTTCAGCACACAGAGGTGGGCAAGGGAGTTCAGGGAGACAGGCTCAGAATGGTACTGAGTAAGGAACAGTATCAACATCAGCAATGCCTCCCAATGCCTTGCCAGTTAAAAGATTGCGATGAGGCTGGGCGCAGTGGCTCACGCCTGTAATCCTAGCACTTTGGGAGGCCCAGATGGGTGGATCATGAGGTCAGGAGTTCGAGACCAGCCTGGCCAACATGGTGAAGCCCCGTCTCTACTAAAAATACAAAAATTAGCTGGGCATGGTGGCATGCGCCTGTAATCCCAGTTACTCAGGAGACTGAGGCAGGAGAATTGCTTTAACCTGGGAGGCAGAGGTTGCGGTGAGCCGAGATTGCACCATTGCACTCCAGCCCAGGGGACAGAGCAAGACACCATCTCAAAAAAAAAAAAAACAAGATTGGGATGAAGTCAGGGAGAGACCTTAGGTGAAAGTAACACCCAGTTTACCAGTACTTTCTAAGGCTGGCATAATGAAACAGTTGAAAGGCTAGTTAGGAGTGAATAGTCTTTAATTTGAAACTCACCAAAATCAGTTTCAAGGCTATTTGTTTACACTGATGTGGATCTTATTCTCCAGAAATTATATTGATACCAAGTCACAACAAACAGTATCAAAAGCGATCTGATGTGAGTTAAGGATCTTGTGGTACAAAGGGACTCATCTTAATTAGCTAACCTGAAGAATTTTTGGCAAAATGGTATTCTTCCTGAGTGAATTAATACGTAGCCTCTCATCTGCGTATTCATAGGCCATTTTTCGTCTCTTCACATCGCGCCACATTCTCCAGTCTACGTAGTGACTTCGAACTTGGCCTGAAGCTGATGAAGGAACCATCTGAAAGACAGAGACAAGGGACCAGTGAAGGATAGCCAGGCCCATATTCTGAGTGTTCCTCAATCCTGCAATTCTCTTTCTGCCACTACTTATGATCTAGTATTCTTTTAAGAGTTGTTTTAGACCAGTTTAATAATTTAAGATAATAGATTTCCTAATTCAGAATAAATAAGTTTTATGGATGTATATTAAGTCAAAATCATAATATAATGCAATAACATATGTATTGGCAGGTGAAAGACAGATTTTCAGAAATTTTTATTATTCTGTTCCACCTGTACTTAGGCCAATAGTCACATGGTTCAAAAATCAAAAAGGTATAAAAAGACACACAGTGAAAAGTCTCCCCACACCTCATTCCTCACCTGCTCAGTGACTCCCATGCCCCACAGGTATCCACTATTTCCAGTTTCTTGTATATCTTTCAGAGATTTTTGTCCGTATACACTCCCCTCCCATTTTTCATTCCCTCTTTTCAGTTAACAATATACGTTAGAGATCTTTCAATATCTGAATGTAAAAAGCGTCCCCATTTTCTTCATATTGCATAATCCACTATATAGAAGCATCATAATTTAAACTGCCACATATTGCTGGACAGACCTCACTATTTATCATTATAAACAATGCTGCAGTGAATAATGTCTTAGAAATCATTTCATATGTATTCCTATATATCTTAAAGATACATTATTATTTATTTATTTATTTTACTTTTTTGAGATGGAATCTAGCTCTGTCACCCAGGCTGGAGTGCAGTGGTGCAATCTCGGCTCACTGCAACATACACCTCCCGGGTTCAAGTAATTCTCATGCCTCAGTCTCCTAAGTAGCTCAGACTACAGGTGCCCACCACCACATCTGGCTGTTTTTTGTTTTTTGTATTTTTAGTACAGACAGGGTTTCACCATGTTGGCCAGGCTGGTCTTGAACTCCTGACCTCAAGTGATCCATCCATCTCGGCCTCCCAAAGTGCTGAGATTACAGGAATGAGCCACTGTACCCAACGAGGATAAATTATTGGGAGCAAAACTGCTAGGTCAAAGGGTACTTTAAAACTATCACTGACCTAATACTTCTCAGCACTAGTTGTCCAGTAATAAGACAGTATATTCCTTGTTGTCTCACATTTTCATGGTGATAATTTATAGTTCTGACTGACAGTACGGGCAAAGGGAGTATAGATCGCAAGAAACGTAAGTCTCTCTCAAACCAGAGGAAATATTACACGTTAATTAAATTGCCCGTATAGAAAAATGATGGCTTCTGATAAGTGATGTTTGTAAAAGAATTATATGTATAGCAGAATATAAAACTGAAAATAAGAATACTATAAATAGAAAGCCAACATTTTTTCAGTCTATTAACAAAAGATAAACTGAACATCTTCAGTGCTCACATTACTAAACAAAAGTTCCATGGGGAAATATAACAATTCTGCAATCACCTTTTGGAAAAAAGATAAGCAGGAATAGAATGTGACTATTGATGTGGCATATGACTGAGTCCAGTGAATGCCTTGGTAACCATGGCTGGAAATGCTTGTCCCAGAAAGACGGGCTTTGAAATGTTGACAGAATTTTGACTAAAGTGGGGACAGGGCAGGGGAGAAAAGCTAGTTTGTCCAAACAAAACATAGAAAAGAACAAGATATATTCATAAGATCAAGGAGAAATCATTCTGGCTGAAAGAAACCATTCACATTGAGGGGCAATGTGAGGTTTGCTTTTACCTATGAAATTGAGGGTACAGGGTATTTAGAAAACAAGATTAAGCATTTCTTCTTTGAATTCTTTTTCAAAGTATTCCTAATCAAATTCTCCTAGAACACTTCTATTAGTTTTTAAAAACAGTCTTTCATTCTATTTTGCATACCTTGTTTTCTTACTAGAAAAGTAGTAACACTTTTTTTTTTTTTTTTTTGAGATGGAGTTTTGTTCTTGTTGCCCAGGCTGGAGTGCAATGGCATGACCTCAGCTCACTGCAACCTCTGCCTCCCAGGTTCAACCGATTCTCCTGCCTCAGCCTCCCGAGTAGCTGGGATTATAGGCGCCCGCCACCACGTTTGGCTAATTTTGTGTTTTTAGTAGAGATGTGGTTTCTCCATGTTGGTCAGGCTGGTCTTGAAATCGGGAAGTAATACACTTTTAAAATAAAATATTTATTGGCCTATTACATTATTTCTTCTGTGAATGCTTTTATGTCCTTTGCATTTCTACTGTGGTGTACTTCCTTACCAGCTTATAATGGTGCTTTATAGATTAAGGCTGCATCTATTCTGCTCTGTACACATCTTATCCTGCCCCAATCTCTTACCCCTCTTCAGCTCCTAAAACCTTTCCACTGGGCCCTCTAAATCCATGGGCTACCATCAAAATCTTTTAAATTCTCAACTTCTCTTAACATCTCCTTCACCTTTCACTCTGGCCAAATTTTAAATCCCTCCTCACAGCTTTTTCTGTAGCTCCTTTTTCTTCTATAACTGGGCCTTGAGATGGGATAGGTGTCTTCCTTGCTCTTCATTGCAACTTCCAGTTCTCCTTCCTTCCTGAAAGCTCCTGGCTTTGACTCATGCCATTGGGCTTACTACCTTCCACTACCTCTCGTCATTACAGTCATCTACCAAAGCTCCTGCCACTCCCTTTCATTTTTCCACGATTTTGGATCCTGGCTTACTGTCACTCTCTCCAATATTCTTGCTATCTTAATTCCTGGTGATTTCAATATACATGAAATTATACCCTAATCACTCTGTCTTAACACCTCTCCTTCAATGATTTTTGTCACTCTTGTTTATTCAATTCCATGCCCATGTTGTGGGTATTTTATTATTAATAAGTGCAAGTTCTCTATTATCTCACTTTGTATATCTCATTCTCTATCACTTCTTTCTAGCTTGCTCCTTCTAACACCCCAATAACAATGCTTCTGGGACTTTCAATCCATTGATCCTACCATTTTTCACTTTTTTCACTCAGCTTTTGATTTCCTTTCGTCCTCTCTCACCCAGCCTGAATTCCTTTGTTCTATAAATACAATGTTCTCTTGAATACACCATCAACTCTCTGGCCCCTCTCTCACTTCTCTGTACTTACTCCAATTCTCCTGACCATTCTTCTGTCCATTTCCAACTCTTTTACATGGTCTCTTTCCCCTTAAATCTCTGACACTTGCTCCCACATCCTCACACTCAGCTGATGACTTCACCTTCTCCTTAATTATAAAATTAGAAGAAATCAAAAGAGCATTTCTATAAATGCTCACCATCACAGTGACTCACTTACTAGCGTCTGTACCATATGTTCTACATTCCCTCCTGTTACCAGAGATCCACTCTGTCCAATAGAGTAGCCGCTAACCACATAGGGGTATTAAACACCTGTAATATAACTAGTACAACTGGGGAATGTAATTATTTTAATTAATTTAAAATTAAAAACCAAAGCATTGTAAACATTAAACAACTTTATTATTTTGGTAGAACTATATTTTCCATTTTAATTATGGGAAATTTATCATCCAAACTGAGATATGCTTTAAGTGTTTGAAAATCTAGTATGAAAAAAAAGTAACTATTTCATATGTCATTGTTACATTGATTCCATGTTAGAACCACAATATTTTAGATATACCTGGTTAAATATTATATTAAACTTAATTTCATCTACTTCTTACTTTTTAAATGTGGCTACTAGAAGAATTTTAAATTACACATGTGGTTCACATTATATTTCTATGGACAAAACTGCTACAGATGAACTGTCCAGGTTCCTAAGACCAAACTTCATGACTTCATGCACAAGACCCCATCGCCTTTTTTTTTTTTCTTTTAATGTTTTTGGTATTTTTAGGGCTAGTCAAGTGAAGCAGTGGGAGTGGAGAAGGAACAAATAAATCTGTATCTGGTTGTGATCAATTAGTTTTAAACACCACTGCAGTCGAACCAGCCTCCATTGCCTCTTGCCTACATAAAGGTACAGCTCTAGCAATTCTTCCCTCTTCTACATCATCAATTTTTAATACTACAGGATCTTTCCCTTTCATACACAAACATGCTGTTTTCCCTGCCATGTTAAAACAACCCCCCGCCGCCCCAGTTATTGACCCAGTTTTTTTGCTCTCCTTTACAGCAAACCTCCTTTAAAGGCTTATCTATACTCCAATTTCTTTCCTCCTATTCTCTATAAGGTTTTCGTCCCCATAACATCTTCAGAACACCTGTGATTAAGGTTCCAACAACTAAACGCGTCACACCTGTGATTAATCACACCTGTGATTAAGGTTCCAACACTGCTAAACTCGTCAGCCAATTCTCAGCACTTCTTTTTAATTGATTTATCAACTTTGAGCAGAGTTGCCCACTCCTTACACTTTGAAATTCTGTCATCCTTTGCTTCCCGGCTATCCCACTTCCCTAGTTTTCCACCTCCCTAGCTGACAGCCCCTTTCAATCTCCTTTGCACGGGTCTCATCTCTTAACGTTAGAAGTCTCTGAAAGTTCAATCCTCGTACCTCGTCTCCCATCTACTCACTCTCTTCTAAATCAGAGTCAATCTCACGTCTTTCAATACCAGTTAGTTATATGCTTACGAAAACCAAACTGACATCTGCAGCTCGGACCTCCCCTGAACCAAGCCCAAGCGGGGAAGAGGGCGGAGGGAGAACCCCTGGACTGGTCCTCACTGAGCACTACAGGTGGCAGAGTCGTGGGGGACCCGAGGGTTACGAGATTCAGGGGTGAGGGGTAGCAGTGTGGATAAAGGTAGGAGCCTGACCTGCTTCAACGTCCGAAGCACCGAACCCAGCATGAAGGCCGCCATGTTGTCCGCCGCAAACTACAAAGCGCTTCAATTTATTGACACTGCCGAATAGCCTAGGACACGAGGGGCGGGGCCTGGGTCGCCTGGGGCGGGGCGGGGCGCGGCGGGGCAGGGCGGGGCGAGGAGAGGAGGCGGGTGGGAATGTGGCCTACAGGAAAGTGGAGTTAGTTTTGGGATCTGAGCTCTCGCGATATTTCATGGTACTTGGGCAAATGACAAATCCGAAGGCGTCGCGTTGATGGTGATGGCGCAGCTGACGTTCGTCCTGTGTTGCAGCCCTTCGTTCCGTTTTACACACCCTCTTAAACTACCTATGTCTCTGCCCTCCTCCTTTCCTTCCGCCTTTACCTAGTCGGCTGTCACCAATTTCTCTTCCACTGCGTTCTCGGTTCCGCTCAACATGCACCTCCTATATACTCCACTCGGTTTAGGGTAGAAACCTAGAAATTATTGCCACCTCCTCCTCCTCTGCCATCTCTCCTATAGATCCTGCAAATCTCTCCCTTTTCTCCACTATAATGGTGGTGTGGTGATGATGTTGACGATGGCAATGATAAAGATAGTTCATTTGTATATCTGGGTATATATATTATCTGTATTGGGATTTTAGGTTAAAAGGACGTAAACATTATGTCCTCGATAGAGGCATTGCCATTTAAAAACTGCTGTTTTCACTTTGTTGTGCAGGAAACTAACCTTCAGGTCATCTTTAGAGCCGCAGTCCTTCCTCTGGGATGAACCCTTAGAGGGGCCACTTTCCTTTGTGTGGATGTAAGGCAAGTACTACGCACCTACCGTTCTGATAGAAGAGTGTGGAGGAGCATATATTAGCTTGGCAAGTACCCGTGTCTTCGATGTGTTGGTGGATGAAGTGGAGCGATGCCTATGTGCTAATTACATCTGCATTGCTACCCAGGAGCCTTCTGGGAGGAAGGAGAGCTGAATGTAGACTCTTTTCTTTAGAGGTTCAAATGTATTGGACCATATCTAATGGATGGGGAGGGTCTGACAGGCCAGCTGGTGGGTAAACATAACATGAGTCCCTGTTGTGATAGAATCAGAAAACTAGACTGGCCTCAGGCAGGCATCTGTTCATAATTCAAGCAGGTGTAATACCCGTCTCTCCCTCCCCACAGCTGGGCTCATCTTCTATAATTAGGTCATGAAATAGGTGAGCTAGCTCTGTGCACTCTGGTCTTTTCTTCCTTTCTGGAAAACTAGTTCTGAAAGCATCTTTTTTGTTGCTGTTGTAGGTTATGATTTAATTCTACCTTTTTGGTGTGACCAGGAACAGGGGCAAGAGTCCACCTCTACAGTTTCATAGGAAGAACAGTCAGGAGAATTATATACATCTACAGTAGGCACAGGACTTAGGCCAGATCTTCCTGGAAAGTGGTCAGAAAGACTTAGACTTAAGCCACGGGAGTTAGGCCAATCTGATGGTTTGCCCTTTCAAAGATGGCAAAATACCGTTGGATGAAGAGGTAGCCCAGGATCCAGAACTCTTCTGGGTGGTGGAGATGTTCATGCCCTGGAAGCTGCTGGTGCACCCCTGCTGGCTTTTTACTGGTTTTATGAAGGATATTAAAAATGGGCTGAGCATGGTGGCTCACACCTGTAATTCCAGCACTTTGGGAGGCTGAGGCAAGTGGATCACTTGAGGTCAGGAGTTCAAGCCCAGCCTGGCCAACATGGGTGAAACCCAGTCTCTACTAAAAATACAAAAATTAGCCGGGTGCAGTGGCAGGTGCCTGTAATCCCACCGACTTGGGAGGCTGAGGCAGGAGAATCTCTTGAACCCAGGAGGCAGAGGTTGCAGTGAGCCGAGATTGCATCACTATACTCCAGCCTTGGCCACACAGCAAGACCAAGAAAAAAAAAAAAAGGACTAAAAAGGATACAGATGAACAGTCAGTCAGTTGGAAGAGATGTGTAGGAGAAGATACAGGGGATGGGACTTGGAGCTTCAATGCCCTTTTCTGGTGGGGCCACCCTCCAGAAACCTCCACATATTCAGCTATCTACAACTTCTGAAAGCATCTTTAAACAGCATTACTAACTTTTTTCTAAAAATTGTGATACAATATACATAACATAAATTTTCCCATCTTCACCATTTTAAGTGTACAATTCAGTGGCATTAAGTACCTTCACACTGCTGTGCAACCGTCATCACCGCCCATCTCCAAAACTTTGTATCTTCCCAAACTAAAACACTGTACCATTAAACAATAACTCCCCATTCCCTCCTCCCTTCAGCTCCTGGCAACCACCATTCTACTTTTTGTCCCTATAAATTCAACTACTCTACATAGCTCATATAAGTGGAATCATGCAGTGTTTTGTCTTTTTGTGACTGGCTTCTTTCACTTATAACATCTTCAGGGTTTATCCATGCTGCAGCACATCTCAGCACTTCATTCCTTTTTATGGCTCAGTAATATTCCATTATTTGTCCACACTACATTTTGTTTCTCTGTCATTAACACTTGCTTTTCCTACACCTTTTAGCTGTTGTGAATAATGCTATGAACAAATATCTTAAACAGCATTCGGATCTTGTTAGGCCATTTTTCGCTTTAAGAAGAGATTAAAACAACCTAATGGTGTGAGTGAGGCAGGAAACTCTGAGATACTGAGACAAGACTCCAGGGTCTTCTTTAACTAATTGAATTGGTGTTTTAAAACAGCTTAAGATTTCCCCCCAGATACCGCAGTGTGCACTCCTCCCTTAGTGTGTGGGCCACTTGGCAGGGCCTAAAGAAGTCTTAGTTACCTTGAATTTTCCCAAGGAGTCTCTGATTCTCTCTGGCCACTTAACAGAATGTGGGAAAGGCTGTTGTCTTTACTGTCCTGGAATATTAGAATCAGGAGAACCATCGTAATTCACTTAATCATTCAGAAAATATTTACTAAATGCCTATTATGTACGAGTGTGTAAGTATGTGTCAGGTCGGAGACTGAAAAAACATCCCAGCCCTTCTGATACTTGTAATTCCACTGGGGATTATAGATTGAGACACGAGTGGAGCTATCTACCAAGGACGGTTATATTACCTTTGCTGTTTCCTTATATTCTTCCTTTGGAGGCTTAAAAGTACTTTTTGGGTGGATAAAATAAAATTTAAGAGTTAATTATTTTTAAGTGTGATTGTGAGAGATGTTTATAGTTGCTATTTTCTAGGCCTAATTAAATTATAAAAATGATTGCATAGATAATGAAATTGAGGCATAGAGAGGTTAGGTAACTTGCCAAGCCAGCTGAGCTAAGAACGTTAAGGCAGATGCTCTTTTTTTTTTGAGGTAGAGTCTCGCTTTGTCACCCAGGTTGGAGTGCAGTGGCGTGATCTTGGCTCACTGCAAGCTCCGCCTCCCACATTCTCGCCATTCTCCTGCCTCAGCCTCCTGAGTAGCTAGGACTACAGGTGCCCGCCACCTTGCCAGGCTAATTTTTTTGAATTTTTTGGTAGAGACAGGGTTTCACCGTGTTAGCCAGGATGTTCTTGATCTCCTGACCTTGTGATCCGCCCGCCTCAGCCTACATTAAGGCAGATGCTCTTAATCCTCTCTCCATGTTGTCCTCTGGAGGAGTGATGGCTCAGGATAAAGGCCTGACTGTTGTCACAGAATTCTTACTTAAAAAATGTATCAATTGATTAATGTATGGATTTCATGCCATTCTAATGAATACTTCAATATATATAATAATATTTCTATATATCATATAAATATGTATTTGTAATAAATATATAAATATATATTTAAGTTATATATAGGTTAAATATAAATATATATTTATAAATATATTAATACATAATATATACTGTAATATAGAAATACATATTTATTTAATATATATGAATAAACATTTTATACATATATAGTATATAGTATATTACTCAAAATAAATATATATTAAATATATGTACTATATAATCTATTAATATATAGTCTAAATATATATTTATATATTATATTCATAAATATATATTAAATATATATCTATATATTA